>NC_071524.1:0-361250 GCF_027887155.1 Malaclemys terrapin pileata
GTGTAGACAAGTCTTTGAAGATGGGGTCTTGAGGAGCGCTGAGAAGGCGTTTCGACTCAGTTGAGTTAATTCGCTTGCACTAATATGATGGAAAAAAAGATCCTGTAGATCAGACTCCAAGGAATGGAGACTCTACCTCATCCCAAGTTGAGCTCTTCCGATGGCTCATTATCCTCACTGGTAAATGTTTGCACCGTAGATATTTCTCGCCTGGATTGATCTTGCTTTAGCTTTTCTGGGATGCCCTGTCCAATTCTGGCCTCTCACGGGCAAGAACGAGGAATCTGAATTGGACCAGTTTTCTGGGATGATCCGAAGACCGGACAGCCGATTTTACGAGACGGGTTTTAGAGGCACATTGGCTCAAGCACCTCGCCAGGATAATTCAGAGGAAGGTCTAAGAACTCCATGACCACACAGTCTAAGAATCCGGGCGTCCACACAGTTTTCATCCTAATCTCGTAGCTGCGAGCTCAGTTTAAGCCTGAGGTAGAACGGCCCAGCTGGAATTTGCATCCTCGTTAATGACAGCTCTGGATAGTCCTGGTGCCCATCTAGCCCTCCTAAATTGCTACATTCCTGGCCCCTACGCCACCCGGTGGCAAGGAGTTCCACAGGCCAATGACGCCTTGCCCTGGATCGCTTGTGAAGTCACCACTGTTTAATTTCACTGGACGCCCCGTGCTCATGTTCTCCAGGCCTCGAGGCATCCTCATGGCTGTTCCCTGCAGGAATCTCTCAGGCCTGCGTTACGCAGGGGCTACCTGCACACCTAGGTTTCTGGGAATCAGTTCAGATGGGAGCTGACTTTAATATGTAAAGCCAAAACAATGTGCCGCTCGGCACATGGGTCAAATTCGCCACCTAGGAACACGGAGAGCTTCTGCTCCAGGGTGCAGATGCTGCCTCGGTCTCCCCACAAGCCCCCTTGAGAGGAGATGGCAGGTTCAGGGACCGGGAAACTAGGGGGCGGCTCAAAGATACACAGGAAGTTTTTTTGGGGGAGGGTAACATGTTAATGTAATTCTATATATAGCTAACGTCACCATCTGAGTGGTTGAGTAGCTTGAACGGGGATGAAAAGACAGATGGGTGGAGGGATGGGGATGGAGGTAGAGGACTTGGGGATAGATGGCCACATAGACACAGGGATGGGATGGATGGATGGAGGGATGGATGGGGACGGAGGTAGAGGAGTGGGGGGATGGATGGCCAGATTATCCATCCCCTTTTCCAAACACACACACTGCTCCATCCATCCCTCCTCCATCCCTCCATCCCTCCTGTCTCCTTCTATCCATCCCCCTTCCCTCCAACACACACACTGCTCCATTCATCTCTTCTCCATCCCTCCATCTCTCCTGTCTCTTTCTATCCATCCCACTTCCTCCAGCACACACACAGCTCCATCCATCTCTCTCCCATCCCTCCATCCCTTCTGTCTCCTTCTATCCATCCCCGTCCTCCAACACACACACTGCCTCCATCCATCTCTCCTCCATCCCTCCTGTCTCTTTCTATCCATCCCCCTTCCCTCCAACACACACACCATCAATCTCTCCTCCATCCCTCCATCCCTCCTGTCTCCTTCTATCCATCCCCTTCCCTCCAACACACACACTGCTCCATCCATCTCTCCTCCATTCTCCATCCCTCCTCTCTCTTTCTATCCATCCCCTTCCCTCCAACACACACACTGTTCCATCCATCTCTCCCATCCCTCCATCCCTTCTGTCACCTTCTATCCATCCCCGTCCTCCAACACACACACTGCTCCATCCATCTCTCCTCCATCCCTCCTGTCTCTTTCTATCCATCCCCTTCCCCTCCAACACACACACTGCTCCATTCATCTCTTCTCCATCCCTCCATCCCTCCTGTCTCTTTCTATCCATCCCACTTCCTCCAGCACACACACCATCCATCTCTCCTCCATCCCTTCATCCCTCCTGTCTCCCTTCTATCCATCCCCCTTGCCTCCAACACACACACTGCTCCATCCATCTCTCCCCCCATCCCTCCATCCCTCCTGTCTCTTTCTATCCATCCCTGTCCTCCAACACACACACTGCTCCATCCATCTCTCCCCCATCCCTCCATCTCTGCTGTCTCTTTCTATCCATCCCCTTCCATCCAACACACACACTGCTCCATCCGTCTCTTCCCTCCATCGCTCCATCCCTCCTGTCTCCTTCTATACATCCCCTTCCCTCCAACACACACACTGCTCCATCCATCTCTCCTCCATCCCTCCTGTCTCTTTCTATCCATCCCCTCCTCTCCAACACACACACTGCTCCATCCATCTCTCCTTCATCTCTCCTGTTTTCTTATATCCATCCCCCTTTCTCCAACACACACACTGCTCCATCCATCTCTCACTCCATCCCTCCTGTCTCTGTCTATCCATCCCACTTCCTCCAACACACACACTGCTCCATCCATCACTCCTCCATCCCTCCTGTTTCCTTCTATCCATCCCCCTTCCTCCAACACACACACTGCTCCATCCATCTCTTCTCCATCCCTCCTGTTTCCTTCTATCCATCCCCCTTCCTCCAACACACACACTGCTCCATCCATCTCTCCTCCATCCCCCCTGTCTCCTTCTATCCATCCCCTTTCCCTCAAACACACACACTGCTCCATCCATCTCTCCTCCATTCCCCCCATCCCTTCTGTTGCCTTCTATCCATCCCCGTCCTCAAACACACACACTGCTCCATCCATCTCTCCTCCATCCCTCCTGTCTCCTTCTATCCATCCCTGTCCTCCAAAACATGCACTGCTCCATCCATCTGTCCTCCATCCCTCCATCCCTCCTGTCTCTTTCTATCCATCCACTTACTCCAACACACACACTGCTCCATCCATCTCTCCTCCATCCCTCCTTTCTCCTTCTATCCATCCCTGTCCTCGAACACACACACTGCTCCATCCATCTCTCCCCCATCCCTCCATCCCTCCTGTCTCCTTCTATCCATCCCCCTTCCTCCAAAACACACACTGCTCCATTCATCTCTTCTCATCCCTCCATCCCTCCTGTCTCTTTCTATCCTTCCCCCTCCCCTCCAACACACACACTGCTCCATCCATCTCTCCTCCATCCCTCCTGTCTCTTTCTATCCATCCCCTTCCCTCCAACACACACACTGCTCCATCCATCTCTCCCCATCCTTCATCTCTTCTGTCTCCTTCTATCCATCCCCATCCTCCAAAACACACACTGCTCCATCCATCTCTCCTCCATCCCTCCTGTCTCTTTCTATCCATCCCCTTCCCTCCAACACACACACTGCT
The DNA here is from genome assembly GCF_027887155.1 of Malaclemys terrapin pileata. Taxonomy (NCBI): domain Eukaryota; kingdom Metazoa; phylum Chordata; order Testudines; family Emydidae; genus Malaclemys; species Malaclemys terrapin. The sequence continues at coordinate 3,301 of NC_071524.1, forward strand.
TCATCCATCTCTCCTCCATCCCTCCAGTCTCTTTCTATCCATCCCCTTTCCTCCAGCACACACACTGCTCCATCCATCTATTCTCTATCCCTCCATCCTCCTGTCTCCTTCTATCCATCCCCTTCCCTCCAACACACACACTGCTCCATCCATCTATTCTCTATCCCTCCATCCCTCCTGTCTCTTTCTATCCGTCCCCCTTTCCTCCAGCACACACACTGTTCCATCCATCTCCCTTTCTCCCTCCCGTTTTCTTTCACTCCATCTCTCCCTCCCCTTCTACCTGCTTCTGTCCATCTCTTTCTCCCTCCCGTTTTCTTTCACTCCATCTCTCCCTCCCCTTCTACCTGCTTCTGTCCATCTCTCCCTCCCCCCCCTTCTTACTCTCCCCCGTTCCCTCCTTACCTGCTGGTACTCCCTGTCCTGGGGGGCAAAACTGCTCTCCACCACCTCGAACTGGAAATTGGTGCGCGGCACCTGGTGGAGCAGGTAAACCCACCACGACGCCTGGTACCCCTGGGGGGCCCCCATAGCACCCTCTGGGCGCGCGTGAGGGGGACCCTCTCCCCGGACGCCTGGGTCCCCTGGCTCACCGCCTCGGGCCGCCCATGGGGCTGGGGGGTCGGGGTGGGCGCAGGGGCGCCCGGCGGGCAGAGAGATGGAGAGCGAGTGAGCGAGCGGAGATTTGGCTGGTGGGGTGGGGGTGGGGGGGATATTATGCAGGCGGGGAGATGGGGGGGGGGCTATGGGGGGGCAGCGCCACCTGGTGGTGACCTCTTGGAACTGCCCAGTTTTTCCTCCCACCCTTGTCCCTAGGGGACCCCTTTAAATTAACTCTTCGCTCCCCAGCCCATGGGGGATACAACGCCCCCTGGTGCTGATGTCCTGGAACTGCCAAGCTATTCCCCCCCCCCGCCCCGTCCCTAGGGAACCCCTTTAAATTAACCCTTCGCTCTCCAGGGATGGGGGATACAGCGCCCCCTGGTGGTGACATCCGGGAGCTTCCTAACTAGTCATTAAATCAGCCCATGGGGAGGGGGGAGGGAGGGAGTCGCTTTAAATTAACCCTTCATGTCCCAGCTCATTGGGAGGGCGGAGCCTGGGGAGGGGACAGCACCCCCTAGTGGTGAGCTGATATAATTCATCAGCTGCTCAGTCTCTCCCATAACAAGGACCCTTTAAGTAGGGTTACCATACGTCCGGATTTTCCCGGACATGTCCGGCTTTTGGGGGCTCAAATCCCCGTCCGGGGGGAAATCCCCAAAAGCCGGGCATGTCCGGGAAAATCGGGAGGGAGGGAGGGCTGGGCCGGGGCCTCTTTGGCCGGGGCCGGGCCGGGGTCGCGGCGCGGGGCCGGGCGGGGAGCAGGGGGTGCGGTGCCGGGAGCCGGTACGGGCCCGAGGGGCTGGGCCACTGGGGGGTGCGCTGGGCCGGGCCGCTGGGGGGTCCGCGGGGCCGCGCCGGGCCGCGGAGCCGCGGGGGTGCGCCGGGCCGCGGAGCCGGGCCGGGAGCCGGGCTGGGGCCGCGGAGCCGCGGGGGTGCGCCGGGCCGCGGAGCCGCGGGGGTGCGCCGGCCGGGAGCCGGTCCGGGGCCGCGGGGCCGGGGGGGTGCGCCGGGCCGGGGGGGTGCGCCGGGCCGGGGGGCCGGGGCCGCGGAGCCGCGGGGGTGCGCCGGGCCGGGGGGCCGGGCCGGGATCGCGGAGCCGCGGGGGTGCGCCGGGCCGCGGAGCCGCGGGGGTGCGCCGGGCCGGGAGCTGGGGGGGTGCGCCGGGCCGGGGCCGCGGAGCCGCGGGGGTGCACCGGGCCGGGGCCGCGGAGCCGAGGGGGTGCGCCGGGCCGCGGAGCCGCGGGGGTGCGCCGGGCCGGGAGCCGCAGGGGTGCGCCGGGCCGGGGGGGTGCGCCGGGCCGGGGCCGCGGAGCCACGGGGGTGCACCGGGCCGGGGGGCCGGGCCGGGATCGCGGGGCCGGGGGGTGCGCCGGGCCGGGGGGCCGGGCCGGGATCGCAGGGCCGGGGGGTGCGCCGGGCCGCGGAGCCACAGGGGTGCGCCGGGCCGGGAGCCGCAGGGGTGCGCCGGGCCGGGGGGGTGCGCCGGGCCGGGGCCGCGGAGCCGCGGGGGGTGCACCGGGCCGGGGGGCCGGGCCGGGATCGCGGGGCCGGGGGGTGCGCCGGGCCGGGGGGCCACAGGGGTGCGCCGGTCCGGTCCGGGAGCCGGGCCGGGGCCGCGGGGGTGCGCCGGGCCGGGAGCCGCAGGGGTGCGCCGGGCCGGTCCGGGAGCCGGTCCGGGGTCGCGGGGCCGGGGGGTGCGCCGGGCCGCCGGGGGCCGGCCGGCAGTGCTGGGCGGGCCGGGGGTGGTCGGCCGGGGCTGGCACCCCAGGGCCCGATCCAACCCAGGCTGGAGCCGCTGGGGGGGGGCCAGCCTGGGCCGCACCTCTTTCCCCCATCTCCCCCCCCCTTACCTGCTTCAGGCTTCCCGCGAATTAAATGTTCGCGGGAAGCAGGGGAGGGGGCGGAGACTTTGGGGAGGGGGCGGAGTTGGGGCGGGGCTGGGGCCCTGTGGAGTGTCCTCCATTTGGAGGCACAAAATATGGTAACCCTACACTTGGGCCCGTGTGAGGAAACCGGGTCTCTGGCTGCGACCCCTCAGTCTGGCACAGCTCAGCCCTCAGCACTTCCTGCCCTGCACCCCCAGGGCTCCCTGCCCGCCCTCCGTCTGGCACGGCTCAGTCCGCCTTCACAGGCCCTCTGCCTTAGGCTAGAGCCTCTCGCCGCAGGCTAGGTCTCCTATAGTGATGTCCGTGCCACTGGTTCAAAAATCAGGCCTCAAAACACCATGAGATTAGCGGGGGGGACAAAAACCAAAAAAAAAAACCATCTTTAACAATTTATTTATATACACACATACACACACACACACCCCTACTCTCTGGTTTTTGAGCTGCTGGGGGGCACTAGAGCCACCCTGATCAAGCTGTTCTCTACAACCACAGGTTTGAAGTGTACTTGATTTTATTTTATTTTTTTAAGTTGTGATTTTCAGTCACTTGCTGACAGGAACTGTGGCTTTAAATAAAACACTAAATATTGCAAGACTTGTGATTAAATCATTAAGAGTTGGCAGGATCACATCCACCTCCTGTTGGGTACCTCCCCTCATCACTGTCACCTGCTACAGGTTATGCTGCTGCCTATCTCCATTTCACCTAGCAGGTGTTACACTGCCACCAGCCACAATGTCAAACCTTACATATTACCCCACCCCATCACAGTCACCCATCATGTTACACAACCATGTCATGTGTTGTGCAGCAACTCAGCTGGTATTTTGCCACCAGATCACATTATACTACCAGGTGGCTTACACTGTTATGCTTATAAAAAGAACAGGAGTACTTGTGGCACCTTAGAGACTAACAAATTTATTAGAGCATAAGCTTTCGTGGGCTACAGCCCACTTCTTCGGATGCATATAGAATGGAACATATATTGAGGAGATATATATACACACATACAGAGAGCATGAACAGGTGGGAGTTGTCTTACCAACTCTGAGAGGCCAATTAATTAAGAGAAAAAAAACTTTTGAAGTGATAATCAAGCTAGCCCAGTACAGACAGGTTGATAAGAAGTGTGAGAGTACTTACAAGGGGAGATAGAGTCAATGTTTGTAATGGCTCAGCCATTCCCAGTCCTTATTCAATCCTTTGTTGATTGTGTCTAGTTTGCATATCAATTCCAGCTCAGCAGTCTCTCGTTGGAGTCTGTTTTTGAAGTTTTTCTGTTGTAAGATAGCCACCCGCAGGTCTGTCATTGAATGACCAGACAGGTTAAAGTGTTCTCCCACTGGTTTTTGAGTATTATGATTCCTGATGTCAGATTTGTGTCCATTTATTCTTTTGTGTAGAGACTGTCTGGTTTGGCCAATGTACATGGCAGAGGGGCATTGCTGGCACATGATGGCATAGATCACATTGGTAGATGTGCAGGTGAACGAGCCCCTGATGGTATGGCTGATGTGATTAGGTCCTATGATGATGTCACTTGTTTGTTCCATTCTATATGCATCTGAAGAAGTGGGCTGTAGTCCACGAAAGCTTATGCTCTAATAAATTTGTTAGTCTCTAAGGTGCCACAAGTACTCCTGTTCTTTTTGCGGATACAGACTAACACGGCTGTTACTCTGAAACTTGTTATGCTTATGGTGCTCTATCATAATTATAACTAAATGTACCCACCTTAGGTTTTTCCAATTAATTTCAAGCCCCCCACCAAAAAAACCAAAGCTATCTATTGCTAATTAATTGAAGTGCTGACAACATTCTCAGTGCTGTAAAAGACACACACATTCTGACCAAAGAAAACAGACACAGAGTATCAGAGGGATAGCCATGTTAGTTTGTATCCACAAAAATAACAAGGAATCCGGGTGCACCTTAAAAATCAACAGATTTATTTGGGCATAAGCTTTTGTGGGTAAAAAAACCACTTCTTCAAATGCATGGAGTGAAAGTTACAGATACAGGCATAAATATATTGACACATGAAGAGAAGACACAGAGTAAGCAGGGTACACTGAATCTTAAAGCACTGAGTGACCACTGTTAAGTGTTTTTAACAAACAAACGAAAAACCAAACCACCTTACACTACAGTTAGTATTGGTACACTACTTGTGGGCCTTGCAAAACTGAGGTTTATGATGAAATTCGGATAAAAAGGGTTTAGCAGACTGGAATTAGGAAAGTATTCCATACATAGAATGGTAGGGATATGAAGAAAAGTTGAGTAGAAAGTTTTATCAAGGCAGCATTCACCTCCACTCCAAAGCAAAACATCTTAAAGGAAGGGGAGTATTAAAGTGGGTATTGTTCATTTGAAATTTTAACACACAGTGTTGCTGTTCCTACCCACAGCAAAATGATTATTTCCTACAGTGTACTTGCCCCTACGTGCACTGGGCTAAGTCTATTGAAGTTTACCACTAAGACAGCAGAGGTAATTAGACAGAGGGACCTATCAGTGCTTTATTAAGAGGTCTGAAAAAGAGATAGAGGTGTTCATAACAAAAAATAACTAAAACCACACTCATGGCATCATTAAAGGCAACTACTAGATATGGAGGGTGAGTTATAGGGTATGCTGTCCTGGTTCTATCACCTATGCATGCTCTTTGGTGCTGCTTGTTAAAATGGCATGTCAGTTCAAAATGTCAAATCGGTTCACATGCACAGTAACCCAAATATCAAATCTAATTATGACCAAATGACAGAGTAGTATATTTAGCTTATTGTAGTCTTTTAGTGGTGACAAAATTCCTCCGCTTTGCAATAACATAATTCAATAACAAGCAATAACATAATTCAAAAGGAAAAGGCAGTAAGACCCCCTTTCTTTCTTTAGCCAAGCCACCTCCCAGGCTGGCAATCCCAGGTCATATGGGGCATTCTGCAAACAGTGAAACAAAGGTCCTCAGCCCTTCAGTAAATAATAAATCTATACCTATTTTAAGCCTTGTTTCTGTAGAAGGTCGCTGGAGGTTTACAGGAACCTCAGGCCATTTTAGTTATCCAAACACTAAAAAGAGCATTTGAAAAATGTCAACCATTTGACCCTTCCCCACACACTAATTACATCAAAACAGTCCAAAAAAATGTAAAGCCAAACTTCTACTTTAAAAAAAAAATGCCTGTAGATAGCTTCAACAACACTGCATAAGCCTGAGTAGGTCCCAAAATGATGAGGTAATTTAAGTGATGAGACAAGGTGGTGAGGTAATTTAAGTTAGGGTTACCATACGTCCGGATTTTCCCGGACATGTCCGGCTTTTGGGGGCTCAAATCCCCGTCCGGGGGGAAATCCCCAAAAGCCGGGCATGTCCGGGAAAATCGGGAGGGAGGGCTGGGCCGGGGTCGCGGGGCCGGGCGCGCGGTGCCGGGCCGGGGTCCAGGGGCGCAGTGCCAGGCCGGGGCCGCGGGGTCGGGCCGCCGGGGGGGTGAGCTGGGCCGCCGGGGGGGGTGCGTGGGGCCGGGGGGGTGCGCTGGGCCGCGGGGCCGGGCCGCCGGGGGGGTGCGCGGGGCCGCCGGGGCCGGGCCGCCGGGGGGGTGCGCGGGGCTGCCGGGGGCCGGCCGGCAGTGCTGGGCGGGCCGGGGGTGGTCGGCCGGGGGCCAGGGCCGGCACCCCAGGGCCCGAGCCGACCCAGGCTGGAGCCGCCGGGGGGGGCAGCCTGGGCCGCACCTCCTCCCCCCACACCCCCCCTTACCTGCTCAGGCTTCCCGCGAATTAAATGTTCGCGGGAAGCAGGGGAGGGGGCGGAGACTTTGGGGAGGGGGCGGAGTTAGGGCGGGGGGGAGGGGGCGGGGCTGGGGGCGGGGCCAGAGCCCCGTGGAGTGTCCTCCTTTTGGAGGCACAAAATATGGTAACCCTACCTTTAAGTTAAAGCTTAATTTAACCTTTAACCCTTTAAATTAACCCTTCTCTGCTCCACCCACTCCCAGATACTCATGACCCTTCTCCACGCTCCTGATTATCGTTCATTGCCAATACTTGCCTTGCATCTGCTCCTAGCCGGGCTGGGCCAGGGCTGCCCTGCGCCAGGTGCTGTACAGACACGGAACGAAAAGACGGTCACTGCGGCGGGTGGAGACAAACCGACCGACCCTGGGGGGGTGGGGAGCACAAAGAAACAGGCTGGTCAGTTTGAGCGGCAGCCGTCCCGGCAAACCAGCGGCCCTAATCCCTGTCGCCATTCACGTAAGTGTCCCGGCAAAGGGGCGTTTTGGAAGCCTGGGATGTGCTAAGTCCTTGGCCTTATGCGACATCCTGTAACAATGAGTTCCACAGGCCAACTGCATGTCGTGGGGGAAAGTACTTCCTTGGCCCAGTTTTTGATTTGTCCCCCTGAATCCCAGCACCATTGTCCCCCCGCCCCCAACCCACTAGACCAGGGGTGGGCAAACTTTTTGGCCCGAGGGCCACATCTGGGTATGGAAATTGTATGGCGGGCCATGAATGCTCATGAAATTGGGGGTTGGGGTGCGGGACAGGGTGAGGGCTCCATCTGGGGGTGCGGACTCTGGGGGTGGGGCCAGAAATGAGGAATTCAGGGTGCAAGAGGGGGCCCCGGGCTGGGGCAGGAGGTTAGGGTGCAGGGATTGCGGGCTCTGGGGTGGGGCTGGGAATGAGGGGTTTGGGGTGCAGGAGGTTGCTCTGGGCTGGAATCGAGGGGTTTGGAGGGCAGGAGGGGGATCAGGGCTGGGGCAGGGGATCAGGGGTGCTGGCTCTGGGCGGCGCTTACCTCAAGCAGCTCCCGGAAGCAGCAGCATGTCCACCCTCCAGCTCCTATGTGGAGGCATAGCCAGGTGGCTCTGCGTGCTGCCACGTCTGTAGGTGCCGGCCCTGCAGCTCCCATTGGCCACAGTTCCCGGCCAATAGGAGCTGCAGTGCCGGCGTTTGGGATGGGGGCAGCGTGTGGAGCCCCCTGGCTGCCCCTACGTGTAGGAGCCAGAGGGGGGACATGCCGCTGCCTCCGGGAGCCGCGGCACACACACAGCAGGGCAAGTCCCCGCTCCCGCTCCCCGGCGGGAGCTTGAGGGCCAGATTAAATGGTCTGATGGGACTGTCGGCATCGGTGATGGGATACCAGGCTGACAATCCCTGAGCATGTAACATGACAGCCCAGGTGGGGGGTTGGGGCCAGGTTACACCTTCTGCCCGGGAAATGGACAAAGGCTGGAGAAGTCGGGGGGAGCGATGGCTGGAGGAGATGGCTGGAGGGGTTTGTCAGTTTGCAGCTGGCTGGGGAAACCGAGGGAACCCCAAAAGCTGGGGTCTAAGCTCCCTGCCCCCTAGGGACTTGACTGAGGGGTCCTGATTGTACCTACAAGCCCTGCTTGGGATTGTGTTCCTGTCATCCAATAAACCTTCTGTGTTACTGGCTGGCTGAGAGTCCCGGTGAAGCACAGGAAGTGGGTGGGGGGCGGGGGGGTGCAGGGCCCTGACTCCCCCCCACACTGTGACAGGCCTGCTGGGAGAAAGTTCTTTCTTTTTCCTTCCTCCTCTCTTTCTTTTCAGCATCGAGGGCAAGATGCTTCTCCTCAAAGCCACTGACTGATGGAGGATGTGGCCCCATTGGGGGCGGTTGGTGGCTTGTTCCTCACAACTTGTGATGCCCACATCAGTTTTGCTGAGATACGCGTTCAATGTGTCTTTGGAGCGTTTCCTCTGACTACCACGAGATCTCTGACTGTGGGTGAGCTGGGAGTCGAGGACTTCTTTTGAGAGGCGAGAATCTGGCATCTGCACACAATGTCCAGCCCAGCGGAGTTGGTGCAGGAGGATCATTGTTTCAATGCCGGTGACATTGACGTTAGTGCAGCGATCTTGCCACTTGACGCAAAGGATCTTCCGGATGCATCATTGGTGGTACCTCTCCAAACTCTGGAGACCCTTGGGACTGTCACCTGATGTGCTCAATTTACCTCTGAGCCTGGTTTCCCTGCCAGCTTGGGACTCCAGAACCCTGCCTTGTTGAGCCAGACACGCTATGTCTGCTGCTACACAGACCTAGGGTCTGAACCACGCCCCCAAAGCTGCACCCTTTAACAGAAAACCACTCAGCAGGTGCTCCTGTCTCCAGCACCCAGACACCCAGCTCCCAATGGGATCCAAACTCCAAATAAATTCATCTTACTTTGTATAAAGTTTATACGGGGTAAACTCATAAATTGTCCACCCTCTATAACACTGATAGAGAGATATGCACAGCTGTTTGCTCCCCCAGGTATTAATCACTTACTCTGGGTCAATTAATAAACAAAAGTGATTTTATTAAGTATAAAAAGTAGGATTTAAGTGGTTCCAAGTAATAACAGACAGAACAAAGTAAGTCACCAAGCAAAATAAAACAAAACACGCAAGTCTAAGCCTAATACATTAAGAAACTGAATACAGGTAAATCTCACCCTCAGAGATGTTCCAATAAGTTTCTTTCACAGACTAGACTCCTTCCTAGTCTGGGCCCAATCCTTTCCCCTGGTACAATCCTTGTTAGTTCCAGCTCAGGTGGTAACTAGGGGATTTCTCATGACTGGCAGCCCCCTTTGTTCTGTTCCATCCCCTTTTATAGCTTTGGCACAAGGCGGGAATCCTTTGTCTCTCTGGGTTCCCACCCCTCCCTCTAAATGGAAAAGCACCAGGTTAAAGATGGATTCCAGTACCAGGTGACATGATCACATGTCCCTGTAAGACTTCATTACCCACTGTCTGGTACCCAGGTATACAGGAAGTCTTACAAGTAAACAGAGCCATTTACAGTTAATTGATTCTGAAGCACCCTTAATGGCTTCCACTTAACATGTTTATCTCAGTAATACAATTTATATCTTATTCTCCTAACTCCAGACATAGAAATAATACACGCAAACAAATGGGATGAACACACCCAGTAGTTCCTAAGCTTTGTAATGATACCTTACAAGAGACCTTTTGCATAAAGCATATTCCAGTTACATTATATTCACATGTATAAACATCTGGAGTGCAACGTCACAGATAGGTCACCCATAGAGGAGCGTAAGAACAACAATTGCCTTCTAGACCTGGATCTTGGTGTCCTGCCATAGGTCATAGTCCGTGAAAACGCGCCGGAGCAGTTTCCCAAAGGAAGCACTCGCCCGCTGGATCCGGTGCTGGCTCTCACGGTCGATTTTTTGATTTTTGACAGTTCATAAGAACATAAGAACGTCCAGACTGGGTCAGACCAAAGGTCCATCTAGCCCAGTATCCTGTCTTCCAAGAGTGGCCAATGCCAGGTGCCGCAGAGGGAATGAACAGGACAGGTAATCCTCAAGCGATCCATCCCGTTACCCATTCCCAGCTTCTGGCAAATAGAGGTAGGGACACCATCCCTGTCCAGTCTGGCTAATAGCCATTGATGGACCTATCCTCCATGAACTTATAGTCTTGGCCTTCACAACATCCTCTGGCAAGGAGTTCCACAGGTTGACTGTGCGTTGTGTGAAAAAATACTTCCTTTTGTTTGTTTTAAACCTTCTGCCTATTCATTTCACTGGGTGACTCCTAGTTCTTGTGTTATGAAAAGGAGTAAATAACACTTCCTTCTTTACTTTCACCACACCAGTCATGATTTTATAGACCTCTATCAAATCCCCCCTTAGTCGTCTCTTTTCCAAGCTGAAAAGTCCCAGTCTTATTAATCACTCCGCATATGGCAGCCGTTCCAGACCCCTAATCATTTTTGTTGCCCTTTTCTGAACCTTTTCCAATTCCAATATATCTTCATTGAGATGGGGCAACCACATCTGCACGCAGTATTCAAGGTGTGGGCCTCCCAGGGGTTTATATAGAGGTGATACGATATTTTCTGTCCTATTATCTATCCCTTTCTTGATGATTCCCAATGTTCTGTTTGCTTTTTTGACTGCCGCTGCACATTGAGTGGATGTTTTCAGAGAACTCTCCACAATGACTCCAAGATCTTTCTTGGGTGGGAACAGCTCATTTAGACCCCATCATTTTATAAAATGATGACGTCCCCCTGGCAATAGGGGTGACTCCTGCTCACCACTATTACCCAGAATGCCTTGGTCTTGCTTCCCTTCCCCCCACTGGATTTCCCCAACCCACCCACCCCCCATAGATGTTCTGCTGCCTCTGACTGGGCCCTGGGCACCGCTGGGACGTGGGGGTGGGGGGGCAGCGGGTGATGTCCCAGGCTCCCCCCACGCACACTGCCTGGCTGTGTTTGGCAGGAGCTGAGATACCTCAGGGCTGGGCTCACTGCACAGCAGACAGGCCGGGGCAGAGGCACCTGTGGGGATGGATGGGGGGGGCCCTCAGGGCTGCTGGGTGGCTCAGGGGGGCAGTTCACCCGCACGGGCCCCCCCTTCACTGGTGAAACTGAGACTCAGCCCCCGAGAGCAGCAGGATGCAGCCTCCCCTGAGGGGTCCAGCCCCAGGGAGGCCCCAGAGCTGCGGCACCTGGAAGACCCCCAGAGGGGCTGGGCTGGATCTGCCGGACGGGGAGTTGGGGGCTCTGCTCCCAGGGCAGCACCAGCTGCTGGTTTCCCCGTCCGAGCCACCGAGTGACTCTCCCCTTCCCCTGCAGCAGCCCCCCCGGGGCGCCCGGATTTCACCCGCACCAACATCGCCCGCCTGACGCTGGATGCCATGGTCCTGCTTGTCCTGGGGCTGATCCTGGCTGAGGCCTATTACAGCCGCCCGAGGGGGCATCCTAGGTGAGGCAACCCCCCCCTTCTGTGCCCCTTGCTCCCCCCAGGGGCTGGGCCCAGGGCGACACAGGCCCCTCTAACCCGCCATCTCTCTGCACCCCCAGGAGCCTGGATCCGGCTGTGCAGGGAAGAGAATCTCTCAACGGATGAGCCTCACACGGTGCCATGGCTTGTGTCGCATGTGGGCAGTTTTGCAGACTGAGAGGGAAGGCTGCAGAGTCAAACCCTCCAGCACCAGGAAATGCCAGTTAAGGTTTCCTGAACACCCTTAACTCTGCCCCCTCAAGCACATGCATTATGACGCCATCCTTTAATTGCATGATCACATATTAATTTTACCTAAATGGGTCCCCAGCTGCTTGAACCCAGAATGTAATAATTGGGGATGGGAGGGATCTGCAGTGGAAGATTGAAGACCAGACCCCATGGTCTCCTGGCTCCTAGCCCAGTGCACCTTCGCCAAGGCTGCAGGGTACATTGAGTGTGACCTGTCCCCACTCCCCACAGAGACACGGAAATGCTGCGAATTACATGACACTTGGCCAGGCTGACAGCCCCAGGATTTCCTGGGTGTTGCAGGGACCGCTGCTTATTTTGGCTCCAATAGATCTGGTTGGAAGATTAGAGCCAACGTGTGATGGACGCAGGAAGAGATGAGCCATCCCCGGCTTCCTGTATCTGGAGCTCCCAGCCAAGTTCTTCATTTGGGGCTCGGTGAAGCTGGGCACTGGGGTGTTGGTGGCAGCGCTGAGGGGCCTCTCCCTGCCCCATCATGGCATCTGCTCTCACCGTCCTCTTCCTTGGTGAGTATCGGAGACAGCGAGGGTGTGTGTCCATGGGGGGGGAGGGATATCTGAGACGAGGGCATGTGCCCATGGGGGGGGGGGTTCTGAGACCAGGGTGTGTGTCCATCTGGGGGGATGTGAGACCAGGGTGTGTCTCCATGGGGGGGGGGGGAATGTGAGACCAGGGTGTGTCTCCATGGGAGGGCAGATCTGAGACCATGGTGTGTGTCCATGGCAGGGCAGGGGTTCTGAGACCAGGGTGTGTGTCCATCTGGGGGGATGTGAGACCAGGGCATGTGTCCATGGGGGGTGGGGGGGATGTGAGACCAGGGTGTGTCTCCATGGGGGGGGGGGGGATGTGAGACCAGGGTATGTCTCCATGGGGGGGCGGATCTGAGACCATGGTGTGTGTCCATGGGGGGGAGGGGTTCTGAGTCCAGGATGTGTTCCCATGGGGGTGGGGGTCTGAGACCAGGGCATTTGTCCATGGGGGGGGGATGTGAGACCAGGGTGTGTCTCCATGGGGGGGATGTGAAACCAGGATGTGTTCCCATGGGGGTGGGGGGAATGTGAGACCAGGGCGTGTCTCCATGGGGGGGCGGATCTGAGATCAGCACATTTGTCCATGGTGGGGATGTGAGACAAGGGCGTGTGCCCATGGCGGGCGGGCGGGCAGGTGGGGGTGGGGGGCGCTGGGGATCTGAGCCCAGGGTGTAGGATCCAGTTGCTCTGGGATCTGGTCCCTAATGATCCGTCTCCTCTCCAGGCTGCTGGCTGGCCGGGCAGATCGGGATGTCAGGATGTGAGTATCTGTGGGGCTGGGGAAACTTTAGTGTTTAGGACGGGGGTTGGGGAGGGGAAAAGAGGATCTGAGCCCTGAACCTTCACCCCAAAACTCACTTCAACCTCCTGTTATTGACTCCCATGGGGACTGTCCCCACTGCAGCCAGGGGTGACTCTGGATTGACCCCAGGGGCTGAGATCAGAACCCGGCCCACAGGTTCCCTGTAGATGCAGTGAGGTGTCTGTTATCCCTGGTGCTGTCCCTGGGGCTGGGTGCTAAGGGCAGGTTACAGACACACGGGGAGGGGTTTGTGTCTCCCCATCTCACTCCTGTTTGTGTGTGAATGCAGCATTCCTTTGGTTCAGCCCCTCCATCTCCGTCAGCCCCGGCGCGGTGATCGCCCCGGGGGGAGCCGTCACCATCCGCTGTCAGTGTCAGTGTTGGGGCAGGAGGTTATTTCTGTATAAAGATGGAATCGAAATCCGGGAGCTGGAGGGTGACGGGGACGAATTCACCATCCCCAGCGCCAGGTGGGAAGACGCAGGGGCCTACAGCTGCCGATCCCACGCCCTATGGGAGCCGCTCAACTGGTCCTATGCCAGTGACATCGTGCAGATCATTGTTGCAGGTGAGGGGCCCGGCTCAGTGTCCCCGCTCCCAGCCCCACACCCAGCCAGACCATTGGTGAGTGTCCGCCCTGATGGGACCTTCAGAGCCGGGCTCCGCCCTGAGCCCTGGGCCCAGCAGATGGGACACCCGGCCGGGGACCCAGAGACGCAGCAGTTACTGGTGGCTTCTGTGCACTCACCCTTGGGGAGATACTGGCTAGATGGGCCCATGGGGGGTTGGGAATGGGGAGGGGGACACTGGGCTGGGGGGGCCCATTAAGTAGATAGATGGGTAGAGAGGGGTGCTCTGGATTTAGGTCCTCAGGCAGTTTCGGGTGTAGCTCCCAGGAATCTCTGGGATCTCGGAGAGGTGCCTCTGGCTGGGTTTTCTCCCAGGGGCCCCGTCTCTGGGGCCGTGCGGTGAGGACGGGACACAGTGACTGTGCCGGGGTCTGTCTTACGGCCTGTCTCCTTCTCACTGCAGAGACCTACTACCCCAAACCCTCCATCTCCCTGCGCCCCAGCGGGGGGGTCGCCCTGGGGAGAGCCGTGACCCTCCGGTGTCGGGGTCAGCACCGGAACATGAGGTTCCTTCTGTACAAAGATGGAAACCCGAACGCGCTGCAGGACGTGGAGCCGGCTGGGGATGTGACTCGGTTTCCCATTCGCAGCGTGAGCCGGAGAGACGCCGGGAGCTACAGCTGCCGATATAGCACCAAATCAGACCCGCCCGTCTGGTCGGAGCCCAGCGACCCCGTGGAGCTGGTGGTAGCAGGTGAGGGGCCTGGCTCTGCTTCCCCACTCCCAGCCCCACACCCACCTGAACCCTTGGGGGGTCTCACCCTGGTGGGACGCTCAGAGCCAGGCTCTGCCCTGGGCTCAGCAGAGGGGACACCTGGCTGGGTAGTGGGGATAGAGTCACTGGGGGTTTCCCCAGCCAGAGGAGAGCAGCAGCTGCTAGAGGTTCAGGGCTGAGGGAGGGGGGATCCCTGCCCCCAGGGGGAGCTGTTGAGCAGCCATCCTTTCCCAGGGGGATTCTCCCCCGGGCTGCCCCTGTTCAGGGGATGCACAGAGGAGTCGGGGCCCAGGGGCTGCCCAGCCGGCCCCGGCCCCAGTACTGAATTCACTTCCCAGCAGCCTGGACAACTGTATACTCCTGGGGGAATTCTGCACCAAAAAATTAAAAATTCTGCACAAATATTTGAAAATTTGGCAAAAAGCTGCATATTTTATTTGTCAAACTAACACACTATAATCATGACAGTTTCAAGTTTGGTCATTTATTTCAAAATATCTGTCAGCGAGTGTGTCTGTAACACTGCAGACGAAAACCAAAAGATTCTGGTCATTTTTTGTTTTTAAATATATTCCTCACTAGGCGTATTAACGCAGAACTTTGGGTAATTCATTTAAAATACACGACAGAACTGTGTTTCCTGCACCTGTCAGAAGCAGGGCAAAGGCCTGGGGTTGTCAGGGGTAATGGGGGAGCTGAGGGAGTGGGGAGGAGCCTGGGAGTGAATCTGGAAGGTGTTGGGTGTGGGCGGAAGAAGGTTTTTTTGAGGGGGGAGGTTGTTAGGGAGCTGGGAAGCCTCCCCCATTCAGACCCTGGTTGGCCTCAAACCTCTCCCATTCAGTCAGGCACATCAGCCCCTGTCCCCCCAACCCCCATCCCCATGTGTCCCTGCAGCCTCCTCCCCTGTCCCCAGATTCAACGCTGTCACCCCACTAGTTCCTGAGCTCCAGTCTGTGACCCCCCAGCAGCCCTGGGTGCCCCACTCTGCCCTCACCCGGCTCTGCGGCAGGTGCTGTGATAAACTTCTGCTCCTGGGGGAATTCTGCAGCACTGGGCAGGCAGAGAATATTTTTCCCCACAGAAAATACATTCTGCCCCAGAAGTGCTGCAGTTCCGCCTTTTGCCCACCAGGGGCCGCTGTGGGGCCAGAACAGTGGGCAGTGTTCATGCTGCCGGGTGCTCTGGCGCCACAGCGGCCTCTGGTGGGAAAAAGGTAGAACTGCAGCACTTCTGGGCAGAATGTATTTTCTGTGGGTAAAAAACAAAATTATGCAGGACAGATGAATCATGCGTGTCCTAGGGTTGCCAACCCTCCAGGATTGGCCTGGAGTTTCCAGGAATTATAGATTAATCTTTAATTAAAGATTATGTCATGTGAAGAAATCTCCAGGAATACAGCCAAACAAAATTGGCAACCCTAGCGTGTCCACAGATGTGCAGAATTGCCCCAGGAGTAACAAACTGTGGATGCAGCGAGGTGTCTGTTAGCCCCGGCGCTGTCCCTGGGGCTGGGCGCTAAGGGCAGGTTACAGACACAAGGGGAGGGGTTTGTGTCTCCCCATCTCACTCCTGTTTGCGTGTGAACGCAGAGCTCCCTCCGCCCAGACCCTCCATCTTCGTCAGCCCCAGTGAGGTGATCACCCCGGGGGAGCCGTCACCTTCCGCTGTCAGTGTCAGTGCGAGGCCAGGAGGTTATTTCTGTATAAAGGTGGAATCGAAATACGGGAGGTGGAAGCTGCTGGGGATGGGGGTGAATTCACCATCCCCAGCGCCAGGTGGGAAGACGCAGGGGTCTACAGCTGCCGATCTCGCTCCAGATCAGAGCCGCCCAACTGATCGGATCCCAGTGATTACATGCAGATTGTTGTAGCAGGTGGGGGGCCTGGCTCAGTGTCCCCACTCCCAGCCCCACACGCAACCAGACCCACAGGGGGTCTCTGGGCCAATGAGATCCTCAGAGCCAGGCTCTACCCTGAGCCCTCGGCCCAGCAGAGGGGATGCCTGGCTGGGGAGTGGATACAGAGTCACTGGGGGAGGTTCCCCAGCCACTGGAGCTAGGGGGATGAGGGAGGGCAGATCCCTGACCCCAGGCAACCTTGTGGTGTCACTGAACCTGCATGTGCCTCCATTTCCCCTTGTAAGAATGGGGGATGATTATCCTTCTTCACCTTTTGTCTGTGTCTGTGCAGCACCCAGCACCTCTGACTCCCAGCCCCCTCCCGATCTAACCACTACACCCCACTGGGGATGGGGATAGAACACAGGAGTCCTGGCTCACAGACTGGGGTACAGAGGGGTGATCTGGATTTTAGGCAGTTTCGGGCATAGCTCCCAGCGGTTTCTCTGGCTGGGTTTTCTCCCAGGGGCTCCGTGGCGAGGACGGGGCGCAGTGACTGTGCCAGGGTCTGGCTCACGGCCTGTCTCCTTCTCACTGCAGAGCTCAGGTACCCCAAACCTTCCATCTCCCTGCGTCCTAGCAGTGGGGTTGCCCTGGGGGGAGCTGTGACCGTCCGGTGTCGGGGTTCGCACCAGAACATGAGGTTCCCCCATCTCAGCCGATGCTCATTTTAATCCCACAGAAGGAACCGACCCAGCTGGGCCCCAGCAGCCGGATCCCCCCACGACGGAACCGGAGGGAGAAGGTGAGTGGGAGAAATGGAACAATTCATCCCCCAGGGAACAGGGCTCCCCGCTCAGACGCCCACGGGGCCATTCGGGCCGTTTGGAGGAGGATGGTCCCTGCAGAGAGAACTGATGGGTTCAATTCTTCTATGTAGAGGGTGACGGATAGATCCATGGTGGGGGGTGGCCACGGGTCCGTGGGAATGTGAGTCCTTGGGAATATAGGGCAGTGGACAGATGGGAGCACATCTGGTGATGGATACAAAGATGGACTAAGACCTTGTCTACATGAAAACTGGACCCGAAATGATGAATCCCGTGTGGTTCCCAACCCCCACTGGTGATCTCAGAGCGAGTCTGGGCTGTCGGAATTTGTGCCTCCTGGTTTGGATTCAGCGAGGGAAGGGGGGGGGTCCCCACTCCTCAGCCACTAAAACCCCCTCCCCCCCGTCCCGGGACTGACACTGACGATTGATGCTGAGTCGGGGGTGGGGTGATCACTAAGTTGCTGTTTCATCCCCTCCCCCTGCCCCGACAGATGCTGGTTCTATTCCTGCAGGGGGAACCGACCCAACCCAGCCTGGAGCGGCGCCAGCTTCCACCTGTCCGGGCAGCGCAGGGCCAGGTACCGGGGCTGGGGGGGGAATCACCATCGAACCACCCCTGGAAACAGGCTCGCGGTGCCCAGGGGCTGGGACGGGGGCAGTGAATCTGGGTGGGTGGGGCCCAGACACCACAAGGAGGGGCTCATTGACATGGGGGGATGGAGAGACAGCCCCATTGCCCCTCCCCCACTGCCAGACCCCCAGCTCCCCCAAAGCCTCCTGCCCTGCAGGTCGCGGCCAGGAAGCTGTGGGGGATCCCAGGGGTGGGGCAGAGTCTGGGGCATTGGACACAGGGGACCTGGGGCTATAACCCCCTTCCCTAGGCCCCATGATGTCCCCCTGGCAATAGGGGTGACCATTACCCAAAATTCCCTCTCCTTGCCCTCCCCTCACTGGGTTCTCAGGGGATCCCCGATCCTCCCCCTCCAATAGATGTTCTGCTGCATCTGGCTGGGCCCTGGGCACCACCGGGACGTGGGGGGCAGCAGGTGACGTACCAGCCTCGCCCCCCCGCCCTGCACACTGCCTGGCTGTGTTTGGCAGCAACCGAATACCCCGGGGATGGGCTCACTGCACAGCAGACAAGCCAGAGCAGAGGTACCTGTGGGGGTGGACAGAGGGGCACTACACGGGGGCCGAGAGGCTAGACTGGCCTGTTGGAAAAGGTCAGGGCAGCCTGGTCACCCGCAGAGCAGCAGGACGCAGCCTCCTGTGAGGGGTCTGGCCCTGGGGAGGCCCCAGAGCCGCGGTGCCTGGGAGAGCCCCAGAGGGGGGATGGGCCAGACCTGCTGGATGGGGGTTTGGGGGCTCTCCTTCCGGGGCAGCGCCAGCTGCTGATTTCACTGTCTGAGCCGCCGAGTGACTCTCCCCTTCCCCCCGCAGCGGCCCCCCCGAGGCGCCCGGATTTCACCCACGCCAACATTGCCCGCCTGGCGCTGAGCGCTGTGATCCTGCTCGTCCTGGGGCTGATCCTGGCTGAGGCCTATTACAGCCGCCCGAGGGGAGCACCTAGGTGAGGTGACCCCCCCTTCTGTGCCCCTTGCTCCCCCCAGGGCCTGGGTGCAGGGCGACACGGGCCCCTCTAACCTGCCATCTCTCTGCACCCCCAGGAGCCTGGATCTGGCTGTACAGAGAAGAGAATCTCCCCGGGGAACGAGCCGCTTCCCCTTGGGGGGCTGAGATGCCAGCACAAACCCCCCTGCCCCCAAACCCCCCTGCCTTGAGAATCCTGCCTCCCAGACTACTCCCAACCCAACTGCTGCACCCCAGGACTGAACCCCCTTCTCCCTAGACCTCCCCCGCCCTGCATTTCTATTGTATAAATCCCCAGAACTTCCTGTTCCTCTGCCCTGCCCCCCAAATCTCCCCACCCCGGGGGGAGACTGTGGTAACGGTCGCAGAGCCTCCAAATGTCCCCTCGTGGGGGGTTCAGCCGACGAAGGTGAGTGAGAAGTTCAGGCAGCGTCACGAGGACCTGGACGAATGAACGTTGTGGGGAAAGTTGGTGAGACAGAAAGACGGGATTAGTCCAACCCGAGCGGCCGCCAGACAAAACCCACCGGTCGGGTTGTGGCCCGCCTGGGACACGGGAGAAGTGGGGGAGCAGAAATGTGACTCAAAATTGGGGTGTTGGAAACGAGGCCTCATTGTTGGATAAAATATTGCGGGGACGGGCTGTGCTGCCCACCATCCCTTTTAGGGGCACTCAACTCACCGCGACGAACCCTGCTCCGTGGAGACGGCCTGAGCAGAGCGGCTGGAGAGAGGGACCCCGACGCCATCGCCCCTCCCCCGGCTGAACCCCCAACCTGGGAGGAAACGGGGTCGGACTTTAACAGCAGCCGCGGCGACGTCGGCTCCAGCCCAGCTCCGGTGGCTCCTCTGCCCCCCCAGGACAGTCACTAGCGTCTCTGGGGCCAGCGGGGAGACACCCAAACCCGGGGGATTTTCCAGCTAGAGACTCGCTCCAGCGAACGGGGCCGGGACTGGAACAAACCCCTCGTTTCACACGGCGCTGCCACGGCTCCCCTGGTTCCTGCTCTGCTGTGTCTGTAACAGCCGGTCCCAGGGGTCAGTGGGGGGTTTGCCGTGGGGCTGAGCAGACTGCAGGCTCTGGACCCCACCCCCAGCTCCTGTTTAACCCTGTTCAGTGTGGGGCAGGAGCTGGGGCGTGTTCGCACCTTGGGCGCTTTATTGCGTCTCCATGAACACAACAGGGCGCAGAGTGATTTAGCCGCCGGCACTTCTGGCCCCCCCCATGGCGGACGTTTGGGGGCAGCCGGCTGAGGGGAGCTGGGAGTTTGGGGGAAGTAGGTTGGGGGTGTCGGGAGGGGGGTTGAGGGGGCCGGGATGGGGGACAGGAGTTTGAGGACAGACAGGCTCCCCACAGAAGGTCAGAGCTGGGGGTGGGTGTAGGATTGTTGGGGTGTCTGAGGGGGGAGGGGCAGATGGTGCCCCCCAGGAGGGAGCTGCCATTGCTCCCCTCAGCAGGCTCCCCTCTCACTGCCCCCCTCCTGCTCCTGCCCCTCAGTCCTGGGTCCCCACTTTCTTTCCCCTCAGTCTCCTGCCCCCACACTCCCCTCTGCCCCACATTCCCTGCCCCATAATGACCCCCCCATGCCTCAGCATCCCCTCCCCTCTTCCTCGTCTCCACCCCTCTAGATACTCCTGCCCCCCCCACATTCCCAGCCCCCTAGTGTCCTTTCCTGACCCCCCTTCTCTGTCCCCACACTTTGCCCCCCCCACCCTCAGTGGGTCTGGGCAGAGTTCCCCTCAGTGGGTCTGAGGTGGGGGGGCAGGATTGTTTCCTGCCAAAACCCCTGCTGAGCTGAGCGGGGGCAGGGAGAGGGGACGGGGGTGCCCCCATGGTCATGGGGTAGGTTCAGCCTCAAACACACATAGGGGGACCCCAAATCCCCCCTCCTCTGTCACTGTCCTGCCCAAGGCTCCCCTCAGCTCCTGCCCCCTCAGTCTCAGCCCCTCCTTTCCCTCCCCCCACATTCTTCTTCCCTCCCTCAGCCCCACACGCTGCCTGGTCTTTAATGCCCCACACATCCTCTCAGCCTTCCTGACAGGGAACAGGCCGGGCGGGAGATGGGGGCTTTGCGGGAGATGGGCTGATGGGGGCGTGAGCGTGGGGAGGGGCAGGCCAGGGGGGGTCTTTCCCATGTAGGTGCCCCCCCACAGCAAAGTGGGGGGCGAGGATTGCTGAGATGGGGCAGCTGTGTGAGGGGATAGAGGATGGGGGCAGAAAGGGGGAGGGGACGTGGGGCATGAGGGGACACAACGGGGGTGAAGGGACACGGGATGGGGGACAGAACTGGGGGAATGGGAACCTGAATGGGGGGAGGGGGGACGTGAGGGAACTCAGGCTCGGGGGACAGAATGGGGGAGGGGACACTGGCCAGGGGGCAGAACGGGGGGCTGAGGGGCCCAATGTGTGAACGTCGGGGGTGGGGGGTGAAGGGCAAATGAGATGGGGAGCCAGAGCTGGGGCATCTGCCGGGGGGGGGGGGGTTGTCTTGAGCTCTGTCCCCATGTTCTTGTCCCCTCCCCTTTCCAGGGGGCTGGTCGCCCCCCCCGCCATTCTGGGTGTCCCTTTCGCAGCATCCTGGGGTCGGAGAGGGAAGCTCGGCTCAGCCGTCCGCCCCTGTGAGCTCTGCCCCGGGCCCTGACCTGCGCAGACCCACTGCCCTGGGGATGGGCTGGGGAAGGGGACATGGGGCCTTTCACCTCTAGGGGGCTGGCTCTGATCTGTGTCCTTTTCTCTAAGCACCAGACCCCACCCCCCAACCAGTCCCCCACCCCCCAATCACTAGACCCCACTCCCCTCCCAGTGCTGGGGTATATTACAAGGTAGCCGCTGGGGCATCAGGTTTATGCCGAGTTTCACTAAATTTGTTCTAAAGTGCCACAAGGACTCCTCGTTGGTTTTTTTGGTACCAGAAACAGGAAGCGAGCTCCGGCTCTGGGCAGAGTTCCCCTTTTCACAGATTTACTGGTTCCTTCTTTAACAACTCAGGCTCTAAATTTACCCCTACGTCCACCCCTTCACAGGTGCCGGAAACCACAACCCCTCCCAGCCCCACACCCTTCTGTCCTGTCTCTGTGCCACATCACTCGGCTAAGAACTGGGTCTGCGGCGACTCTACCCGAGAAGGAGGTTGGCCAGGCCCCTCCACCCTTATGCTCCAGGGCAGGCGTTGGGCCCAGCTGGGTCAGGAAGGAATCTTTTCCCAGCTCCATGGGAGAGGGTCACTCTGTGAGGGGCACTGTGTGGGGGTGGGGAGCCCTCCTCTGCTCTGAGCTGCGGCTCCAGGGAGGCTAGACTGGCCCGTTGGAAAAGGTCAGGGCAGCCTGGTCACCTCTTGACACCTCCTGAGATTTCCCCTTTCCCAGCTGGCCCTTGGACTGGGCAGCTCCCATGTGGGGCTGGGAGGTGATGGCAGGGGCTGGGCACCTGCAGGAGGGGATGTGGTTTGCTGGGTGTTGCAGGGATCTGACTTTGCTCTGACCACAGTAGATTTGGGCTGGAGATTGCAGAGAAACCATCTGATGGGGTGGAAAGGGGCCGAGCGCATCACGGGCTTCCTGGGGCTGCAGCCCCTGGCACAGTTCCTCATTCTGCTCGCACTCGGGCCTCAGGCTCAGTAGAGCTGGGCTCTAGGGCGTTGGTGGCAGCGCTGAGGGGTCCCCACTGCCCCGTCATGGCGTCTGCTCTCACTGTCCTCCTCCTCGGTGAGTATCGGAGACAGCCAGGGTGTGTGTCCATGCGGGGAGGATCTCAGACCAGAGTGTGTGTCCACGGGCGGGGTGTATGTGTGTGTCTGAGACCAGGGCGTGTGCCCATGGGGGGGATCTGAGACCAGGGCGTGTGCCCATGGTGGGGGGTGGGGATCTGAGACCAGGGTGTAGGATCCAGATGCTCTGGGATCTGGTCACTAACGAGCCCTCTCCTCTCCAGGCTGCTGGCTGGCCGGGCACAGCGGGGTGTGGGGAGGTGAGTATCAGTCTGTGGGGAGGACGGTAACATCAAGGACGGGGGAGGGGATGCGTGGGGTGGGGAAAAGAGGAACTGAGCCCTGAACCTTCCCCAAAACTCAACCCAGACTCCCCCCGTGAGCTCAGACCTGGCCCCGTTCCTCTGTGCCCCCAACGCACCCACGGAGTACCTAGGAGCCAAATCTGATGAAGCAGACGGGAACCGTCCCCTGGTTCAATGTCCTGCCCCCCACAGGCTGTGAGGATCGGGGGTGGGGAGTTGGGGCGGCCCGTGGATTTATTTCAACTCATACAAATCCTAACAGGGCCCGTCCGTGGGCTCTAGAGCCCCTCGGGGAACCGAAACGTTCCCGGTCAGTGCAGCCGTGGGGAGAACCCCCCAGATCCACCCCCACCCCCAGATCTTCCCCCAGACCCAGATCCACCCTCCAGCACCCTCCCCTGCACTCACAGCCCCCCCGTTCCCAGGGCCTGGGGAGGGGGTGGAGTGGGGGTGAAAAGGGGCGAGGCGGGGGTGGAGCAGGGGCGGGGGCCATGGGGAGGGGGTGGAGTTGGGGCAGAGCAGGGGAGGGAAGAGGCGGAGCAGAGGCTGTAGCATCACATCGCTTTCCTGGTGCCCTCCACAGCTGCGTACTTTGCGTATGAGTAGAGACGGCCTTGACTACATACTTCACCTCATTTACCTGTCAGGTGACCTTGAAGGGGCCGTCCCAGGCCGCTTGCAGCTTGTTCTTCCTCAAGGGGATGAGGAGAATCACCTGGTCCCCGGTAGCATATGAGCGGGCACGGGCTGAGCGGTCGTACCAGACCTTCTGCTTCCTCTGGGCCCTTGCTAGGTTCCCCCTAGCCAAGCCCATGAGCTCCACGAGCTTTTCCCAGAAAGTCAGTACATACTCCACCATTGATTCCCCATCGGGAGAGGCCTTTCCCTCCCGCTCGGCTCTCATCAAGTCCAGGGGCCCCCTCACTCTCCTCCCGTACAGCAACTCGAACGGGGAGAACCCTGTGGATCCCTGGGGCACTTCCCTATATGCGAACAGCAGGTGGGGTAAATACTTGTCCCAGTCCTGCGGGTGCTGGTCCATAAAGGTTTTCAGCATCCTCTTTAGGGTCCCATTGAACCTTTCCACCAGCCCGTTGGGCTGAGGGTGGTAGGCTGAGGCCCAGGTGTG
This sequence comes from Malaclemys terrapin pileata, assembly GCF_027887155.1. Classification (NCBI taxonomy): domain Eukaryota; kingdom Metazoa; phylum Chordata; order Testudines; family Emydidae; genus Malaclemys; species Malaclemys terrapin. The sequence goes on from NC_071524.1 coordinate 26,919, forward strand.
TCGGACCCCACACTTCTCCCACAAGCACTGGAGCAGGGTCGACATGAAGTTAGACCCCTGGTCTGTAAGGACCTCCTTGGGGAACCCCACTCTGCTGAAGATGGTCAGCAGCGCGTCTGCCATGTTGTCTGCCAAGGCCACTGCCTCGGGGTAGCGCGTAGCGAAATCTACCACCACCACGATGTATTTCTTCCCTGACCGGGTCACCCTGCTGAGGGGCCCCACTATGTCCCCCGGCCACCTTCTGGAAAGGCTCCTCTATGATGGGCAAAGGTCTCAGCGGGGCTTTACACTTATCCCGGGCCTTCCCCACCCTCTGGCAGGAGTCACAGGTCCTGCAATACTGTCGGACAGAGTCAAAGACCCCGGGCCAGTCAAAGTTCTGCAGCAGCCTCTGCCTGGTGCGCCGGATGCCCTGATACCCCGAAAGGGGGATATTGGGGGGATGTCGTGGGCCAAGTACAACACTTCGTGGTGCTACCTCTGGGGAACAACCAACTACCTCCTGGGGTGACCAGGTGTCCCGATTTTATAGGGACAGTCCTGATTTTTGGGTCTTTTTCTTATAAAAGCTCCTATTACCCCCCACCCCCTGTCCTAATTTTTCACACTTGCTGTCTGGTCACCCTACTACCTCCTGGCTTCCCAAGGTTCAGTTTGCCCTGGACCAGTCCATTTCCGGTACAGGAATCCCTTCTCCAGGGCTGGCTCTAGGTTTTTTGCCACCCCAAGCAAAAAAATTTTGGCTGGCCCCACCCCAGCCCTGGGCTCCCCCCACACCTCCCTGCTGCCCTAGCCATGGGCTCGCTCCCCCGTGCTCCCCTGCCGCCCCAGGCCTGGGCTCTCCCGCCCCCGCACCCTGTGCTGCCCCAGCTCTGGGCTCCCCCCTTCCCCCCCCACCAGTGCCCCCCCACCCACACACCCCCTGCCGCCCCAGCCCTGGGCTCTGCCCCGCCACCTGCACCCTCCTTCCGCCCCAGCCCTGGGTCACTGGTAACTCACTCCCAGGGCAGGTCATTCAGCAGGAATTTTGGATGTGCACAGAACACAGACAGGATTGGTTCCCATATGGTTACAGAACTGCAGTAAAGTGGAACAATTTTTAGCTTGTGTGATTGGAGGATATCTGGATGCATATTATAAGACTGTCCTCCATAAAGGAGGAAAAGTTGAGGTGCCTTTATTATTCTTTTGTTCCATTCTTTCTTTCTATGGGGAATTTGCCAATGCAATATCACTGTCTTCCTTTTAAACAAATAAAACATAATAATAATAATAATTAATAATAATAAAAGCAATGGCTGTTGAAAATAGCAATTCCAGTCCTAATAGCCACTGGGCAGCATTTCTTGCTCAATTTATCCTACTTTTTCTACAGCAAGTTACAGTGGATCAGTATCTTTGATTTGGGAGAAATTAGGGTTACCATATTTAGCAAATAAAAAAAGAGGACCCTCCATGGGCCCTGGCCCCGCCCATTTCCCCACCCCCAGCCCCGCCCCAACTCCGCCCCTTCCCCGGCCTAACTCCGCCCCCTCCTCCCTCCCACTCCCAGCCACGCGGAAAGGGCTGCCCGAGCGCTACCGGCTTCACGGTTTGCCGGGCAGCCCCCAGACCCTGCGCCCCCGGCCGGCGCTTCCCCAGCGCAGCTGGAGCCCGGGAGGGGAAGAGCCCAGCCGGGGGCGCAGGGTCTGGAGGCTGCCCGGCAAACCGTGAAGCCGGTAGTGCTCGGGCTTTGGGCAGCCCCTATGCCTCTGACCCTGCGCCCCCGGCCGGGCATTTCCCCTCCCGGGATCCGGCGGCGCAGGGTCTGGAGGTATGGGGGCTGCCCAAAGCCCGTAGCGCTCGACTCTTAAACAGAGCCGAAGAGTCGGGGAGGAGCAGAGCCGCCGCGGTCGGAGGCTCTGCTCCTCCCCTGACTCTTCGGCTCTGTTTCAGAGCCGAGCTGCCCGAGTGCTACCAGCTTCGCGCAGCCCCTGTGCCTCTGGACCCTGCGCCGCCGGAGCCCGGGACGGGAAGTGCCCGGCCGGGGGCTGGGGTCCGGAGGCAAGGGAGCTGCCTGAAGCCCATAGCGCTCAGGCAGCTCGGCTCTTAAACAGAGCCGAAGAGTCAGGGGAGGAGCAGAGCCTCCATTTTCCCGAACATGTTCGGCTTTTTGGCAATTCCCCCCGGACGGGGGTTTGATTGCTGAAAAGCCAGACATGTCCGGGAAAAACCGGATGTATGGTAACCCTAGGAGAAATGAAGTAACAGCTGCCCAAATTGAATTTAACCACTCCTGAATTTTGAGGTGTTCAAATCTGGAAGGCAGGTGCTGGATTCCCTGTCTGAATATTAGCTAAATCTGGAAAGGAAAAGTCAATTTCTGCTTCCAAGGCTCAGAAGTGGAAATCCTCCTACGTGCCTGGTACTGTATCTAAAGCTGCCCAGGTGCAGGGCCTCCCCTCCCTTACTTTTCATTTTAAATTCTAGTGGGATCCACGTACCTCCCTTGCTAGGCTTCAGATAGAGAGGGGCACTGTCCATTTAGTCCCCCCCAATTCCTTCTTTGGGGGCTGCAAGGTGAGGTCACACCAGTATCCCTAATCCAGTCTGGGGATGTCTTCTGAAGGGGATATCTGGGCCAAAGCCTCCTACTCCTTGGGCACACTTGTTCCCCATTCACAGTGCCACCCCGATCTAGCAGTGAGCTCTCCATTCACAGCAAGCTGCAGCATGAGGTTTCAGCTACCATACTCCCACCCTGTTGATAGCGGCCAAGGGAATGCTGGGAAATGTAGTTCTTTCCCTGGCACTATAGGCAAGGAGCTAAGCAAGGAACTACAGCTCCCAGGGTCCCCTGTTGGTTCTCAGCTCCCAGACTGGATCCCTGCCGCCCCTGCAAATGGGCCGCCCCAAGCACCTGCTTGCTTTGCTGGTGCCTAGAGCCGCCCCTGCCCTTCTCCCACAGGAATCGCTCCCGGCGGTCCTCCCCCTGGGAACCGGCACCGCCGTGGCCAGCCAGGGCCCTCAGCTTCTCCAAGGGGGGATCCTCCTGCAGCTCCGTCTGGAATTCAGCTGCTGGGTTGGAGAACACAGCCCTGGCTGGTGATGCCTCAGTTTCCCACTTTGGGATGGAGGCTCCGGCCCAGCCCTCTCAAGCCCCCCCCTCGGCGCTTTGGCCCCCCCACTCAGGAGATCCCGCGTCCCTCGCTGGCTCCGGCTCCGGGTAAGGACACTCTGAGTGCTATCCGGCCAGTTCTCCAAGTCATTACCCACTAGCACCTCGGTGGGTGATTGTGATCAGGGCCGGCTTTAGGCCGATTCAGCCGATTCGGCTGAATTGGGCCCCGCGCCAAGAGGGCCCCGCGCTGCAGCTATCAACCCCGCCCCCAGCTCACTTCCCCGGCCCCTCCTCCCCTCCCCTGAATGCTCTGCCCCCTCCCCTGCTTCCCGCGAAAGAAGCAGGGGCGGGCCAGCAGCACCAGGTAAGCTGGGGTGGGGGTGGGGGTGAGGGTGGGGGCGTGAGAAGGGCTCTGGGGAGGCGCGGCCCGTTCCCGCAGGCCCCAGCGGCTCTGGCCCGGCCCGGTCCCCGCGGCGCGGCTTGGGTCCCCCCCCGCGGCGCGGGTCCCGTCCCCCCCCCTGCGGCGCGGCTCGGGTCTCCCCCGTAACCCCCCACCCCCGCGGCACGGGTCATCCCCCCCCCACGGCACGGCGCGGCGCGGGTCTCCTCCCCCCCGCGGCGCGGCTCGGGTCCCCCCCCCGTCCCCCCTGCGGCGCGGGTCCCGTCCCGGGTCTTCCCCTGTCCCACGGCGCGGCTCCCCCCATCCCATCCCCCCCGCGGTGCGGCTTGGGTCCCCCCCCGTCCCCTCCGCGGCGTGGCTCGGGTCCCCCCCCTGTCCCCTCCGCAGCGCGGCTCGGGTCCCCCTCCTCCGCGGCGCGGGTCCCCCCCCGTCCCCTCCGCGGCGCGGGTCCTCCCCGCGGCGCGGCTCGGGTGTCCCCTCTGCGGCGTGGCTCGGGTCTCCCCCCGTCCCCCCTGCGGCGCGGGTCCCGTCCCGGGTCTTCCCCCGTCCCACGGCGCGGCTCCCCCCATCCCGTCCCCCCCGCGGCGCGGCTTGGGTCCCCCCCCCGTCCCCTCCGCGGCGTGGCTCGGGTCCCCCCCCGTCCCCTCCGCGGCGCGGCTCGGGTCCCCCCCCTCCGCGGCGCGGGTCCCCCCCTCCGCGGCGCGGGTCTCCCCCCTGTCCCGTCCCGCGGCGCGGCTCCTCCCCCCGTCCCCCCCGCAGCGCGGCTCCCCCCCCGTCCCCCCCGCGGCGCGGCTCGATTCCTGGGGGCGGGGCTTGCAGCAAGCCCCGCCCCCAGGATTCGGGCCCCGCTCTTGCTAAAGCCGGCCCTGATTGTGATTGTGCACCCCGACCTCTTTGGGTCATGTTGTACTTAAAGTACCACACAGGGTCTTTTCGGGGGGGATAAGGCAAAGCGCCACAAAGTACCAAAGTGGTAATACATGTATCCATCAACACTGTATGATATGCCGACGATCTATATTACACTCATGCACTCACACACACACACAAGCACACTCCGTCTTGTTGTTGTTACCAAGTAGTTGCTCCCCTTAACTTCACTGGCCAGGTGAGTTAGATGGGGGAGGGGTGGAGCCGGGCTTCTGCCGATCCGGATCGATGCTCCCATGTTGACAAGACGAGACCTGAGATCCTCTGCAAGACACCTCACATTTATAGCAGCTGCCCTCTCATGCAAATCTACACCAGATGCAAAATCTGTGTCTGTGTCCCTTGGTCCTTTGTGCTGCTTCTCTCTGGGTGTTGTCTTAATGCTGCCACATTTATGTTCAAAGAGGGTGTTTTCAAAAGAAGGTGCTCGCTTCTAACTCCCAAGGCCCTCAGTATGTCTGATCTTATTGTTCTGGGTCTGGCTTCCAGCCCCTCTCCAAGGGTTGCAGCTGTCTGGAGGTGCTGCCTTCCACGCCTTCCTCATTCATTCAACAGGGCAATTGATTAAAAGGGGGGAGATTTTATTTTACTCCTAGCGAAAAGACATTTTTCTTCTACCTCAACTATTCTTAGGGGCTATAACATTATACCAAGGCTCAATACAAAGTTTCTCTATAAGGACTTGATACAAAGTTGTATGAAAATAGAGGTTATATATGGAAAGAGTTAATACAAGGTTATATGAAGAGGCATAATACAAAGTCATAGGAAAGTTATGTGAAGATGCTTAATGCAGAGATTTATCTACACGACTCCCGCCGGTCACAGAATCGATTTCCAACCCTGGGGCGGGGGGCAGAGCTGCAGGGGGCCAGTGGTCAGGCTCCCTGGCTGGCGTCAGGTGGGGCCGGGGGGGGAGGCAGGTGATCTCTGATGCAGCCGGGTCCTGAGCAACGTCTGGGTGAACCCCCTGCCCCCGAGCCCCATGGGCAGCAGTGCCAACCCTGGTAGGGGACAGACTCCTACAGAGGCCGAATGACGGATGGACTGAATTGGGGTGGGGGGAAGCGGGGTCTGTGTCTCCCCTGTTTAACTCCTGTCTCTTGTTGAAAGCAGGGTGTGAATTTCTCAAACCCACCATCTGGGTGAGCCCCAGCAGGGTGGTGGCGCTCGGGGGAAGCGTCACCATCCGCTGTGAGGGTCGGTACCCGGGCATGGAGTTCTTTCTGCGTAAAGCTGGACACCCGAACCTGCAGAGGCAGACGGTGCCTGATGGGACCGTGGCTGAATTTCCCATCCCCAGTGTCAGCCGGGAAGATGGAGGGAGCTACACCTGCGACTATCGCTCCATAGCAGATCAGAGTCGCTCATCGCATCCCAGCGAGCCCGTCGAGATCATTGTAGGACTAGGAGGTGAGGGAGGGGCCTGGCTCAGCGTCCCAGCTCCCAGCCCCACAGCCAGCCAGACCCACAGGGGGTCTCTGCACAATGGGACGCTCAGAGCCAGGCTCTGCCCTGAGTCCTGGGCCCAGCAGAGTGGACGCCCAGCCGGGGAGCGGGGACGGAGTCACTGGGGGGTTCCCCAGCCAGGGGGGAGCAGCAGCCGCTGGAGATTTGGGGCAGAGGGAGGGGGGATCCCGGGAGCTGCAGAGCTGGGGGGCCTTTCCCAGGGAACACATCAGTTAGGGGGTGATGGGTGGAGCTGAAGGTTATAAACCTCAGTGTATAGTAGAGACTTGCACAGTCCCTTACAAGTCAGTGGTGGTGCTGTGCACAGAACCCAGGAGTCCCGGCCCCCATCCTCCCTGCTCTCCCCACTAGACCCCACTCCCCTCCTAGAGCCAGGGAGAGAACCCAGGAGTCCTGGCTCCCAACAGAGAAGCCAGGGAGTGAATGGACCCTGGAGACTGGACTGGCCTGTCACCCACTAGGGAGCAGAGCTCTGGGCCCCCAGGGGCTGGGGTTGCTCCGTGTCTCATGCTGTTAGCCCAGGGCTCAGAGGAAACTCTGGGCCCCTGTGGAAAGGCATCCAGGAGCCCGTCCCCAGAGCCACTGGGTCCAACCCACCACTGAGGCCGCGTGGTGAGGACGGGCCCCAGGAGTGAGTGACGGGGCCTGCATCTCACTAGGGTTACCATACGTCCTCTTTTTCCCGGACATGTCCGGCTTTTCAGCACTCAAACCCCCGTCCGGGGGGAATTGCCAAAAAGCCGAACATGTCCGGGAAAATGGCGGCTCTGCTCCTCCCCGACTCTTCGGCTCTGTTTAAGAGCCGGGCTGCCCGAGCGCTACCGGCTTCGGGCAGCCCCCATGCCTTCCCCTCCCGGGCTCCGGCGGCGCAGGGTCCAGAGGCATGGGGGCTGCCCAAAGCCCGAGTGCTACCGGCTTCACGGTTTGCCGGGCAGCCTCCAGACCCTGCGCTGGGGAAGCGCCGGTTGGGGGCGCAGGGTCTGGGGGCTGCCCGGCAAACCGTGAAGCTGGTAGCACTGGGGCAGCCCTTTCCCCGTGGCTGGGAGTGGGAGGGAGGAGGGGGCGGAGTTAGGGTGGGGAAGGGGCGGAGTTGGGGCGGGGCGGGGGTGGGGAAATGGGCGGGGCCAGGGCCTGTGGAGGGTCCTCTTTTTTTATTTATTAGATATGGTAACCCTACATCTCACGGCCTGTCTGCTTCCCACTGCAGAGCCCAGCTACCCCAAACCCAACATCTCCCTGCTGAGCCCCAGCGGGGGGGTCTCCCTGGGCGGATCTGTGGCCATTCAGTGTCGGGGGCAGCGCCAGGGCGTGCGGTTCGTGCTGAATAAAGAAGGACGCCATTTCCCACCTGTGGATTCGGCTGCGTTTGAGGTTGTGTTTCCCATCAGCAATGTGAGCCGGGAGCATGGCGGGAGCTACAGCTGCTCCTATCACAGCAGATCGGAGCCGTTCGCTGTGTCGTACCCCAGCGACCCCGTGGAGCTGGTGGTGAGAGGTGAGGGGCCCGGCTCAGTGTCCCCGTTCCCAGCCCCACCCCCAGCCAGATCCTCACGGGGGCTCGGTGCCAATGGGACACTCAGAGCCAGGCTCTGCCCTGAGCCCTGACCCTGCAGAGGGAATGCCCGGCCGGGGAGCGGGGACGGAGTCACTGGGGGGTTCCCCAGCCGGGGGTAGCAGCAGCCCCTGGAGACTCAGGGCAGGGAGGCGACTTTAACGCTGCCCCTTGTGCATGGGAACTGTGAGTCGCTATTTAATCCCGTGACCCATCCCCTGTGTTCTCCAGCGCCCGCCCCAGGTAGTGCCCCAGCCGGGGCTGAATGAGGCCGGGGCTGCAGGAGAAGTGGTGGCTTGGTGGACACGGTGCTGGGCTGGGACCCAGGAGATCTGGCCCAGCTCCTGGCGCAGCCACAGACTCTGTGTGATGGGAGCACGTCGCGGTTTTCAAAAGTGTCCTTCCTTGTGGGCTGGGCCTCAATCTTTGGGGGATCTCAGGCCGAGCTCCCACAAACCGAGACACCCACAGTTAGCGGAGACCTCTGCAATGCTGGCCTCAATAGCGCTGGATCCCTTGTGTTGCGGGTGCATGTAGGGCCCCCGCCATGATTGGGGCCCTGTTGTGCCAGGCGCTGCATAAACACAGAGTGAAGAGACAGTCGCTGGCCCTGGGAGCTCACTAAGGAAAGTGAACATGTCTGTGCCTCAGTTTCCCCCTGTGTAGAATGGGGATAATGAGCCCTTCCTGCCTTCTGGGGGGCTGACTCCTTTCCCTTTCTGAGTCGGTGTTTCAGCCCCTTACCCCCCCCCCCCCCCCGCCCTGAGAGACACTGGTTCTGTTCCTGCAGGGGGAACTGACCCAGCCCAGCCTGGAGCAGCGCCGGCTCCCACCTTCCCGGGCAGCGCAGGGACAGGTACTGGGGCTGTGGGGGAAATCTATTGAGTCACAGATTATGGGGCAGTTTCCCCCAGTGGTTGCCCAAGGGGAGGGACGGAGGCTGTTCTCAGGGGCATTGACTCTCTCCATCCCCCCGCAAACGGATTTGGGAGGGGAGCGAAGCCTCCTGCTCGGACATGAACCCACCGCTAATGGGGCAGCCGGAGACTTCCTCTGGGGCAGCTGGGCCCATCAGTGGCCATGGGGAGCGGGGGGCTGGAGCTCCCTGCGAAGCAGCCAGGGGCAGCCAGCATGGGAGGCGGGATACCGGGCTAGATGGGCCCGTTGGTCCAGTGGCCATGAGGTAGGGGGTGAAATGCCTTAGAAATGATGGCCAGGCTGGATCAGACAGCGCCCCCTAGTGCCATGCTGGGGCAATGGGGCCAGCCCTGACTGATGAGGGAGCAACCCCTACTGAGCCCCCCACCCCCTTCAGCCCTGTACCCTAGTGCTACAAATCTCCCATATCTTGCTTGGTCTGACCCCACTTGATGCCCTGGGCCCCCCCAACATCCTGCTTGTGCCCTGCGGTGTCCCAGCCCCTTGGGCGCCGCTTGGGGTGGGAGGGGCTGGGGGGGGGGACAGACCAGTCGCTCCCGGCACTCACCGCTGCTGCTGTTTCCCAGGCGGATCGGAATCACTGGGTCTGACCAGCCCCATCATCGCCGGGGCGAGTGCAGCAGCCGCCGGCTTCCTCCTCCTCCTCCTCCTTGTGGCCTTCGTCTGCTTCAGAAAAACCCGAGCCAGTGAGTGCCCCACCCAGCGAGGGAAGGGTTAAACCTGCCACTAAGCAGGGCGGGATGGGGTCACGGCTGGGATGGGGGACTGTGCCGGGAAAATCAAGGAGTGGGGGGCTCAGCAGGGGGCGCTGCTGCGTGTGTAATCCCTGTATACACAGCGGTGCCGCCCCAGAGGTGGCCGCATCTCAGTGCCAGGCAAGGGGTCCCTGAATAAAGAGCCACTGGCACCATGCTTCTCAGGTAACTGGGGTGACAGAGGAGCCGACTGGCCTGGATCAGGTTCGTTATAATGAGTCACTAACGAGGGAGGATTGGGGACAGGAAAAGCCCCCCGAGTTAATCTGCCCCTCCCCCCGGTGCATGCTATGGTGTTGTGCTGCCCCCTGCTGGTCCGGCCCAGCCCAGCAGGGATCCAGGCTCAGCACCAGCAGCAGAGGGGATCCCCCAGACTCCCCGATCCCTGCTGCCCTGTGGGGGTGAGTGGCCGGGCGCTGGGACCGGGGGATCCCGATCGGCTCATGGGGGATTCTGGTTTGTGTCCCTCTGCAGGAAAAGGAGCCGCACCGAGACCGAGCAGGTAGGAACCCGGCTCCTCCCCCCTCCCGATCGACCTGCCTGGGTTACAGGGCTCCTGGGTTCTGTCCCTGGGTCTGGGGGGTGGGAGAGTGGGGGTTGGGGGCCAGGACTCCTCCGAGATGACCTGGGCCTGCTGACAGTGGAGGGGCACAACCCCAGAACAGCTGGAGTCACACCATGCCTGCCTCCCTCCCCCCGGAAAGCTGTGACCCCCCCCTGCAGCTCCCAGCTGTTCCTCCGCTCCTGCCTCTGCCTCTCCCTGTCCAGCGCAGCTGCTTCGCAGGGAGGGGCCTGGCTGCACCATGTGACCGACGAATTGGGGGGGGCATGTGACCCTGCGTGCCCCCACCCATGTGTCGCCGCTGCCTGGGTTCTGTCCCCAGCTCTGGCAGGGGGGTGGGGTCTAGTCGGTGTGGTTGGGGGGTAAAGGAACAGGGTCAGTGTGAGGCAGGATGGGAGGCTCTCTGGGTGTGTTGGGGAATCTCCCTGCAGGTGGGGGGGTATGACATTTACAAGTGGATTTTCCCTTTTAGCACCAGCCCCTCGGGGGTATTGAAGGCGCCGGCTCAGCAAGACCCCGACTGTGAGTAACTCACCCAAGGGGGTACCAGGGTGGGGCAGGAGCCCTGGGGAGGGGCGGGGCTTGTGGGGACTCCACCCATACGGGGCAGGGCCTGATTTACAGCTGCTGCTGGGTGGGACTAAGGAGAGGGTCCCAGAGGTAGCCAGTGTCAGCTGAGCTTCTTGCCTCCCTCCCCACCAACACCCTGGGGGACACCCTCCCCTCCCCCTCTAGTTCAGGGTCTCCCTCTTTGGGCCCCCCATTCTCTCCCCCAGGCCTGGAGCTTTGTGTGTCCCCCCTTCACTTCACCCAGGCATCCTGACTTCCAGCCCCCCTGCCCCGCCATAACCCCCTAGACTCTGCTGCCGTCTCTGTGCCTCAGTTTTCCTCTCTATCACACGGGGCTAATGACCCTGGCCCGTGCTGTGGGGCGGGGGAGGGGTGGCTGTGCCAGGCTCTGAACCCCCAGGATGGATGGGGGGTTGGAGCTGGGTGTGGGGTTCTGCTCTGGGCCGGCCGGGGGTGCAGCTCAGTGGGTGTCTCTGTTCTGCAGACGCCTCCATCGATGAAGAGAAAGAGACGCAGACCCTGGTAAGCGTCCCCTGTTCCCCCATGGGGCCTGACCCCCATGGGCCCCACTCACCTTATCTGGCATACTCAGTATTTTGGGGTGGGAGTTGGGTTGCTGGGAGGGGCTTATGGGATCTCCAGCTGGGATTGCAGGTGTGTGTGTGTATGTGTGTCCTGTCACCCCCTGCTGAAGGGGACAAGCCCTGGTCTGTGTGAATGTGTGTGTGTGGTGGGGGTTGGTACACACACACACACACACACACTCCAGTCACTCTCTTCCCTCCCACCCCCAGGAGCCCGACCCCGGCACCAATGGACTCACCTACGCCGAGCTGGACGGCCAGGCGCTGCAAGTCAAGCCGGGGGGCCCGGCCCCTGCCCCTGAGCCTGTCCTGCCCAGCATGTACGCCGCGATCAACGTGAGCCGGGGGGCCCTGCAGTGAGAGTCCCCCACAGCCATGGGGCGCCGGCCCACAGGGTGCAACAGACTCATTGACTCACAGTCTTTAAGGCCAGAAGGGTCCATCGTGATCATCTGGTCTGATCAGGCCACAAAGCCTCACCCACCCACTCCTGTAGCAGACCCCAGCCTCCGCTGAGTCACTGACGGCCTCAAATCATGGGTTAAATACTTCAAGTTACAGAGAATCCACCAGTGACTCTAGTTTAAACCTGCCAGTGCCCCGCGCCCCAGGCTGCAGACGAAGGTGAAACCCCCGCAGGGTCTCTGCCAATCTGACCTGGGGGGGAAATTCCTTCCTGACCCCAGATACGGCGACCAGTTAGACCCTGAGCATGTGGGCGAAACCCACCCGCCAGACACCTGGGAACTGATTCTCTGTAGTAACTCAGAGCCCTCCCCAGCGAGTGTCCCGTCTCCGGCCGTTGGAGAGATTTGCTGCTAGCAGTCGCGGATCGGCTCCATGCCGTTGTGAGATGTCTCCTCATCCCGTCCCCTCCAGAAACGTCTCAAGCTCAGTCCTGAAGCCAGTTAGGTTCCTTGGGAGGCTGCTCCAGAACTTTGCTCCTCTGACGGTTGGGCCTTGTCTACACTACAGAGTGTTATCGACAAAAAGCGCCATGATAACATCGCTATTGCACGTTCACACTGCGCTTCCTCTGCTGGCAGAGCGCGTCCACGTTTGGTGCTCCAGCGTCTACAGTGAGAGCAGTGCATTGTGGGTAGTTATCCCACCGTACTACTCCGCACCTTCTGCAGCTAGGGCTTGTGGGAAGGCAGAGTGGATCGCAGCATGTCCTGGGGGCGGGCTCAGCGTCCCATGGTGCGTTATTCCACGCTGTTCCAACTGCGTTTCGCGGCATTTCCAACGGCCCCTGTTTCTGGTGTGCCCGCCATCCCTGTGTGAAAGGATGGGTCCCGCCCGGCTCTCCACTGCTGTGAACGCAGTGCGGCTGGTCAGGCAGGATGCCATGAGCTCCCAGTCTGAACGGGAACCAGAGTTGCCCGAGCTGCTCTGTGCCACGGAAAGAAATAACACCGGCTTCCTCCTGGCATCACGGAGCGGCTGCCCACGGCGGAGCGTCGCTTTGGGGCTCGGGGAACAAGCGCTGAGTGGTGGGATCATATTGTTACGCAGGTCTGGGATAAGCGACGCGTGGGGGGGGTCACATGCCCTCCCACCCCCCGATTTCTGCCAGGGTGCGAGTCATGGGAAAGGCACCAGCAGCGAGCGCTCCCGCTGAGACCCACTAGGTGTGGCCCAGAGCCAGGAAGTGAGACCGGGCTGGCAGTGCAGCTCTCTGTCGGAGGGGGCACAGGGAAGCCGGTTGAGTCCCATCTCTTCCTTGCCCGGCAGCCGCACGGCCCCCGTGAGAATAACTCCCCTTCATGGGTGACACAGGTCTGGTGAACTAAGTATTAAACCAGCAGGGGAATGTATGTACCTGCTCGAGTGCGGGTCTGGACTAGCCTGCCTGGGTGCGCTGAAGGGAGCTCGGGAAGTTGGGGCAAGGGGGGGAGGCAGCAGGGGCTGGCGCAATATGGGGGGTGGGGGGCTGGGGGAGGCAGCAGGGGCCAAGAAGCCAAAATACATGTTTGCCTAGGGCACCATTTTCCCTAAGGACGACCCTGGCAGGACCGGCCTTAAGTGTGGGCGAGGTGGGCGACCGCCCAGGCGCTGTGGTCACAAGGGTGTTGCTGGAGGGGCCTTGGCAGTCACCAGGAAGCCGACCGGGGCAGTGGTGGTGGTGGTGGTGAGCCCATCATTGCGCCCCCCCCCGTCCCCACTATCTGCAGTTCCCAGTTGCCCAGTCTGGGATGATGAGCCGCGGCTACAGAACGTTCGGATGCGGGAAGCCCCCTCCCTGGACCTGTGTGCAGAGCTCGCCCCAGCCCTGCGGCGCAAGGACACCCAAATGAGAGCGGCCTCTCACGGAGAAGCGCCCGGCAATCGCTGTGTGGATGCTGGCGACTCCAGGCTGCTCCCGGCCAGTCGTGAATCCGCTGGAAGTGGGGAAGTCGATGGCGGGTGCCGCGTTAACACTAGTGTGCAGAGCCGTTAATCACATCTCGCTATGAAGGACCGTGACCTTGGCAATGTGCGTGAAATAGCGGAGGGGCTTTGCGCAATGGGATTCCCTAACTGCAGCGGGGCGATAGAGGCAACGCAGGTTCCAGTTTTTGCCCCGGACCATCTTGCGATGGACACATCAGTAGGAAAGGGACTTCTCCAGGGTGTTGCAGGCACTTGGGGATCACCGTGGGCGTTTCACTGACCCCAGCGCGGGGTGCTCCGGGAAGGGGCATGATGCTCACATCGTCAGGAACACCGGCCTGGACAGAGAGCTGCAAGCAGGGACTTTCTTTCCGCACCAGAAGATTCCAGTGGGGGATGTTGAAATGCCCAGAGTGATCCTGGGACACCCGGTGTAGCCCCTGCTCCCGGGGCTCATGAAACCAAACGTGGGAACCCTGGAGAGCACCAAGGAGTCCTTCAAACCCAGGCTGAGCAGGTGCAGAACGACCGCAGGGAGAACCAATCCGACCCAGCCTGGAACAGCGCCAGCCAGGCCGGGAACCGGGAGGGGGGACTCACCATAGAACCAGCCCTGGAAACAGGCTCATGGTGCCCAAGGAGCTGCCCCGGGAGCTGGGTCTGGTTGGGTGGGACGGGGGCAGTGACTCCTGGTGCATGGGCCCAGACACCGGGGGAGGGGGCAACCCCCCACCCTTCCCTCACCACCTGACCCCCAGCTCCTCTGATACCTCCTGCCTTGCAGGTCGCTGCCTGGAAGCTGCTGGGGCATTCTGGCGGGGGGGGGGGGGGCAGTATCCCGCGAAACTTGGCTGAGGGGTTGGGCCCAGCTGGGTACCTGAGTCCTGGGGCAATAACCCACCTTCTTGGGCTGCATCACATCCCCCTGGCAATAGGAGTGAGCATTAGCCAGAATTCCCTCTGCTCTTGCTTCCCCTCCCCCCACTGGGATCTCAGGGGACCCCCAACCCACCCCCCAATAGATGTTCTGCTGCATCTGGCTGGGCCCTCGGCACTGCCGAGACGGGGGGGGGGGCAGCGGGTAACATACCAGCCTCCCTCAGCGCGCACTGCTTGGCTGTGTTTGTCAGAAGCCAAGACAGCCCGGGGCTGAAACTAGAAATAGAGAATAACTCTGAGGTGCTATTGTAATTATGCCAAGCGTGGGCCATTAATGGCGGTTTAGAATGTTGATGGCTCCCATTGACTAGGACAATTGACTGTAGACGGCTCTGTTTACCTGCAAGCCTCCACTGCATACCTGATACGGGAATCCATCTGAAACCTGGTGCTTTTCCATTTAGAAGGAGGGGTGGGGGCCCAGAGAGACAAAGGATTCCCGCCTTGTGCCAAAGATATAAAAGGGGATGGAACAGAACAAAGGCGGCCAGTCAGGAGAAATCCCCTAGTTACCACCTGAGCTGGAGCTAACAAGGACTGTACCAGGGGACAGGATTGGGCCCAGACTAGGAAGGCGTCTAGTCTGTGAAAGAAGCTTATTGGAATCTCTCTAAGGGTGAGATTTACCTGTATTCAGTTTCTTAATGTATTAGGCTTAGACTTGCGTTTTTTTTTTGTTTTTTTTTTGGTAACTTACTTTGTTCTGTCTGTTATTACTTGGAACCAGTTAAATCCTACTTTTTATACTTAATAAAATCACTTTTGTTTATTAATTGACCCCGAGATTAATACCTGCGGGAGCAAACAGCTGTGCATATCTCTCTATCAGTGTTATAGAGGGTGGACAATTTATGAGTTTACCTTGTATAAGCTTTATACCGAGTAAAACAGATTTATTTGGGGTTTGGATCCCATTGGGAGCTGGGTGTCTGGGTGCTGGAGATAGGTGACCTGATGAGCAGTTTTTGGTTAAAGTCTGCAGTTTTGGGGGTATGAACCAGACCTGGGTCTGTGTTGCAGCAGGCTGGTGTGTCTAGCACAACGAGGCAGGGTTCTGGAGTCCCAAGCTGGCAGGGAAAATGGGCTCAGAGGTACTTTCAGTACTTCAGGTGACAGTCCCAAGGGGGTCTCTGTGACCGAACCCGTCGCAAGGTCCATCAATGGCTATTAGCCAGGATGGGCAGGGATGGTGTCCCTAGCCTCTGTTTGCCAGAAGCTGGAAATGGGTGACAGGGGATATCCACTGGATGATTCCTGTCTGTTCATTCATTCTGGGGCACCTGGCACTGGCCAGTGTCAGAAGACAGGATACTGGGCCAGATGGACCTTTGGTCTGACCCAATGTGGCCATTCTCATGTTCTTATTAGGCTTGTAGTAGTGATGGAATAAACTGCTGGCTTGTGAAGTCTCTGGTTGCTTCCAAATAACTGGAAGGTCCTCAGGCCCTTGGTTAGATGCTCCCATTAGTATAAGTTCAGACTCCAGAGGTGTGAGCAGGAAAGAGGCAAAATGGAGATGTTTCCAGTGCCTTTTGTAGCTTCTGCCAAGTGAAGGGAAACCCATCGTTCTCCCATGGAAAATTACAGGGAAGAAGTGTTTGGAGTCACATGTCCGTGCGTGCTGACCTTAGTCATAGGAGAGGCCATCCCAGGAAAGGCCATTCAGTGTAGACAGGCATCTCCCCAGGTCCATTGTGACCTAAGTGTGCTTTGATGGGCGATTCAACTTGAATAGTTCCTTCACAGTCTGCTGGCTAGTCACCTTGTGGTTGTTACCACAAGAGCAAACATTTGAAATACAGGTACATGGTTAATATTCATAACTTCAGATACAAAAATGATTCATGCAACCACAGTCAGCCAATCATAACCTCTCCATACACACCTCACTGGGATACTTTGTACAAGTTTTGTTGAAATTATATAACGGTAGCAACAATGATTGACATGGTCTTATTTTAATCCGATAACGTCACACCCCCTCTTTGGGTCTGCAGTTGCTCTGCTCCTCCTGTCACGGACTCACAGATGCCCACTCTTGGCCCCGTGCGGTCTGTGGGGGGTGCCCCTTTCAGTGAGACAGCCTTTCTTGGGGGTCCACTCTCTCTCGGGGTTAGGCCCCTCCACCTCCTGGAGCCGCACCTCTCTGAGCTTTAGCACATCTCTCTCTCGCCGTGGGCCCCCTCAGGGAGTCCACTCGCTCTGGACCCCCGGGGCCTCCACCCCCCAAAGGGGTTGATGCAACCCTGTTCTCTAGCGCAGAGTGACTCTCAGCCAGCGTAAAACAGGAGGGTTTATTGAGCGTTGAACACAGCACAGGAAACTCTCAGGGCCTCAGTCCTGGTCTCCCTCAGCACATCCAAGTCTCCCCTGCATCCAGGTGGACTCTGCCTGCCCCCTCTCTCCAGCCCCGAGCCCCCCTGCTTCCCGGCTCGGCATCTGAGATCACTGGCCCCCAGGCCCCGCCTCTGTCCATTGTCTTCTCTTCAGGGAAACAGGGTCACCTGGGCCTCCTCTCCCCTCTTCTGTCCTCTGGCTGGAACCGGCTGGTCAGGTCACTGGGGTCCTCTCTTCACAGCCCATTATCCTCCCACTGGCCAGAACTGGCTGTGACTCTTGAGCTGGGCCTCCCGGTCACCAGGTCACCAGTCGCTGGGGTCTCCATCCTCGAGGCCATTGGCTTGGGTCCCAAGTTCCCTCTCCGGTCCTCTGTACCAACAAACTCCCTCTCCCCTCACCTCGTTAAACCAGTAACCCCCAGGGACACTGAGTCCCACCTCCTCCACATGCAACCCGCTGGAAAACACGGAAAAAACCCACACAACCTCCCCAAGTCGTCACACCTCCCCATCCAGGGTATCAAAGTCCCACCGGACGACAGCCCCAGGCAGCCTCCTGCTCCGCTGCCCGCTCTGTGCCATTGCCCCCTTGGCTGGCAGGGGAAGCCCAGCTCGTCTGCTACTCCAGGGTCCAGCTCAGGGACCTACAACTATCAGCCAACCTTTGTCCCATCCCAAACCTGGGCTGCTTCCTCCCCATCAGGGTCCTTCTCCACCCTCCTTGGGGCCCCTTCCCTCGGGGCCGGCACCCAGGGCATCTGTTCTCCTCGATTTCCCCCCTCCCCTCTCTAGGCCCAGAGACCTGGAGACCTTCACCCAGCAGGGGAGGAGGCGGAGGTGTAGGTGAGATGAGCAGGGGCAGGGCGGGGAGCTTGGCTGCCAGTGGGTGCAGAGCACCCACCAATTTTTCCCTGTGAGTGCTCCAGCCCTGGAGCACCCACCGAGTCGGTGCTTATGGGCCCAACCCCACATTCACCCCTCCTCCTCCCTCTGCCCCTCTAGGCAGTCTGGAGGGGGCAGGATTGTTCCCCATCTCCAGGGCTGAGGCGTCGGCCATCTTAGGCTGCAGGGGGGCGAGGGGGTGGCCATGTTACCTGAGGGCAGCCAGGGGCTTCTTTCCCTTGGAAAGCAATGGGAGATGGCGGCCATGGCTAGTGGGGGGCTGTGAGGGGGGGACAGGCTGGGGGCTGGGGAGTCAGGCAGGGGTGGGGGGTCAGGGGGTGGGGGAATGACCCTGCTTCACAATGAATCTGCTGCTCATCTCCCTCCTGCTCTGGAGGCGAAGGCTCCCGGTGGGGCTGGTGAGCAGGGGGGTCGGGACGAGGGGGCTGATTGAAGGAGGCTCATTGGGACCCTTCGGCCGGGCAGCTGATGTACCTTTAATGCAGGCCCGGCCCAGCGCTGTCTGCGAGCACCAGAGGGGTGATACCGTGACGATGACACCAGGAGTCCTGGCCCCACCTCCACCCCCTGGCTCTAACCGCTAGTCCCCACTCCCCTGCCAGAGCCCGGAACAGAGTCAAACCTTCCTGACCCCCAGCTTCCTCCTGCCGCTAGCCAATGGCGTATAAACAAAGCCTGTGTCACGTCCCTCTCTGGGGGCCTGGCCACATAACCACTGACAGTGTCTCCTCCAGCTCGGGGGCAGGGTCTCCGGGGGGCATTAGAAGGTCCCTGGGTCTCTCCCAGCTGGTGACCCATTGGGGGCCTGGGATGAAATTCTCTTTCTTCAATTTTCTTTTGAACCTGGTTGATTTAATTCACACGCTGAGAAAAGCCCCTTAGAACCAGGCGTTACAGTGTAAACCCGTCATCACCACTCAGCTATTGCACAAGGGGCAGCAAACCCAGGCGTCCCCCATCGCGCTGCTCCTCACATGGTGCCACGGCTCATATCGCAGGTGGGCAGGTTGGCAGGCTGAGAGGGAAGGCTGCAGAGTCAAACCCTCCAGCACCAGGAAATACCACAGTTAAGTTTTCCTCAACTCTGCCCCCTTTAATTGCATGAACACGTATTAATTTTACCTACATGGGTCACCAGCCAGCTTTGAACTCAGAATGCAACAAAGCGGGTGGGGGGTGTGGCGGGGGAGGGGGAGTCTGTTTGTAAATCTTTATGGAAATACAGGAGAACTCGAGAGTTACAAATACCTCGGGATTGGAGGTTGTTCGTAACTCTGAAATATTCGCTGCTCTGAACAAAAGGTTATTGCTGGTCGTTCAAGAGTTTACACGTGAACATTGACTTCATACAACTGAACATGGACTTAGTACAGCTTTGAAACTTTACTATGCCGAAGAAAAATGCTGCTTTAACCATCTTAATTTAAATGAAACAAGCACAGAAACAGTTTCCTTCCCTTGTCAAATCTTTCTTTTTAAACTTTGCCTTTATTTTTTTAGCAGTTTATGTTTAACACAGAACTGTTCTGTATTTGCTTGTTGTAAGTGATCTCTGCTGCCGTCTGATCGCTCACTTCCAGTTCCAAATGAGGGGTGTGGTTGGTTGGTCAGTTCGTAACTCTGAGGTTCTACTGTAGTGGTCAGTGGAAGATTGAAGACAAGACCCTGTGGTCTCCTGGCTCCCAGCCCAATGCACCTTCCCAAATCCTGCAGGGTGCACTGAGAGTGACCTCTCCCCCCTGCCCACAGAGACATAGACAAGCTGGGAGCTGCAGGATGCTTGGCCAGGCTGATGGGCCCAGGGTTTCCTGGGTTTTGCAGGGGCCTGTGCTTGTTTTGCCTGCCCTAGATTTCGCCAGCAGATTAGAGACAAGGTGTGATGGGCACAGGAAAAGACGACACATCATCAACTTCCTGTAGCTGGAGCCACCAGCTGAGTTCCTTATTTGGGGGTCAGTGGAGTTGGGCTTCGGGGCATTGGTGGCAGCGCTGAGGGACCCCTCTCTGCCCCCATCATGGCATCTGCTCACACTGTCCTCTTCCTCGGTGAGTATCAAATAAAGCCAGGGCGTGTGCCCATGGGGGAGATCTGATCCCAGGGCATGTGTCCATGCGGGCAAGGGGGAACCCTAGACCAGGGCATGTGCCCATGGGGTGGGCAGGTGGGATCAGAGCCCAGGGTGTAATATTGAGTCACTGTGGGATCTGGTCCCTAATGAGCCGTCTCCTTTCCAGGCTGCTGGCTGGCCGGGCAGAGCGGGGTGTTGGGACGTGAGTATCTGTGGGGCAGGGGAAACTTTCGTGTTCAGGACGGGGAGGGGAAAAGTGATTTCCAGCCTGTTCCCACCCTGAACCACAGGAGCCCCCTGGGCATGGGCTTAGCACCCTCTTCACCCCCCACCCCCTCATTCTGGGGTCCTGACCCCAGGGAGTGCAGGGCTGCTCCGCCCCCTGGGCACCTTCCCCTGCTGAGCCACCTCTCTGGCCGGGGTCCCTGAGGCTCCTTCAGTCAGTTCCCTGGGCTCTGGTGCACAATGCAGCCTTAGGGCTTAACCCCTTCCTGCCCGCGCGGTAGCCGGGGGACAGGAGGCGGCTGGGTTATGTGGGTGGCCAGCAGCAGCCTGGGGGTGTTTGCTGCCTTTCCACACTGTGCGGGCAGGAAGGGATAAGCTGCTTCCATCCCTGGGGGAGAGGGGGAGAGATGAGCTCTGCAAAGACAGGGGCCAGGTCAGCCCTTCTCCCTCCTGCCCCGCTCCTCCCCGGTGGCTGGAAGCAGCTCCCGTCTCTCCCCTCCCACACAGTGCGGAGAGGCTGCTGCTGGCAACATTCTGGTGTGAACCCTGGCAGAAATCTGGGGGCGGTGGGTGGGGGGGCATATGACCCTGTGTCTCACCGCCCTCACATGTTGCCTCGGGAAGACACGGCAACAGGTATCAGGAGAGGCGGGTCCGTCCCCAGGGGCCCAGCCAGGCATGGAGGATGGAGAGCGCTGGGCAGGGAGGTTCGGGTTGGTCAGTCACCAGCCCCATGTGAGAGAGGGATACGGGAGTGTGTGTGTTTGTGTGTGTGTCTGTGTGTAACTTCTTCCTGTAGGGGGGGATAGGTGTGTGTGTGTGTGTGTGTGTGTGTGTGTGTGTGTCACCCCTCCCCATGTGAACGCTAAAGCTTTAAAGATAAAGTAAATACAAATAATCCAGCTACGCAGAATTTCTTTTTAACAGGGGCTCAGTCAACTTGATGTTAATTTGAAGGTTTGTACTGCGTAGTTCTGATTGATTGAACTCACTTGAATACGAGTAATTTTACCAGGTGTCCCGTATTCAGCATAGGGAAACATGGTCACCTCCTGGTGGGCTGAGATCAGAACCCAGCCCTGCCCCCAGTGCAGTCAGGGATGACTCCGGATTGACCCTGGGGGGCTGAGATCAGAACCTGGCCCACAGGTTCCCTGTAGGGTTTCAGAGTAGCAGCCGTGTTAGTCTGTATCCGCAAAAAGAACAGGAGTATTTGTGGCACCTTAGAGACTAACAAATTTATTAGAGCATAAGCTTTCGTGGGCTACAGCCCACTTCTTCGGATGCATATAGAATGGAACATATATTGAGGAGATATATATACACACATACAGAGAGCATGAACAGGTGGGAGTTGTCTTACCAACTCTGAGAGGCCAATTAATTAAGAGAAAAAAAACTTTTGAAGTGATAATCAAGCTAGCCCAGTACAGACAGGTTGATAAGAAGTGTGAGAGTACTTACAAGGGGAGATAGAGTCAATGTTTGTAATGGCTCAGCCATTCCCAGTCCTTATTCAATCCGGAGTTGATTGTGTCTAGTTTGCATATCAATTCCAGCTCAGCAGTCTCTCGTTGGAGTCTGTTTTTGAAGTTTTTCTGTTGTAAGATAGCCACCCGCAGGTCTGTCATTGAATGACCAGACAGGTTAAAGTGTTCTCCCACTGGTTTTTGAGTATTATGATTCCTGATGTCAGATTTGTGTCCATTTATTCTTTTGTGTAGAGACTGTCTGGTTTGGCCAATGTACATGGCAGAGGGGCACTGCCGGCACATGATGGCATATATCACATTAGTAGATGCAGTTCCCTGTGGGTGCAGTGAGGTGTCTGTTACCCCTGGCGCTGTCCCTGAGGCTGGGCGCTAAGGGCAGGTTACAGACACACAGGGAGGGGTTTGTGTCTCCCCATCTCACTCCTGTTTGTGTGTGAACGCAGAGCTCCCTGCACCCAGACCCTCCATCTCCATCAGCCCCAGCGGGGTGATCACCCTGGGGGGAGCCGTCATCATCCGCTGTCAGTGTCGGTGCGAGGTCAGGAGGTTATTTCTGTATAAAGGTGGAATCCAAATCCGGGAGCTGGATGCTGATGGGGATGGGGGTGAATTCACCATCCCCAGTGCCAGACGGGAACACGGAGGTGTCTACACGTGCCAATCTCGCTCCAGATCAGAGCCACCCGACTGGTCGGATCCCAGTGACATCATGCAGATCATTGTAGTAGGTGAGGGGCCCGACTCGGCATCCCCGCTCCCAGCCCCACACCCAGCCAGACCATCATGGGGGTCTCTGGGCAGGTGGGACATTCCTTGGGGTGTCACTGAACCTGCCTGTGCCTCCATTTCCCCTTGTACGAATGGGGGATAATCATCCCTCCTGCACCTTGTGTCTGGTTAGATCATCAGGACTTGGCTCTAGGGCGGGGGCTTTTTCTCACCGTGTCTGTGCAGCACCCAGCACCTCTGACTCCGAGCCCCCTCCTGATCTAACCACTAGACCCTACTCCCCTCCCAGAGCCAGGGATAGAACCCAGGAGTCCTGGCTCCCAGGCTGTGGGGCCCCATTAAGTAGCTAGACGGTGCGGAGGGGTGCTCTGGATTTTAGGCAGTTCCGGGCATAGCTCCCAGCAATCTCTGGGATCTCGGAGAGGTTCCTCTGGCTGGGTTTTCTCCCAGGGGCCCCGTCTCTGGGACCGTGCGGCGAGGACGGGGCGCAGTGACTGTGCTGGGGTCTGTCTCACGGCCTGTCTCCTTCTCACTGCAGAGACCACCTACTCCAAACCCTCCATCTCCCTGCGCCCCAGTGGGGGGGTCGCCCTGGGGGGAGCTGTGACCGTCCGGTGTCAGGGTTGGTACCAGAACGTGAGGTTCCTTCTGTACAAAGATGGAAACCCTAACGCGCTGCAGGACGCGGAGCCGGCTGGGGACCTGGCTGAGTTTCCCATCAGCAACGTGAGCCGGAGAGACGCAGGGAGCTACAGCTGTTATTATCACCACAAATTGTACCCGTTCATCTGGTCGTATCCCAGTGACCCTGTGGAGCTGGTGGTAGCAGGTGAGTGGCCCGGCTCAGTATCCCCACTCCCAGCCCCACACCCAGCTGGACCCTCAGGGCAGCGGCATGTGCAAGGGAGGAAGCAGGCGCAGGCCCCTCGAATCAGTGGGTCTGGAGCACAGAACTCCTCCGGGGAGCAGAGCCCTGCGGGGAGCACACAAAGTGCCCCTCCAAAAGCAGCTACATTTTTATTCCTGTTCATGCCACTGATCAGGGGGTCTCTGCACCAATGGGGCGCTCAGAGCCAGGCTCTGCCCTGAGCCCTGGGCCCAGCAGAGGGGATGCCTAGGTGGGGGTAGGGACAGAATCACTGGGGGGGTTCAACAGCAAGGGAGGAGCAGCTGCTGCTGGAGGTTCGGGGCTGAGGGAGGGGGGATCCCTGCCCCATGGGGAGCTGCAGAACAGGGGCCTTTCCCAGGGGATGCTGCCCTGGTCTTCCCTGGTCCGGGGACGCACAATGGAGTTGGGGTCCAGGGGCTGCCCAGTCAGCACCGGCCCCGGCGCTGAATTCACTCCCCACCAGGCCGGACAATCAAAGCCAAAAGAAACGCTAGGTCGTGGGCTGAGCAGTGTCACCTTTTCAGCGGCTTCCCCCCGCCGGCCTGGGTTCTCGGTTCCCTCCCTCCCCCATCCCAGCAGATGCTCATTTTAATCCCACCAAGTGAACTGACCCAGCTGGGCCCCAGCAGACGGATCCGCCCCCGACGGAGCTGGTCGGAGAAGGTGAGTGGGAGAAATGGAACAATTCATCCCCCAGGGAACAGGGCTCCCCGCTCAGACGCCCACGGGGCCATTTGGAGAGGGATGGTCCCTGCAGACAGAACTGATGGGTTCAGTCCTTCTATATAGAGGATGATGGAGAGCTCCATGGAGGGGTGGGGGTGGCCTCGAGTCCGTGGGAATGTGAGTCCTTGGGAACGTAGGCGGTGGACAGATGGGAGCACATCTGGTGATGGATACAAAGATGGACTAAGACCTTGTCTACATGAAAACTGGACCCAAAATGACGAATCCCGTGTGGTTCCCAACCCCCACTGGTGAGCTCAGAGTGAGTCTGGGCTGTCGGAATTTGCGCCTCCTGGTTTGATACACTGAGGGGATGGGGGGGTCCCCACTCCCCAGCCACTAAAATCCCCCTCCCCTGTCCCGGGACTGACAGTGACGATTGATGCTGAGTCGGGGGGGATCACTGAGTCGCTGTTCCATCCCTTCCCCCTGTCCCGACGGACACTGGTTCTATTCCCGCAGGGGGAACCGACCCGACCCAGCCAGGAGTGGTGCGGGCTCCCACCCGCCCGGGCAGCGCGGGGCCAGGTACCGGGGCTAAGGGGAATCACCATCGAACCAGCCCTGGAAACAGGCTTGCGGTGCCCAGGGGCTGGGATGGGGGCAGTGAATCTGGTTGGGTGGGGCCCAGATACCACAGGGAGGGGCTCATTGAAATGGGGGGATGGAAAGACAATCCCCACTGCCCCTCCCCCACTGCCAGCCCCCCAGCTCCCCCAAAGCCTCCTACCCTGCAGGTCTTTGCCGGGAAGCTATGGGGGATCCCAGGGGCAGGGCAGGATCTGGTGTGCTGGGCCCTCCTGGGCACAGGGGGGCTGGGGCTATAATCCCCTTCCCTAGGCCCCATGATGTCCCCCTGGCAATAGGGGTGACCATTACCCAGAATTCCCTCTCCTTGCCCTTCCCCCACTGGGATCTCAGGGGATCCCCGACCCCCCCCCAATAGATGTTCTGCTGCATCTGGCTGGGCCCTGGGCACCACTGGGACATGGGGGGCAGCAGGTGACGTCCCAGCCTCCCCCCCCGCACACTGCCTGGCTGTGTTTAGCAGGAGCCGAGATACCCCGGGGATGGGCTCACTGCACAGCAGACAGGCCGGGGCAGAGGCACCTGTGGGGGTGGACGGGGGCACTACAGGGGGGCCGGGTGGCTCAGGGGGCAGTTCAACTGCCCAGGTGCCCTGTTCTCCGGGGAAACTGAGGCTCAGCCCCCAGAACAGCAGGACGCAGCCTCCCCTGAGGGGTCCAGCCCCAGGGAGGCCCCAGAGCCGCAGTGCCTGGGAGACGGCCAGAGGGGGGCTGGACCAGATCTGCCGCATGGTGGGTGTTGGGGGCTCCACTCCCGGGGCAGCGCCAGCTGCTGGTTTCCCCGTCCGAGCCCCCCGAGTGACTCTCCCCTTCCCCTAGCAGCAGCCCCCCTGGGGCGCCCAGATTTCACCCGCACCAACATCACCCGCCTGGTGCTGAGCGCTGTGATCCTGCTCGTCCTGGGGCTGATCCTGGCTGATGCCTATTACAGCCGCCCGAGGGGAGCACCTAGGTGAGATGACCCCCCCTTCTGTGCCCCTTGCTCCCCCCAGGGCCTGGGTGCAGGGCGACACGGGCCCCTCTAACCTGCTGTTTCTCTGCACCCCCAGGAGCCTGGATCTGGCCGTATGGAGGAGAGCCACTTCCTCGTGGGGGACTGAGACGGCAGCACAAATCCCCCAGCCCCAAACACCCCTGCCTTGGAGAATCCTGCCCCCAGACTGCTCCCGACCCAACTGCTGCAGCCCAGGATTGAACCCCGGACTTCTGGCCCCACGGTCTCCAGTCACTGTGGCACCAGCTAGAGGAGCTCCCCCAGCGCTGGGCGCGTCGGACTCCCCACGGAGCAGCCCCTGGTGAGTGTCGGGGTCCCATTCGCTGCCCCAGCCGGTCCGGTCTTTGCCTGGGGCTTTCAGTGGGGAGCGGGGAGGCTGCGTCTGACCCTGGGGCTGGAATAATGACACTTACTGCCCCCCAGGTGTCTGTCCCCCTCCTCTCTCTGCAGCGAGTCCCCCAGCCCCTTTTCTCTCCCCGCTTTCTCCCTAGGCCTCACCCCACCCTGTATTTCTATTGTACAAACCCCCAGAGCTTCCTTCTCCCCTGCCCCCAAATCTCCCCACCCCAGTGGGCGGCTGTGATATTGGAGCCTCCAAATGTCCCCTAGTGGGGGGTTCAGCCGACGAAGGTGAATGAGAAGTTCAGGCAGCGTCATGAGAACCCGGACGAATGAACATTGGGGGGAAAGTTGGTGAGACAGAAAGACGGGATTAGTCCAACCCGAGTGGCCGCCAGACAGAACCGACGGGCTGGGCTGGGGCCCGCCTGGGACACGGGAGAAGTGGGGGAGCAGAAATCCGTGACCCAAAATTGGGGTGTTGGAAACGAGGCCTCATTGGTGGATAAATCCTGTCAGGGAGGGGCTGTGCCACCCACCACCACTTTTAGGGGCGCTCCGCTGGCTCCTCTGCCCCCCCAGGACAGTCACTAGCGTCTCCGGGGCCAGCGGGGAGACGCCCAAACCCGGGGGATTTTCCGGCTAGAGACTCGCTCCAGCGAACGGGGCCGGGGCTGGAACAAACCCTTCGTTTCACACGGCGCTGCCACGGCTCCCCTGGTTCCTGCTCTGCTGTGTCTGTAACAGCCGGTCCCAGGGGTCAATGGGGGGTTTGCCGTGGGGCTGAGCAGGCTGCGGGCTCTGGACCCCACCCCCAGCTCCTGTTTAACCCTGTTCAGCGTGGGGCAGGGGCTGGGGCATGTTCGCACCTCCGGCCCTTTACTGCATCTCTATGAACACAACAGGGCGCAGAGTGATTTAACTGCCAGCGCTTCTGGGCCCCCGCATGGTGGGTGTGTGGGGGGAGCCGGCTGGGGGGAGCCGGGAGTTTGAGGGAAGTAGGTTGGGGGTATCGGGAGGGGGGACAGGCGTTTGAGGGCAGACAGGTTCCCCCCAGGTTAGAACCGGGGGGCAGGATTGTTGGGGGGCATCAGAGGGGGGAGCCAGCACTCCCGAGTGCCCCCTGGGCTGCCACTTCTACCCCCAGCAGCCTCCCCTCTCACTGCCCCCCTCACTCCTCCCCTCAGCTCCAGCCCCCTCCGCCCCAGGGTCGCCCATTTTCTTTTCTGTCTCTGAGTCCTCAGTCTCCCCTCCACAGCTCCCCTGCCCCACATTCCCTGCCCCATAATGTCCCCCAACCCCACATTCACCCCTCCCCCTCTTCCTGCCCCATTAAGAAGTCCAAGGGGGCAGGATTATTCCCCCACCCCAGGCTGAGGTGTCGGCCATGTTAACCAGGGGGCAGTATGGCTCCCCTGTGAGGGCTGCGGGGGCGGCCATGTTAACTGAGGGCAGCCGGGTTGTGCCTTCCCTTGGGGAGCAATGGGAGATGACGGCCATGGCTAGTGGTGGGGCAGTGAGGGGGGGACAGGCCAGAGGTGCCGGGGGGGAAGAACACGGGAGGGGCCGCGGGGATGATGGGACACGGGCTGGGGAGGCAGAATGGGGGAGGGGCCGGGGGGTGAGGTTGTGTTGCCCTGTGTCACTAGCGACACCCCGTATTTACACAGGAAGGTGCCTGTCCCGTGGCACATCAGGCCGGGATTCCCATTCTCCCGGATCTCAGCGCCGGCTGCGGCCTGGCCGGTGTCTGCACAGCCCGGCGGGTCACGGGGAGAATGGGCTGTTTGTTTTGTCACCGGCTCCAGCAGAGTGCACGTTGGTGCCCGTGAAGGAAACCCTGGCACGGGAGCTGCGCGCGGGCGGTGCCTGCCAGCAGG
This sequence comes from Malaclemys terrapin pileata, assembly GCF_027887155.1. NCBI lineage: Eukaryota > Metazoa > Chordata > Testudines > Emydidae > Malaclemys > Malaclemys terrapin. Next base: position 54,269 of record NC_071524.1, read on the forward strand.
AGCCCTGCCAACCTAGGCCTGCAAACAGAAGGGGCTCAGTGCTTAGCAGTTACATGAGGAGTCCTGGCTCCCAGCCCCCTCCTCTAACCACTAGACCCCACTCCCCTGCCAGAGCCCGGAACAGAATCAAACCTTCCTGGTCCCCAGCTTCGTACTGCCGCTAGCCAATGGCGTATAAACAAAGCCTCAGAGTAACAGCCGTGTTAGTCTGTATCCGCAAAAAGAAGAACAGGAGTACTTGTGGCACCTTAGAGACTAACAAATTTATTAGAGCATAAGCTTTCGTGGACTACAGCCCACTTCTTCGGATGCATATAGCATCCGAAGAAGTGGGCTGTAGTCCACGAAAGCTTATGCTCTAATAAATTTGTTAGTCTCTAAGGTGCCACAAGTACTCCTGTTCTTCTTTAAACAAAGCCTGTGTCACGTCCCTCTCTAGAGGCCTGGCCACATAACTACTGACAGTGTCTCCTCCAGCTTGGGGGCAGGGTCTCTGCGGGGCATTAGAAGGTCCCTGGGCCTCTCCCGGCTGGCGACCCTGTGACACTACACCCTGTATTCTTCATAGAAATATTGTTATAATATGATTACAGCATAACTAAGATGGTGCTTTATGCAAGATGGGTCTTGTGAGTCATCATTGGAAAAGTGATGATTTACTGACTACGATTATCCTGTTTGTATGCATGGACCATTTTTGTATCTAAAGTTAGGAATATTGACTATACATCTGTACTGCAAAAGTGTTTGCCCCTGGGGAACGCCCACCAGACAGAATGCAACCAGCCTGGCTGGCTAGCTGGGGACCAGTCAATGGACCATTAGGGAGAACAATAGGTCTTTGAAGATGCTAATCTCCCGCCTTCCTCAGAAATTTTCTGGGATGCTACAAACAAACTCTGACTCAAGGCTGCTTTGACCCTGCAGGGTCATGTGATTAATTCACCTGGTACTGGACTCCATGATGGAATATCGGTATTTTTCCACTGAAGTGGGAGGTGGAACCACACTGGAAAACAAAGGGTTCCCACCATATGTTAAACCTATTGAAGGCTGGGAAGTGAGATAATCAGGGTTCATTCTTCACTGAATCCCCACCCAGGATGACTGCTGAGAACATCTATCAAAGACAAATGGTGGGGTGGGGGGGGGGGGCAGAGAAGGTCTGAGCCAGGCTGGGAAAGGTGTCTGGCCCTGTGACAGGAATACCTGGAATTTTAAGCTGCAGGCAAGAACAGTTTGCCATCAAGAAGCTCTGCGATCTGCTTAAAACAACATTTAGGGGGAGAAATTCCTGCGTGTAACCAGTTTCTTTAGTATCTAAGCTCATATTGCGTTGTGGTTTTATTTGCTGGGTGATCTGCTTTGATCTGTTGGTGATCCCTTATCATCACTTGAAATCTGTCTTTTGTAGCTAATAAACTTGTTTTTGTTTTTCTAAAACCAGTTTGTGGAATTCTTAATTGGGGGGCAAAAAGCTGTGCAGATCTTCCTCCCATTGCGGGAGGGAGCGGATTTCATGCGCTCCCACTGTACGGTTCTCTGTGCAGCACAAGACAATACAGTTTGGGTTTACACTCCAGAGGGGGGGTGCACTTGAGAGCTGAAGGCTTCCCACGCTGAGCTGGTTTCAGTGTCTGTGTCTTTCTGTAGCTGGCTGTGTCCCTACCTGTGTGTGTGCTAGGGAAGGCTTGAGGGCCTGGCTGAGAAGGCCAGTGTGAGGGAGCCCAGGCTGGTGGAACCGGTGGGCTCAGTGGTACCCCAGTACATCACGTGGCACCCCAGAGGCAGGGGGAGCAACCCGCCACAGACCCACTGGGGGCACAAGATGGAATTTCTCTTTCTCAGATTTTCTTTTGAACCTCATTGATTTAGTTCACATGCTGAGAAAAGACCCTTAGAACCAGGCGATCAACACTCAATTATAGCGCAAGAAGCAGCAAACCCAGGCGTTCCCCAGTGCCCCCGCTCCTCACACAGTGCCACAGTTCCTGTCAAACCTGGGCAGGTTTGCAGGCTGAGCAGGAAGGCTGCAGAGTCAAACCCTCCAGAACCACAGTTAAGGTTTCCCAAACACCCTTAACTCTGCCCCCTTGTGCACATGCATTACAATGCCATCCTTTAATTTTGGGATCACGTATTAATTTTACCTTTATCGGTTGCCAGCCATGTTTGAAGCCAGAATGCAATAAAGCAGGGCTGGGGGAATCTGCATGGAAATAGTGGTCAGTCGAAGATCGAAGACCAGACCCTGTGGTCTCCTGGTTTCCAGCCTGGTGCACCTTCCTCCAGGCTGCAGGGTACATTGAGACCCGTCCTCCCATTCCACAGAGACACAGACAAGCTGTGAGCTGCATGGCACTTGGCCAGGGTTTCCTGGGTTTTGCAGAGACCTCTGCTTGTTTTGCCTGCCCTAGATTTCGCCAGCAGATTAGAGACAAGGTGTGATGGACACAGGAAGAGATGACACATCATCAACTTCCTGTAGTTGGAGCCACCAGCTGAGTTCCTTATGTGGGGGTCAGTGGAGTTGGGCTCCAGGGCGTTGGTGGCAGTGCTGAGGGGCCCCTCGCTGCCCCCGTCATGGCATCTGCTCTCACCGTCCTCTTCCTCGGTGAGTATCAGAGACAGCCAGGGTGTGTGCCCATGGGGGGAACCTGAGACCAGGGCGTGTGCCCATGGGTGGGGAGGGGGGAGGGATGAGACCAGGGCATGTGTCTGATCCCAGGCTGTAGGATCCAGTCGCTCTGGGATCTGGCCCCTAACGAGCCATCTCTTTTCCAGGCTGCTAGCTGCCAGGCAGAGCGGGGTGTCTGGAATTGATTATCTGTGGGCCTGGGGAAACTTTAGTGTTAAGGATGGTGAAGGGGGGAGGGGGAACAAGAGGAGCTGACCCCTGAACTTTCCCCTCAAAAGTCAATTCAACCTCCTTGTATTGACCATGGGGGACTGAGACCAGAACTCGGCGCTGCACCCGTTGCAGTCAAGAGCGACTCTAGATTGACCCCCCTCCCAAGGGGAACTGAGATCAGAACCCGGCCCTGCCCCCATAGCGCTCAGGAGTGACTCCGGATTGACCCCAGGGGAACTGAGATCAGAACCCGGCCCTGTCCCCATAGCACTCAGGAGTGACTCCGGATTGACCCCGGAGGACTGAGATGAGAACCCAGATCACAGGTTTCCTGTGGATTCCTTCTCCTAGGGGAATTCTGTGCCAAAATATTAAATATTCTGCACACAATATTTCAAAATATCTGTCTGTGAGTGTGTCTGTCTGTAACAATACAGACCAAAAAAAAAAAAGATTCTGGTAATTTTTTTTGACAAATAGTTTCCTCACTAGGTGTATTAACACACAACTTTGAGTAATTCATTTAACTCACACGACAGAACTGTATTTCCTGCACCTGTCAGAAGCAGCGCAAAGGCTTGGGAGAGTCAGGGGTAACGGAGGAGCTGCGGGAGCGGGAAGGAACCTGGGAGTGAACCTGGAAGGTGTTGGGTGTGGGCAGGAGGTTTTTTTTTTGGAGTGGGGAATTGTTAGGGGGCTGGGAAGCCTCCCCCATGCAGACCCTGGATGACCTCAAGCCTCCCCCATTCAGTCAGGGACATCAGCCCCTTTCCCTGCAACCCCCGTCCCCATGTGTCCCTGCAGCCTCCTCCCCCCTCCCCAGACTCAACGCTGTCACCCCACTAGCTCCTGAGCCCCAGTCTGTGACCCCCCAGCAGCCCTGGGTGCCCCACTCTGCCCTAACCTGGCTCTGCGGCAGGTGCTGTGATAAACTTCTGCTCCTGGGGGAATTCTGCAGCACGGGGCAGGCAGAGAATTTCTTTCCCCACAGAAAATACATTCTGCCCCAGAAGTGCTGCAGTTCCGCCTTTTGCCCACCAGGGGCCGCTGTGGGGCCAGAACAGCGGCTATGTTTATGCTGCTGGCAGCTCTAGCACCAGAGCGGCCTCTCGTGGGCAAAAGGTGGGACTGCAGCACTTCTGGAGCAGAATGTATTTTCTGAGGGGGGAAAAACAAAATTATGCAGGACAGGTGATTTCTGCGCATTCTAGTAGTGAGCCAGCCACTCCCAGTCCCAGCAACTGCACCAGCAACTACACACCACACCACAGAAACACAAACCCAGGAAACAATCCCTGTAACAAACCCCGTTGCCTACTCTGTCCCCATGTCTACTCTAGTGACACCATCATAGGACTCAACCAGGTGAGCCGCGCCATCCGGGGCTCATTCACCTGCACATCTACCAAGGTGTAAGAAGATATATATACATACAAAGAACATGAAAAGGTGGGAGTTGCCCTACCAACAATAAAAGGCTAATTGTATATGTTCCATTCTATGCACCCGATGAAGTGGGCTGTAGCCCATGAAAGCTTATGCTCAAATAAATGTGTTAGTCTCTAAGGTGCCACAAGGACTCCTGTTCTTTTTGCGGATACAGACTAACACGGCTGCTACTCTGAAACCAATCTCCCTGGACATTCAGTCACAGATTTAAAAGTATCAGGGGGTAGCCGTGTTAGTCTGGATCTATAAAAAGCGGCAGAGTCCTGTGGCACCTTATAGGCTAACAGAAGTATTGGAGCATAAGCTTTGGTGGGTCACAAATACTTCTGTTAGTCTATAACAGGGGTAGGCAACCTATGGCACGTGTGCCAAACGCGGCACACGAGCTGATTTTCAGTGGCACTCACACTGCCTGGGTCCTGGCCACCGGTCTGGGGGGCTCTGCATTTTAATTTAATTTTAAATGAAGCTTCTTAAACATTTAAAAAACTTTATTTACTTTACATACAACAATAGTTTAGTTCTATATTATAGGCTTATAGAAAGAGACCTAAAAATGTTAAAATGTATGACTGGCACGCGAAACCTTAAATTAGAGTGAATACATGAAGACTCGGCGCACCGCTTCTGAACGGTTGCCGACCCCTGGTCTATAAGGTGCCACAGGACTCTGTCGCTTTTTACAGATTTAAAAATAGCCATCCTGCCACAAAAAAACTTCAAAACCAGACTTCAAAGAGAAACTGCAAAGCTACAATTCATTTGCAAATTTAACACCATCAATTTGGGCTTGAATAGGGACTGGGAGTGGCTGGCTCACTACAAAAGCAATTTTCCCTCTCTTGGTATTGACACCTCCTCATCAATTACTGGGAGTGGACCACATCCACCCTGACTGAATTGGCCCTGTCAACACTGGTTCTCCACTTTTTGAGGAAGGGGGTGTAGAGAGCGGTTGGGGCAGGCAAGGGACAGGGAACGGGGAGGTTAGATTGGTCGGGGGTTCTGGTGGGGCTGTCAGGAGAAGGGGGTGTAGAGAGAGGTTGGGGCAGGCAAGGGACAGGGAACGGGGGGGTTAGATTGGTCGGGGGTTCGGAGGAGGCTGTCAGGAGAAGGGGGTGTAGAGAGAGGTTGGGGCAGGCAAGGGACAGGGAACGGGGGGGTTAGATTGGTCGGGGGTTCTGGGGGTGGGAGTGGAGAGAGTCACTGGGGTGTGTGTGTGAATCTACCAACACCCCAACACACACACCCCTGCAATCAGGGCGGGTGCAACCACTAGGTGAACTAGGCAGTGGCCTAGGGCTGCAAGTGGTTGGGGGCGCCTGGGGCCGTCCTCAGGCATAGGCAACTGGGTAGGGCACCTGAAAATTTGGGGCACCACTGGGTCTTAGTGTCCACCCCACTGGTTTTCCTGTCCCTATTCTGACCCTTCCTGCCGGCTCCGAGTCTTCCTGGGAAGGGGATCTAGTAGTTAAAAGAGAAACAGTCTCCAGCCTGCCAGACCTATTAGCACAATCCTGAAACTGTTCAAGAGCCATTCAAGGGGCAAGGAAGACATTTAACAGGCATTTGCCAACCCCCAGGTATCTGCTGTCAGTTTCTGAATGTACTGACAAAACAGTTGTGCATGACTAATATTCTCGGCCTTCTGGCTAAGAGAGGTGAAAACATGATTTACTCAGAACATGTCAGTCTACAGGACCTTAGTTTAAAATTTGCTTTAAAAATATTTCATTAGTGAGTTGGTGAAGATTATAAAATCACATCTCTAAAAAATCCTTGCACAGATTTTTAGATGCACAATAATCTTTAGCCTTAAATGCTGGGATGTTCAGACATATGGGTTTTTAAATACATTCTTCAAAAGATCACCCTTATCTAAAATGCACGTTTTAATTACTACAGTAAAAAAAACTTAGTTCCAAAGGCTTCCTGTCCTTTCTGTCCATCCATTTCCCCCTTCACCCCCTTCCCCCCTCCCCCTCCCCCCCATTGAAGGAAGCAACAGCCCTTTGCTTCCAGATAGCTGGACATAGAGGCCTTGGCTACACTGGCAATTCACAGCACAGCACTTGCTGCGCTCAGGGGTGTGAAAAAACACCCCCCTGAGCGCAGCGAGTGCAGCGCTGTAAAGCACCAGTGTAATCAGCGTCTCTGCGAGCTACTCCCCTCGGAGAGGTGGAGTACTTACAGCGCCGCGAGAGAGCTCTCTCAGCCCTGGCGGCGCGACTACACTCGGCTTCACAGCGCTGCCACGGCAGCACTGTGAATTGCCAAGTGTAGCCAAGGCCAGAGTTTCCCTTTCTTTACTTCTGACTATCTGATAGGGTTACCATATTTCAACACTGAAAAAAGAGGACACTCCACGGGGGCTCTGGCCCCGCCCCAACTCCGCCTCTTCCCCATCCCTGCCTCCACCCCCTCCCCACCCCCATTCCAACCCCTTCCCCAAAGTCCCCACCCCAACTCTGCCCCCTCCTCTGAGCCCCCCGCATTCCCCCTTCTCCCTCCCGCTCTGTTCTTGGTTGGGGGTTGCTAAGTGCTTCATAAACTGTAAAACGTTTGTAAAACCTACAAAGTGAGGGTGAAACAGAGAAAAGTCTGTGAGCAAAACAAGCGGCTAGTGAGGGAGACATGGTTATCTATAGGAGATGTTTTTATTTAAGAATCCATGGTAATGCAAATAGTAATGATGATGATGGTGGTAATGCTACAAATAAGCAGTTAAGATTGGGACCTTATTCTAAACAAGAAAATAAATCTAAACCATGGCGAATGCAGTGAAAATTAATATTGATGATTAGGAATAATGGTGAGGTAGGAATAGCATCATGATGGTCAAGGAGAAGGGATTCTGCTAGGACCAGGTAGTAACCATGGTTCTATTTAGTATTTGTGTCAAAGCACATTCACCGCTTAAATACAGTTCTCTGGTTTAGTTATTTGGTACAGTAACTTGCAAACTGTGAAGCCGGTAGCGCTCCGCCAAAAGACGCTCGGGGGACCCCGAGTGCGAGTGGCTGCAGCAAAACTAACAACTTGCACCGAGATGATGTCACAGCAGGCGACCCCCCCCCCCCAAATTTGGAGAGCCTTAATATAGTTGAAATACACTGAATTGCAGATTTTTGGATGGACAGAATGGAAAAAAATAGTAGCTATTTTGCTAAAAATAAAGGACAGCTGTTAGCGTACAGGACTTCTGGCACTGCATTTCTGACTATACCACTGTCTCATTCGGTGACCCTGGGCAAGTCACTAAGACCTGCTCTACACACAGATTTTGTGCCAGGGTAACTATTTTGGTTAGGGGTATAGTTTTTTTTAAACCGATTTAGTTATCCCAGTACAACCCCAAGTGTGGATGTAATTCTATACTGGTACAAGCACTTTGATCCCAAGTCCATGCCAGGAAGTTGTCCCACTTTCATTATACTGGTACTGTTAAAATGAGAGAATTTTCCTGCACCACCAAGGCCTTACACTCGAACTGTTTCCACCTATTTATGATTTTCCACTTGCCGCTTTGTGATGCTCACACTGCAGGAGCTCTACAAGCATAAAGTATTTTTATGGCTGTGTATCACGAGTGGGGTGCGTGGCTAGGAGCCTGACCTTTGCCTCGCCTCACAAGATATGGAGGTGCAAGACCTGGGTAAAGTTTCCCCTGGGTCATGGTTTACGGACAGGACTCACAGGGCACGCAGCAGCCCGATTGATTTTCACCAGTTACATTCAGGAAAGTAAACGGAGACACGGGGAGGGGAAGGGCAGGATCCTGCCCCGCAGACACACCCCAACAACATCCTCCAGGCAGCTCAACCCGACTAGCGGCTCCTCTCATGCCCCAGGCTCGCCAGCCACCCCGGCCCCTCCAGCTTGCCCCGTGACTGGTGCCCGGGGCCGGGGGCGCAGCTCCAGCCCCAGGGGGACGCAAATCCGGACAGTGCCGGCTCCCCGCAATGCACTGGCGTCCACAACCCCCCCGGGGGCACCCCGCAGCCCTGCGATGGCTGCCGACGGCACTCAGAGACATCCCCCACCCAAAGGACAGGGGCCCGCACCCCCCTCCCCTGATGGCTTGCTGCCTCACAGGGGCAGGCTGGTCGCGTCGCAGGGGCCACTGGGAGTTGTAGTTCTCGGCCGCTCCCCTCTCCTGGCTCCCCCTGGAGTGTGAGGCCCAGCCGGACTACAGCCCCCAACATGCCCTGGGCAGGAAACGAGTGTTGCACCGAGATGATGTCACAGCGGGAGACCCACACACACAAATTCGGAGATCCTAGCCTCCGTATTTCCCCGGACATGTCCGGCTTTTTGGCAGTTCCCCCCGGACGGGGATTTGGGGACCAAAAAGCCGGACATGTCCGGGAAAGTCCGGACGTATGGTAACCCTATATCTGATGAACTAATTTTAAGCAAAATCAGTACCTTAGTAAGATATCAAATCTTTTGTTAGGCCTAAAATCTTTGGAAACATATTTTTTAAAGTTGGTGAAATGTCATAAACATGTGTATTGTTCTGGAGATCACACACAGTAAATGAGTGTTCCCTTTTTCTAAACGCAATGAACATTGTTGTGAACACACTAAACCCCTGTGACTGATTCATTTAAAATAATGCCTGTTTCAGTGAGTTAAAGATGTAGTAATCTGGGATGATGACTTTATGAAGGTTTAAGAGTACATTTAAAATATAAAATCAGACTAGAAATACTGATTAAGAACATGTAAAGCAGAGAAGAGCTGCATCATGGATTCCGGAATATTTAATGTTGGATTCAGCAGGACAGCTGACTCGCCCTTACTGCAAAGTTTTTGCAAATCAATGTCTGACAAACTTCAGGGCACATCAAAAAACCTGTGACTGACATTTTTCATTCCCAAGTTTAGTGCTTTTAATCAGGTACCTTCTGCGTGTCCATTCTGCGTGAGGGAGAGGGCACAGGGATCTCTGCAGGGAACTGTGACTCTCCGCCACCGTGAGGCGGGCCGGGCCTCTTGTTATTCTTTCTGCCTTGTCCCTCCGCCCCCGCCGGATGCAAGCTTAGGTTGCAGTCGGGCATAGGGCACCAGTTTAATTATACTGCATAGGGCTTGCGGGGGTGGCGAGCCCCAGCTATGGAGGAGCCGGCGCGGCGCAGGGGGTCAGGATCCCTGCAAAGGCGGTGGTGCCGCTAGCAGAGAGCAGCCGCGCCCCCCCGCCCCTCCTGCCCAGGCTGTGGCCTGGCACCCCCCCGGGGGGCCCCTGCAGACTGCAGCAGATGCATGCGGGCAGAGGCCCCCTTGCACCCCCCCGGCTCCCCCGTCGCCGCGCTCGGGCTCTGCAGCTCCTGGGCATGTGAGCCGCCGCTGGGGCGCGGGGCCCTGAGCCTGCTCCGGGAAGGACAGCGGCGGCTCACACTCCCGGGAGCCACAGAGCCCGAGTGCGGCGAGGGGGGAGCCGGGGGGGTGCACGGGGGCCTCTGCCCACATGCATCTGCTGCAGGAGCCCCCAGAAGGCAGCTCCTCCCTGCTGCGCTGCTGTAGTGGCCCAAGCCCGGCAAAGCCAGTGAGTGGACTCGGGGCGGGGGCCGCCAGGGTGTGGTGGAGAGGGCTCGCGAGGGGGCTGTGCACCGTCCAGGGGAGTTCAGGGGGCAGGGAGGGGGGAATCTGGTCTGAACCGGTGTTACGGGAGGGGGGGCACAAGGTGGAAGTTTTGCCTAGGGCGCAAAATATCCTTGCACCGGCCCTGCCTGCAATCCTAGAATCATAGAATATCAGGGTTGGAAGAGACCTCAGGAGGTTCTAGTCCAACCCCCTGCTCAAAGCAGGACCAACCCCCAACTAAATCATCCCAGCCAGGGCTCTGTCAAGCTGGGCCTTTTCAGTCCCGAGGCAGATGGATTAAAAATAGATTATTTTTAAAATAGGAACTGGATTTTTTAAATTAACCTTTACGGATGGAGATTCCACCACCTCCCTAGGGAACCCATTCCAGTGCTTCACCACCCTCCTAGGGACATAGTGTTTCCTAATATCCAACCTAGACCTCCCCCACTGCAACTTGAGACCATTGCTCCTCGTTCTGTCATCTGCCACCACTGAGAACAGCCGAGCTCCATCCTCTTTGGAACCCCCCTTCAGGTAGTTGAAAGCTGCTATCAAATCCCCCCTCACTCTTCTCTTCTGCAGACTAAACAATCCCAGTTCCCTCAGCCTCTCCTCGTAAGTCATGTGCCCCAGCCCCCTAATCATTTTCGTTGCCCTTCGCTGGACTCTGCAATCCCAGCTGGCGATCCCATAAGGAAACCCCCCTCCCAGCAGCCCCACCCCAAATCACTGCGTGTGCCAGGTAAAGGGGTGGGGGTTCGATGTGAGGGGGCTGCTGGGGCCCATGTGGGTCAGGGTTGGGGGTCAGAGTCTGCGGGCGGACGGGGGACACTTATGAGGATGTGCGGCTGTTTCCCTTTGTTGCTGGAGGTGTCTGTGGAACAGACATTTGGGGGGCTGGGAGGAGCTCAGCACCGGGAGGGGGAGGGGACACATTGAGGCAGCTTTTATGTGATTTTGCATCCTGTTAATCTCCAGATTTGTAATAAACACTGAACCACAAACCAGCCCCCCCGGCTAGCCCCCAGCCCCCCCTCTCCCTGCGTCGGGAGTGTGTGTCGCACCTAGGGGAGATGGGATTGCTCTCGTGAGAGTGGTAGGGCCTTCCTGCTCTAACCACTAGACCCCAGTCCCCTCCCAGAGCCGGGATATATTACAGGGTCGCTGCCGGGGAATCAGGTTTATGCTGAGTTTCACTGGCAGTAACAGAAACAGAAAGTGAGCACCAGCTCCGGACACACTTCCCCTGTTCACGGACTTAGGATCTAACTGTATCCCTCCCTCCCTCCCTCCCCACCTCACAGGGGCCAGAAACCACCCCACAGACCCCCACCCCTCTGTCCTGTCTCTGTCTCACGCCACTTCGCTGAGAACAGCATCTGCAGGGATGCTACCTGTGAAGGAGGTTGGCCAGGTCCCTCCACCCTCATGCTCCAGGGTGGGCGCTTGGTCCAGCCAGGTCAGGAAGGAACCTCTGCCCCGCTCCATGGGAGAGGGTCACACCGTGGGGGGCACTGTGTGTGTGTGGTAAGAGCCCTCCTCTGGTCAGAGCTGCTGCTCCAGGGAGGCTAGATGGGCCTGTTGGAAAAGCTCAGGGCAGCCTGGGCACCTCTTGACGCCTCCTGAGATTCCCCCTTTCCCAGCGGTCCCCGGATGGGGCTGTGAGGTGATGGGGGGGTGGGATGTGGTTTGCTGGGTGTTTCAGGGATCTGGCTTTGTTCTGAGCGTGGTAGATTTGGGCTGGAGATTGCAGAGAAGCCAGCTGATGGGGAAGAAAGGGGCCGAGCGGATCACGGGCTTCCTGGGACTGCAGCCCCCGGCGCTGTTCCTCATTCCGCTCGCACTCGGGCCTCAGGCTGGGTGGAGCTCAGCACCGGGGTGTTTGTAGCAGCGCTGAGGGGCCCCCACTGCCCCGTCATGGCGTCTGCTCTCACCGTCCTCCTCCTCGGTGAGTATCGGAGACAGCCAGGGCGTGTGTCCATAAGGGGGGAATCTGAGACCAGGGCTTGTGTCTATGGGGGGTGGGATCTGAGCCCAGGGTGTAGGATCCAGTTGCTCTGGGATCTGGTCCCTAATGACCTGTCTCCTTTCCAGGCTGCTGGCTGGCTGCATGGAGCAGGGTGTTGGGAGGTGAGTATCTGTGGGCAATGGGGCAGCTGGGGGAATTTCCACATCAGGGATGAGGGATGTGGGTGGGGGGTGGGGGAGGCGCAGATTCTCCAAAGGGATGATCCTGTCAGATCTCTGCTCCCTCCCACACCCAGAGGTGGAGACTGAGACCTCGCCCCACTCATTACAGGGATGGGCACCACACAGAGTGAATTCACCGTCACTCAAAGCTCTGCCCCCAGGAAATACAGAGTGAAGGCACCAGCCACCCCGCAGCGCCCCCGAACTGTGCCCAGGGAGCTGGCAGGAGTCCCAGGGAATGGATCTTTCGGAATATCCGGTCCCCAGAGGGGCCGCCGGCACCGTGCAGAGCGGAGCTAAATCCCCAGCGGCTGGGAGCGGTTTGGGCCGGAGCAGAACCAGAGTTTGAGCCTCGGGGTGGGCAGGAAATTGTTAGAACAAACGGGGGATTTTGCAAACACATTTTTGGGGGGGGGGGCCTGTCCTGGGACCTCTTGCTCAAAGGACCCAAATATGTCCCATGAACCCAACCCCGCCCCCCGCCCCCTGTGTGTAGCACATTGCCAGACAATTGGAGTAAATGTGGATTTTGCAACATTTTAAAGAATAATCCATGTTCTGCCCAACTACAGGAGAGTGGCAGCTCTCTACAGCAGGGTTCGGCCACCTTTCAGAAGTGGGATGCCGAGTCTTCACCATCCCAAGGCTAATTTCCTTTCCTGGGAAGCCTTGAGAGACCTTCACCAATTCCCTGGTGAATACAGATCCAAACCCCTTGGATCTTAAAACAAGGAGAAATTAACCATCCCCCCTCCTTCCTCCCACCAACTCCTGGTGAATACAGTTCCAACCCCCCTGGGATCTAAAACAAGGAGAAATTAACCATTCCCCTCCTTCCTCCCACCAACTCCTGGTGAATACAGTTCCAACCCCCCTTGGATCTAAAACAAGGAGAAATTAACCATTCCCCTCCTTCCTTCCACCAACTCCTGGTGAATCAAGATCCAACCCCCTTAGATCTAAAACAAGGAGAAATTAACCATTCCCCTCCTTCCTCTCACCAACTCCTGGTGAATCAAGATCCAACCCCCTTGGATCTAAAACAAGGAGAAATTAACCATTCCCCTCCTTCCTCTCACCAACTCCTGGTGAATCAAGATCCAAACCCCTTGGATCTTAAAACAAGGAAAAATCAATCAGGTTCTTAAAAAGAAGGCTTTTAATTAAAGAAAAAGGTAAAAATCATCTCTGTAAAATCAGTATGGAAATTAACCTTACAGGGTAATCAAACTTAAAGAGCTCAGAGGACTCCCCTCTAGTCTTAGGTTCAAAGTACAGCAAACAAAGATAAACACTCTAGTAAAAGGTACATTTACAAGTTGAGAAAACAAAGGAAAACTAGCACGCCTTGCCTGGCTATTTACTTACAAGTTTGAAATAGGAGAGACTTGTTTAGAAAGATGTGGAGAACTTGGATTGATGTCTGGTCCCTCTCAGTTTTGAGAGCGAACACCCTCACAAAACAAAGAACACAAACAAAAGCCTCCCTCCCCCACAAGATTTGAAAGTATCTTGTCCCCTTATTGGTCCTTTAGGTCAGATGCCAGCCAGGTTACCTGAGCTTCTTAACCCTTTACAGGGAAAAGGATTTTGGAGTCTCTGGCCAGGAGGGATTTATAGTACTGTACACAGGACAGCTGTTACCCTTCACTTTATAGTTATGACAACAGTGTTAGAAAAACAAGAGGGTGACTATGGTCTCAGCCCTTGGGGTCAATCCGGAGTCACTCCTGACTGCAGCGGGGGCTGGGCTGAATTGACCCTGGAGAACTGAAGGAATCAGAGACTGGAAATCTCCTTTCCCCCTCCTGTGTCTCTCCCTGGCTGTGAGCCACGGGGCCGGGCCTGCACCCCAGGGACGGGCGGGGGGTAAAACGCTGGAGCGACAGATGGGCAGAGGATTGAGTCAGACGGACACGGTTTGTATCACCCCCACTTACTGCCTGTTTGTTTGTGAATCCAGAGGGGTCCTACCCCAAACCCTCCATCTCCGTCAGCCCCGGTGGGGTGATCCCCATGCGGGGAAACGTCACCATCCGGTGTCGGCATCAGCGCCTGGGCATGAGGTTCCTCCTCTACAAGGCTGGAGATGGGAACTATCTGACTTACACAGACCCTGCTGGCTCTGAGGCTGAATTTCCCATCACCAGCGCCAGACGGGAACATGGTGGCAGCTACACCTGTAGTTATAGCAACAGAACAGGACGAGCTGCCTACTCGGAGCCCAGCGACCCTGTGCAGATCATTGTAGCAGGTGAGGGGCCCAGCCCAGCATGTCAGCTCCCAGCCCCACACCCAGCCAGGGCCCAGGGGGTCTCTGTGAGCCCTGGCACCCAGCAGATGGGACATACAGCCAGTGAAGGTTGGGCGTGTGTGTGGGGGAAATCTCGGCCCCCTGGAGGTGGGTGTGTGGGGAGCAGGGAGATCTCAGTTGATGCCCTTGGTGCCCTGGATCCCAGGGGAGACCCTGAGCCTGTCTCTGTCCCATCGCTGACGCTCCATGCTGGGCACGGGGCGCAGTGGCCGTGCCGGGGTCTGTCTCACGCCCCGTCTCCTCCCACTGCAGAGCTCAGCTCCCCCAAACCCTCCATATCCCTCAGCCCCAGCGGGGGGCTCACCCTGGGGGTTGCCGGGACCATCCAGTGTCGGGGTCAGCGCCGGGGTCTGGAGTTTGTTCTGTACAAGGCTGGGCCAGGAACGCAGCAGCGCCGGGTGGGGACTCGGCTGGGGTCAAATTTCCCATCGCCAAAGTGAGCCGGGCAGACGGAGGCAGCAACACCTGCTATTATCCCCCGACTCGGATCCCGACACCTGGTCGGAGCCCAGCCACCCCGTGGAGCTGGTGGTAGCAGGTGAGGGGCCCGGCTTGGCGTCCCCGCTCCCAGCCCCACCCTCGGCCGGATACTCCGGGGAGCTCCACGCCAATGGGCCACTCAGAGCCAGGCTCTTCCCTGAGCCCTGGGCCCAGCAGAGGGGACACCCAGCAGGAGCCAGAGGTGGGAAGGTTTAGTGCAGGGCCGGCTCCATAGTTTCTGCCACCCCAAGCAGAAAAAAAAAACGTGATCAGGAACTCTAACTGCGCTGCTTCAGGGACCAGCCACCGAATTGCCGCCGAAGAGCCAGATGTGCTGCCCCCTTCCAGGGGCCGCCCCAAGCACCTGCTTGCCGGGCTGGTGCCTGGAGCCAGCCCAGTTTAGGGGGCCCTTGGCTGCTGGGGGAGCTCGTTCTGCAGCCTGGACCCGGCCCTGGAGAAAGTTCTGTCCCCTGCCCAGATGAACGTGACCCTGATTGTGGCCGGGCTGGAAGCAGGGAGTCGTCACCCCGGGGTCCCCTCAGAGTTGTGGGCTGTTGTCAGGTGTCTGCCCTGCAGCTGGGGGCTAGTGGGAGGCTGTCACGGAGTATTGGGGGACTCAGGGCCCTGCACCCCCGGCTTCCTGCGATTCACCATGACTCTCAGCCAGCCAGTAAAGCAGAAGGTTTATTCGGATGACAGGAATACAGTCCAAGACAGGTCTTGCAGGCACAGACAACAGGGCCCCCCTCAGTTAGGTCCAGCTTGGGGTCCCAGGGCATCCCAGCCCACCCCCCTTTGGGGGGTCAGAGCCATCTCTGCCTCCCAGCCATCTCTCCAGCCTGCTTCCAGCACTCTCCTTCAGCGACCCCTCCCACAGCCTTTGTTCAGTTTCCCGGGCCCCAGAGTCACCTGGCCTCCAACCCCTTCCTGGGTTCTCATGTTACAAGCTCAGGTATGTTCCCTCGGGCCGACTCCCATCCCCCGATGCAGACCATCCTAGTCACACTCCCCTGTCAGCATTCCCACACCCCAGCAAGAACAGTCCCAGTTCGTCACATCTCTCCCCCCTTCGAGACCGAACTGAGCAGGGTCACTTTAGCCAGTGACCTGGGGAAGTTCGAACCTACCCCCGTTCCCATGGATGCCCCCGCATCCCTCCCATTCCTTGGTGGGAATTACACCAGGCCCCTCCAGTTTCACGCCCCCCCTTAGGTCGGGGGTGCTTGATGGCACTCGCAGTTCACATGTGGGAAGGTTTATGCGGCCTGTGCCCTTTTCCCACCCCCATACCTCTGGGGTTCCAACTGGGGTGTGGTCTTCTCCCAGCGCTCCAGTCTGGAGGTCTGTGCTTTGGGCTCTCTTGGTTTAGAGCCGCCCTTTTAACCTTGGCCACCCTCCGGAAAGGATCCTTTATGCTGGGCAAGGGTCCTAAAGCTGTTTTCCCCTTGTCCCAGGCCTTCCTCCCCCTCTGACAGGGGTTACAGGATCCGCAGTACTGTCGGACAGTAACAAAGACCCCAGGCCAGTAAAAGCTCCGTAGCAGCCTCTGCTGGGTACACCAGGTTCCCTGGTGCCCTGAGAGGGGAATGTCATGGGCCCGGCACAGCAGCTGGCGGCGATACTTCTGGGGTACCACCAGCTGCCTCCTGATCCCCCCTGACTCCATTTTCCCTGGGGGAGCCCATTCTCGGTACAGGAACCCCTTCTCCCACAGGAACCTTTTCCGGCCACCTCGTCCCATGGTCTGTACCGCATTGAGGTCGGCCAGGTCCCTTATCTTCCGCAAGGAGGGATCTCTCTGTAACTCGGCCTGGAACTCAGCAGCTGGGACAGGGATGGCCACCTGCTCTTTCTCGCCCGCTGGGTCTGAAGCTGCAGCCTCCCTGAGCCGTGTCCCTGGGCGTTCCCTCCCCACCAGGTTAGGGTCCTGCGCCTCAGGCAAGGCACCCCCCCCAAGGCCAGGGCGCAGTGCCCCTCGCCGGCTCTGCCTGCGGGTCACAACCAGTGCCTTTTGGGGGTTGCTTGGCCAGTTCTCCAGGTCCCCCCCCATCAATACCTCAGTGGGCAAATACGGGTGTACCCCCCACATCCTTGGGGCCCTCCTTGGCCCCCCACTTCAGGTGTACCCTTGCCACGGGTACTTTGACTGGTGTTCCGCCCACCCCCGTCAGGGTCAGGTAGGTGTTGGGCACCACCTGATCTGGGGCCACCACCTCGGGCCGGGCCAGCGTCACCTCTGCACCCGTATCCCAGTATCCATTGACCTTCCTCCCATCCACCTCCAGGGGAACAAGGTACTCTCTCCGGAGGGACAGCCCCGCGCCCACCGTATAAACCAAGAACCCTGAGTCTGGAGCATCCAGCCCCCTAGAGGAGCTGGCCTGGAGCTCTCCTCCCTCCTTAGCAGGTGGTACTCTGCCAGCCCCCCTTCCCTGGGAATGCTGCCTCTCGCCGGGCTGGGTCTCTACCCAGTCAACCCTCTGTGGGTTCGGCCTGCTCAGTCTGTCCCTGAGCCTGGGGCACTGGGCCCGTATGTGGCCCTTTTGGCCACAGTGGTAGCAGCCCATGTCCCATGGGTCCCCCTGAGTGGGTCGGATGGTCCTGATGCCGGATGCTCCTCTCTGATGGGTTTTTTCTGTATTTTCCCACGGGGGGGTCCCATGGTGACTCTCTCTCTGCGTTGTGGTGGGATTGTTCCTTTGGGACTCCTCCCTTTTATCTCCTGACCGGCTCTTTACAAACTCATCGGCCAGCTGCCCTGCGTGTCGCGGGTTCTCTGGCTTTCTGTCCACCAACCACAGCCTCAGGTCGGATGGGCACTGCTCATACAGTTGCTCCAGTACCAGCAGTTTAATCAGGTCCTCCTTCGTCTGGGCCCCACCAGCCCACTTGCTGGCGTATCTTTCCATGCGGACGGCTAGTTGCAGATATGAGATCTCAGGGGTTTTATCCTGACTCCGGAACCTTTCCCGGTACATCTCAGGAGTCAGCCCAAACTCACGTAGCAGGGCCCTTTTGAATAGTTCGTAGTCCCCTTTCTCTGCCTCTCCCAGTTGGCGGTACAATGCCACGGCTTTGGGATCCAGTAAGGGGGTAAGGACCCGGAGTCTGTCCGCGGGATCAACCCGGTGCAGCTCGCAGGCCGTCTCAAAGGCCTCCAGGAAGTCATCCATGTCCTCCCCCTCCTTGCATGGGGCCAGGATGCACTTATCAAAGCTCCGTGCAGTCCTGGGTCCCCCCTCACTCACCGCAGCCGGGGGTTCGCTGTCCTTCAATCTCGCCAGTCCCAGGTCATGCTGACGCTGTCTCTCATTCTCCTCCCGTTCATGCTGACGCTGTCTCTCTTCATGCTGTCTCTGTCTCTCTTTCTCCTCCCGTTCATGCTGTCTCTGTTGTTCACGATCCTCCAGCTCTCTCAGTTTTAGCTCTTTCTCCCATTCCAGCCAATTCCGCTCCACGGATGCCGAACGTCGCCGGGAGGATCCTCTGCTGGCCGGCGAGCTTCGCCGGGAGGGTCCCCTGCTGGCCCGGGGGGTCACGGCGCCCTCGGTATTTGCTGGGCTCCTCCCCACCCTTCCCCTAGGCATAGGAAGGAGGGGTCTCGGGAAGCCCTCAGCAGCCGGCTGACCACTCCCAGCTGGGACAGACACTGGTGCCTGCGCTGCATTTGCCAGGCTGCTTCCCTGAGACACAGGGATCAGTTCATTCGCGCGATCTTCCGCCTCCAGCCGGGCAATGAGCTGTTCTTTGGTGAGCCTCCCAATGCACAGCCCCCTCTGCTTGCACAGCTCCACCAGGTCGCTCTTAAGCCGCTTGGCATACATCTTCCTGCTGGCCACTCACCGGCCTGTGTGCTCACAGCTCCCCACAGTTCCCAGGGGGCCCCCTAGTGTGCCAGCCCTTCTCGAGGTCACCACCTCTCTGCCAGGGTCGAGCTGCAGACTCCTCCGCCCCTGGGACCACTCGCTGCTATCCCTCTGGGGGACCCTGTTACTGCAAAAGTCCTTCTCGCTGGTCACACACTCCCAGGGTAATAACCGTCTCTCTCTCACTCTTCAGCACGCCTGGTCCCCGTCAATCCCCCTTCGTTTTACTGCTCCCCAGTCACTTACTGCAGGAAGCGCCGTCCACGGGGTGCAGTAGATCCCACCTCTGCCACCAGTTGTCACGGAGTATTGGGGGACTCAGGGCCCTGCATCCCCGGCTTCCTGCGATTCACCATGACTCTCAGCCAGCCAGTAAAGCAGAAGGTTTATTTGGATGACAGGAATACAGTCCAAGACAGGTCTTGCAGGCACAGACAACAGGGCCCCCCTCAGTTAGGTCCAGCTTGGGGTCCCAGGGCATCCCAGCCCACCCCCCTTTGGGGGGTCAGAGCCATCTCTGCCTCCCAGCCATCTCTCCAGTCCGCTTCCAGCACTCTGCCTTCAGCGACCCCCCCCCACAGCCTTTGTTCAGTTTCCCGGGCCCCGGAGTCACCTGGCCTCCAACCCCTTCCTGGGTTCTCATGTTACAAGCTCAGGTATGTTCCCTTGGGCCGACTCCCATCCCCCGATGCAGACCATCCTAGCCACACTCGCCTGTCAGCATTCACACACCCCAGCAAGAACAGTCCCAGTTCGTCACAGAGGCACCCAGGCTAGCTCTGATTAGGGTTACCATATTCAGCAAATAAAAAAAGAGGACCCTCCACAGGCCTTGGCCCCGCCCCTTTCCCCACCCCAGCCCTGCCCCAACTCCGCCCCTTCTCTGCCCTAACTCCGCCCCCTCCTCCCTCCCACTCCCAGCCACGGGGAAAGGGCTGCCCGAGCGCTACCGGCTTCACGGTTTGCCGGGCAGCTCCCAGACCCTGCGCCCCCGGCCAGCGCTTCCCCAGCGCAGCTGGAGCCTGGGAGGGGAAGCGCCCAGCCGGGGGCGCAGGGTCTGGAGGCTGCCCGGCAAACCGTGAAGCCGGTAGCGCTTGGGCTTCGGGCAGACCCCTTGCCTCCGGACCCTGCGCCCCCAGCTGGGCACTTCCCCTCCCGGGCTCCGGCGGTGCAGGGTCCGGAGGCACGGGGGCTGCCCGAAGCCGGTAGCGCTCGGGCAGCCCGGCTCTTAAACAGAGCCGAAGAGTCGGGGAGGAGCAGAGCCACCATTTTCCTGGACATGTTCGGCTTTTTGGCAATTCCCCCCGGACGGGGGTTTGAGTGCCGAAAAGCCGGACATGTCCGGGAAAAAGAGGACGTATGGTAACCCTAGCTCTGATGGAGCTGAAAACAGCAATGGAGCCGTGGCTGGGCAGGACTAGCCGCTCGCGTGTGCACCCAGCGCCCTGGGAGACTTGTCCTCAGCTGGCCAGCCCATGCCGCTGCAGTTAGCCTGGCTATGCCCACGTGCCCCCAGGGCAGGCTGGACCCCATGAATGGGGCAGGGGCCACACACAGGCATATGAGCAGCCCAAGCACTAGGGAGCTGCAGCTCGGTGTCTGTGGGGCTGGGAGCCCAGTTCGCAGGGCCGGGATTCTGGGTCAGGGGGAACTCTAGAATCTAGGAGTGAATCTCCCAGGGGGCCCTGGATCTGCCCGTGGCTGGGGTTGGCCGGGGAGGCCGGGGCTGGGTGGGTGACCAAGTCTGGCTCTCACAACCTGTCTCCTGTGCCCAGATCTCAGCTTACCCAGACCCTCCATCGCTCTGAGCCCCACTGGGGTCACCGCCCCAGGGGCAGACACCACCATCCGGTGTCAGGGGCAGCGCCGGGACATGAGGTTCTTCCTGCACAAGGCTAAAGACCTGAACGCGCAACGACACATGGACCCTGCTGGGGACGGGGCCGAGTTCCACATCCCCACCGTGGGCCGACAGCATGGCGGGAACTACAGCTGCAGCTACCGGCACCGATCAGAGCCCTTCATCTCCTCACAGCCCAGCGACCCCGTGGAGCTGGTGGTAGCAGGTGAGGGGCCCGGCTCCACATCCCCGCTTCCAGACCCACAACCAGCCAGTCCCTTGCTGGGGGCTCCATGCTGCTGGGACGCTCAGAGCCAGGCTCTGCCCTGAGCCCTGGCCCCATCAGAGGGGACGCCCAGCCGGGGAGCAGGGACAGCATGGGTGGCGGGTATAACAGGCCAGGGATGGCTCTGCCTTCCTTGGCTAGAGCCACTGCCGAGGGATGGTGGACTGCGGCTGCTCAAGCTGGCAGCCGGCCGGGGGCTGAGGTTGACCAACTGGCTGGGCCTGGGGCTGTTTCGGCTGGCACGGGGCTGGGGTCAGTCGGCCGGCATGGCTGGGTCTGACCCAGGACTGGGGCCGGCCTGGGGTTCCTCTGGTGGCGGGAGTGGGGGGCTGGCTCTGGGTTCTGGCTAGCCCAGGGGTTCTTCAGCCATGGGAGGGGATGGCGAGGGGCACTTGGGGCTCCTGCCATGGGAAGTGGGGCCTTGTGTGGCAGGGGTTGGGTTGCAGGGCCCCCCTCCCGGAAAGGGGGGTCCACCCACTGCCCATGGGGGATGGAGTCACTGGGGGGAGCAGCAATTGCTGGAGATTTGAGTCTGAGGGAGGGGGGATCCCTGCCCCGAGGGGGAGCTGCAGAGCAGGGGCCTTTCCCAGGGGGATACTCCCCATCTCGGGGATGCACAGAAGGCTCGGGGCCCAGGGGCTGCTCAGCTCTCCCCTCCCCACTCCCCTGGACACCCAGCACTCAATGGGGAACTGTGCAGGGGAGGGGCCGGTGGCTGGGTCGCCTTGTCAGGTCTGCATCTCATGGCCTGTCTCCTTCTGCTCCCAGAGCCCACTCTGCCCAAGCCCTCCGTGTCCATCCGCCCCAGCCAGGGGGTCGCCCTGAGGGGAGCCGCCACCATCCGCTGCCAGGCTCGGCTCCAGAACGCCACCTTCCTTCTCTTCAAAGACGGAGGCTACTGGGGGTGTGCGGCCCCTGTAGGGAATGTGGCCGAATTCCCCGTGATTGGTGCCGGATGGAGAGACGCGGGGAGCTACAGCTGCTCCTATCACACCACGCGGGAGCCGGTCGCTGTGTCCCACCCCAGCGACCCGGCGCGGCTGGTGGTGAGAGGTGAGGGCCCCAGATCGGCGTCTCCTAGTCACTCCAACACAGGGCCCAGGCAGTGAGGGGGCGGTGGAGACCCACTCTGCCAGTTAAACGGGCTTGTTCTGCCAAGGAGCCACCCCCAGGGGGAGCCACGAAGGGCTGGGGCTGGGTGGGGAGAATGGGTGGAGTTACTAGGGGTATGTGGGGCCCAGGTGCCATGGGGAGGGGCTCCCTGCAGTGGGACGGATTGAGGGGTTCGAACGGGGACACACAGACACAGACAGGGTAGGGGGATGGGGATAGGGATCTGTCGTGGATTCCTATTCTGGGGAGACAGAAGGGGAGACGGCCCCGGTGAGTCTCACTGCACCAACCCCCCCACTCCTTTTGTCCCCCCCAGATTACACCCGGGTCAACATCGTCCGTCTGGTCCTGAGCGCTGGGGTCCTGCTGGCCCTGGCGCTGATCCTGGCCGAGGCTGCCCTTGGCTGGAAGAGGGGCGGACACTAGGTGAGGTGACCCCCACCCCCAAAGCCTCCACCCACTCCAGCCTGGCTGCCCCAGCATGAGGGAAGGGCAGCAGGGTCTGCAATGGCTAATGGCAGTGGGATGGGGAGTCCACAAGGCAGCTGGGGCTGTCGGGACACGGGGGTGCCCTAGGGGCCATGGCTTGTGGGCACCACTCCCCGAGCGTGTGGCCTCTGGGAGACGCTCTGACACAGCCACGCCGGAGAGGACGTGGGATCGTCCCGCCAGCCTGAGCCGCCTGGGGGTCGATCGCACTGTTGTGGCTGTTGTGAAGCGGCCCGGCTGCGAGCTCACATGTAAAACCCACGGGCAAGTTCCCAGCTGTGCCAAGGCCCCGAGAACCAGGGGAAATTGAAACTTGCTCCCCCTGATGTTAGAATCTGGCTATGCAACTGCTAGCACCTGAGGGTGTGTGGTCACCGCCAGAGCACGTGTCTGACCCATGTGTGACGGGGTCCCCAGGGTGCAACCCAGCCTGTGGGGCCACTGAGCCCTCCAAAGGCACCAACCTGGGCTGCCTCTGGCACTGTGATGCTGATGTCAAGTTACGAACCGTGGAGATGCTCTGCACCCACACAGCCATCCACAGTCACTGCAGAAGGAGAGATTTTCAGTGTCTATAAGGAGCAGGCACAGAGATCAGAGTTGGCTACTTAAGAAATAAAAATATATTCACAGTCAAAGTTCCACAAACGAAACAGGGCTTGAATCAGGCAGTGTCTCCCACCGACAGATGGGACAAGCAGGTGACAGATCCTCAATACACAGACTGGACTCCATTCCAGCCTGGGACCACCCTTCCCCAGTGCAAAGTCTTTGTCCTCCAGATGTTTCTCCAGGTGTTGAGTTGTGGGGAAGAGAAGCCCAAGGATTATGTTGTGATGAACTGAATCATAGAATCATAGAATCATGGAATCATAGAATATCAGGGTTGGAAGGGACCTCAAGAGGTCATCTAGTCCAACCCCCTGCTCAAAGCAGGACCTTCCCAACTAAATCATCCCAGCCAGGGCTTTGTCAAGCCGGGCCTTAAAAACCTCCAAGGAAGGAGACTCCACCACCTCCCTAGGTAACGCATTCCAGTGTTTCACCACCCTCGTAGTGAAATAGTGTTTCCTGATATCCAACCTGGACCTCCCCCACTGCAACTTGAGACCATTGCTCCTTGTTCTGTCATGCCACCACTGAGAACAGCCGAGCTCCATCCTCTTTGGAACCCCCTTTCAGGTAGGTGAAGGCTGCTATCAAATCCCCCCTCATTCTTCTCTTCTGGAGACTAAACAATCCCAGTTCCCTCAGCCTCTCCTCATAAGTCATGTGCTCCAGACCCCTAATCATTTTTGTTGCCCTCCATTGGACTCTTTCCAATTTTTCCACATCCTTCGTGTAGTGTGGGGCCCAAAACTGGACACAGTATTCCAGATGAGGCCTCACCAATGTCGAATAAAGGGGAACGATCACGTCCCTCGATCTGCTGGCAATGCCCCTACTTATACAGCCCAAAATGCCGTTAGCCTTCTTGGCAACAAGAGCACACTGTTGACTCATATCCAGCTTCTCGTCCACTGTGACCCCTAGGTCCTTTTCTGCAGAACTGCTACCTGGCCATTCGGTCCCTAGTCTGTAGCAGTGCATGGGATTCTTCCGTCCTAAGTGCAGGACTCTGCACTTGTCCTTGTTGAACCTCATCAGGTTTTTTTTGGCCCAATCCTCTAATTTGTCTAGGTCCCTCTGTATCCGATCCCTACCTTCTAGTGTATCTACCACGCCCCCTAGTTGAGTGTCATCTGCAAACTTGCTGAGAGTGCAGTCCACACCATCCTCCAGATCATTAATAAAGATATTAAACAAAACCGGCCCCAGGACCGACCCTTGGGGCACTCCGCTTGAAACCGGCTGCCAACTAGACATGGACCCATTGATCACTACCTGTTGAGCCCGACGATCTAGCCAGCTTTCTATCCACCTTACAGTCCATTCATCCAGCCCATACTTCTTTAACTTGGCGGCAAGAATACTGTGGGAGACTGTATCAAAAGCTTTGCTAAAGTCAAGGAATAACACATCCACTGCTTTCCCCTCATCCACAGAGCCAGTTATCTCATCATAGAAGGCAATTAGGTTAGTCAGGCACAACTTCCCCTTGGTGAATCCATGCTGACTGTTCCTAATCACTTTCCTCTCCTCTAATCACTTTCCTCTCCTCTAACTGGGACTGTTCTTAATGTGGTCTTTGAATGCTAAGTGGGGAGTGTTGGCCCGGGAAGGCAGGGAAGTGGGGTTAGGATGGTCTGCATCGGGGGATGAGAGACTGGCCTTGAGGGAGAATACCTGAGCATGTAACGTGAGAACCCAGGAAGGGGTTAGAGGCCAGGTGACACCTTTGCCCGGGAGACTGAACAAAGGCTGGTGGGGGAGAGAGTTTTTCAGGAGCTGACTGGTAATGGAGGGAGCCCAGACGGGGCTCTGCCCCCACCCCAATGGGCCTGTGGTGCCCCTGGGACCCCAAGCTGGACCTAACTGAGGGGGTCCTGTTGTCTGTACCTGCAAGACCTGTCTTGGACTGTGTTCCTGTCATCTAAATAACCTTCTGCTTTACTGGCTGGCTGAGAGTCATGGTGAATCGCAGGAAGCCGGGGGTGCAGGGCCTTCTGTCCCCCCACACTTCGTGACATATGTCATTTCCCCTTTTATATTTTTTTCCAGTTTGCTGGAAAGATCTTTGCTGTGACCTGGGGATCAGGGAGGCCCCATTGATGAAACAATCTCCATTGTACACCGTCGCTGGGATAGTGGATTCTTTCCTTGATGAGTGTTGATGAGCCATTAACAGTGTCTGGCTGGTCCTCTCTTGCAGTTGAAAGGTTGCTGTGGGCATCTCCCAACCTCACAACATATTTCAGTAGCACACACAGTAATGCTTCATAACTTCCCATACAAGGACAGCACTGTTAAGGAAAGTTAGCATATGTAACTCCATTTTGGATTTCGGGCCCGCCATTAGCTAGAGGCGAGCACATCACATACCAGGAAGGGGGAAGGGGTTACATCTGGACACACAGAGATAAGGGCAACCTTTGAAAAAACTAACCGCATGCCTGGGTAGTTGCAACACTAGGCAGCACGGGGAACATGCCTAGAGGGGATAGGTGGTAGATAAGGGGAAGGCTTGTTTATTGGCTAAGGCTTACGATGCACGAGTGTCACGGACTCACAGGTCATGCCCACTCTTGGCCCGGTGCGGGGTGCCCCTGTTAGTGAGACAGCCCTTCTCGGGGGTCCACTCTCTCTCAGGATCAGGCCCCTCCACCTCCTGGAGCCACACCTCTTGGAGCCTTCGCACATCTGTCTCTTGCTGTGGGCCCCCTCAGGGAGTCCACTCGCTCTGGACCCCCTGGGGCCTCCACCCCACCCCAAAGGGGTTGATGAAACCCTGTTCTCTAGACTGGAGTGATTCTCAGCCAGTGTAAAACAGGAGGGTTTATTGAGAGTTGAACACAGCACAGGAAACTCTCAGGGCCTCAGGCCTGGCCTCCCTCAGCCCAGCACATCCCAGTCTCTCTGCATCCAGGTGGGCTCTGCCTGCTCCCCCTCTCCAGCCCAGAGCCTCCCTGCTTCCTAGCTGGGCATCTGAGCTCCCCGGCCCCAGGCCCCGCCTCTGCCCATTGTCTTCTCTCCAGGTAAACAGGGTCGTGAACCGGGGCCTCCGCTCCTGCTTCTCTCCTCTGGCTGGAACCGGCTGGTTAGGTCACTGGGTCCTCACTCTGCAGCCCATTGTCCGCCCACTGGCCAGAACCGGCTGCGTCTCCTCAGCTGGGCCTCTGGGTCACCAGGTCACCGGTCGCTGGGGTATCCATCCTCCCGGCCATCGGCTGGGGCCTCAAGTCCTCTCTCCGGTCCTCTGCAAAACACACTCCCTCTCCCCTCACCTCGTTAAACCAGTAACACCTGGGGAAACTGAGTCCCACCCCCTCCGCATGAAAACCATTGAAACTCCACAGAAAACAAGAAAACCCCATACTTCGTCACAACGAGGACAGCATGCTTTGCTAAAAGGTATATAATCTTTGTATAACCTGCGTTCCGGGTCCCTTCCTGATTAGCAAGGGGGCACCACGCTCGAGCATAATAAACCTGTTATCTTTGAATACTCTGCAGTTGTAGATTTTGTTCATGTGCCTCAGCCTAGACTCGAACTGCGCGTGACCTATAGGTATAATTCGCAACAGCACATACAATGCAACAGGACATGAATGTTCAACAGATCAAGACTTTTAAAATGATGCCTCACGAGGCAACTTTGTACCCAACTGATCATAATTCTATGGTAGTGGTGAATACAGGGGCTCCACGGTGCTGCTTGGAGATACAGATTGTCACACTGTGATATCACCCTGGCACGGCCAGGGCCTGGGCAGGAGGCCTAGGACATGTGAGGAAGAGACTGTGAACTTCGTTTCCCTTGCAGAGGTGGCTGTTTTTGGTGTCCCCCTGTCCTAAGTGACCACAACAAGACTGGGGGTGGAGCCCCCAGGGATCCAGGGCCCAGCCTTGCCGGGGTTATGAGGACTCTGCCGCACGGGTGGGAGAAAGGGGAGCCCTCGAGGTCAGGCAGGCCTCTGGGCAAAGGGAGTGGGAGCGAGGACTCAGATCCTTTCACTAGCCAATCCCACCGGGGCGTGTATAAGCCAGGAAAGTTCCCCGCAATAGCGGGACCATTCCCCCGCTTACACTAGGAGCGGAGTCAGCGGCCGCCCTGCCCGTCCGTCCAGAGAGTGAAATGAACCGGTTCCTCCCCAAAGCCCGGCTGTTCTGGAAACAAGCGGCTCTGCTCCGGTGACTCCAGAAGGAGCGAGACTTGGAGCCGGTCTGATTCCGGCTGTTGGCCGCAGTCGCTCAGCCCCCGTTTCAATAGACAGGCCAGGTTTGATTCCTTGTCCGTGGGTTTAACCTAAAAGCTTTGCCTTTGAACGGCTGCTGCTGGAGGTTTGCCCAGGAGCCGAGTAGAACCAGGGGCTCGGTTTGAAATGGGCCCCAGACCTGGCCTGTGTAACGCTGGTGAGGGAGAGAGTTTCCAACCCCCTGAGCCCTTTGGGCCTGTGAGACCCTCTGCAAAGAGCAGCCGGGCACGGGAGTTTGGGGGGACAGGCTGAGGGTCGGGGGGGAAGGGATTAGAGGGGAGATGAGCTGAGATCAGGGAGGGAGTGGGGACAGGAATTCGAGGGGAGACAGAAACGGGGTAGGTGTTGGATGGGAGATGGGAGAGGGCAGTGAGGGTTGGAGGGGGGACAGGGACGAGGGGGACATGGGCTGGGGTTGGTGCAGGATGTGGGGGTTTGAGGGGAGACAGGACAGGGGCAGAGAGGACGGGGATTTGAGGGGAGATGGGATGTCTATATAAACAAGTGTGTGTCATGTAACCACTGACAGTGTCTCCTCCAGCTTGGGGGCAGGGTCTCTGCGGGGGCATTAGAAGGTCCCTGGGTCTTGCCCAGCTGGTGACCCATTGGGGGCCTGGGATGGAATTTCTTTTTCTCTGATTTTCTTTTGAACCTGGTTGATTTAATTCACACGCTGAGAAAAGCCCCTTAGAACCAGGCGTTACAGTGTAAAGCCACCATCACCGCTCAGTTATGGCTCAAGGGGCAGCAAACCCAGGCGTCCCCCTCGCACCCGCTCCTCACACGGTGCCACGGCTCGTGTCGCAGGGGGGGGGGTTTGCAGGCTGAGAGGGAAGGCAGCAGAGTCAAACCCTCCAGTACCAGGAAATGCCACAGTTAAGTTTTCCTTAGCTGTGCCCCTTTTAATTGCATGATAACGTATTAATTTTACCAACATGGGTCACCAGCCAGCTTTGAACTCGGAATGGAACAAAGGGTGTGTGTGTGTGTGAATCTGCATGGAAATACAGGAGAACCTGAGAGTTACAAACACCTCGGGATTGGAGGTTGTTCATAACTGAAATATTCACTAGGCTGAACAAAAGGTTATTGCTCGTCTTTCAAAAGTTTACAACTGAACATGGACTTAGCACAGCTTCGAAACTTTACTATGCCGAAGAAAAATGCTGCTTTTAACCATCTTAATTTAAATGTAACAAGCACAGAAACAGTTTCCTTCCCTTGTCAAATCTTTCTTTTTAAACTTCCCCCTTATGTTTTTAGCAGTTTATGGTTAACACAGAACTGTTCTGTATTTGCTTTTTTTTTTAAAGTTAACTCTGCTGCCATCTGATCGCTCACTTCCTGTTCCAAATGAGGGGTGTGGTTGATTGGTCAGTTCGTAACTCTGAGGTTCTTCTGTAGTGGTCAGTGGAAGATTGAAAACAAGACTCTGTGGTCTCCTGGCTCCCAGCCTGATGCACCTTCCCCAATGCTGCAGAGTGCACTGAGGGTGACTGTCACAGAGTGTGGGGGAGTCAGGGCCCTGCACCCCCCACTTCCTGCGATTCACCGTGACTCTCAGCCAGCCAGTAAAACGAAAGGTTTATTGGACGACAGGAACACAGTCCCAAACAGAGCTTGGACCCCTCAGTCAAGTCCTTCTGGGGGGCGGGGAGCTTAGACCCCGGGTCAGACCAAAGGTCCATCTAGCCCAGTATCCTGTCCACCCACAGTGGCCAATGCCAGGTGCCCCAGAGGGAGTGAACCTAACAGGTAATGATCAAGTGATCTCTCTCCTGCTACCCATCTCCACCTTCTGACAAACAGAGGCTAGGGACACCATTCCTTACCCATCCTGGCTAATAGCTATTAATGGACTTAACCACCATGAATTTATCCAGTTCTCTTTTAAACCCTGTTATAGCCTTGGCCTTCACAACCTCCTCAGGCAAGGAGTTCCACAAGTTGACTGTGCGCTGTGTGAAGAACTTCCTTTCATTTGTTTTAAACCTGCTGCCCATTAATTTCATTTGGTTGCCCCTAGTTCTTGTATTATGGGAACAAGTAAATAAATTTTCCTTATTTACTTTCTCCACATCACTCATGATTGTATAGACCTCTATCATATCCCCCCTTAGTCTCCTCTTTTCCAAGCTGAAAAGTCCTAGTCTCTTTAATCTCTCCTCATATGGGACCCGTTCCAAACCCCTACTCATTTTAGTTGCCCTTCTCTGAATCTTTTCTAATGCCAGTATAGCTTTTTTGAGATGAGGAGACCACATCTGTATGCAGTATTCAAGATGTGGGCGTACCATGGATTTATATAAGGGCAATAAGATACTCTCCGTCTTATTCTCTATCCCCTTTTTAATGATTCCTAACATCCTGTTTGCCTTTTTGACTGCCGCTGCACACTGCGTGGACATCTTCAGAGAACTATCCACGATGACTCCAAGATCTTTTTCCTGACTTGTTGTGGCTAAATTAGCCCCCATCATATTGTATGTATAGTTGGGGTTATTTTTCCCAGTGTGCATTACTTTACATTTATCCACATTAAATTTCATTTGCCATTTTGTTGCCCAATCGCTTAGTTTTGTGAGATCTTTTTGAAGTTCTTCACAGTCTGCTTTGGTCTTAACTATCTTGAGCAGTTTAATATCATCTGCAGACTTTTCTGCCTCACTGTTTACCCCTTTCTCCAGATCATTTATGAATAAGTTGAATAGGATTGGTCCTAGGACTGACCCTCGGGGAACACCACTAGTTACCCCTCTCCATTCTGAGAATTTACCATTAATTCCTACCCTTTGTTCCCTGTCTTTTAACCAGTTCTCAATCCATGAAAGCACCTTCCCTTTTATCTCATGACAGCTTAAATTACGTAAGAGCCTTTGGAGAGGGACCTTGTCAAAGGCTGCATTTCTATGATTTTGTGATATGTCAAATGTTGGGAAGAGCTGAAGCTTTCTGGAAATCTAAGTACACTATGTCCACTGGATCCCCCTTGTCCACATGTTTGTTGACCCCTTCAAAGAACTCTAATAGATTAGTAAAACACAATTTCCCTTTACAGAAACCATGATGACTTTTGCCCAACAATTTATGTTCTTCTAAGTGTCTGACAATTTATTTCTTTACTATTGTTTCAACTAATTTGCCTGGTACTGACGTTAGACTTACTGGTCTGTAATTGCTGGGATCAGTTATGGGGCTCCCTCCATTTCCTCAGCCAGCTCCAAACTGAAGCCCCTCCAGCTGTTTCACACCCCCTTCCAGGAGCGGCGCCAGGGTTTTTGGCGCCCTAGGCGGAGGTCCTTCCGCGCGCCCGGTCGTCGTCGGCAATTCTGCGGTGGGGGGGGTCTTTCCGCGCTCCCGGTCTTCGGGGCACTTTGGAGGCGGGTCCCAGAGCGAGTGAAGGACCCACCGCAGAATTGCCACCAAAGACCCGGAGCGCAGAAGGACCCCTCGCCGCCGAATTGCCGCCCCCCCAAATCCTGGTGCCCTAGGCAAGCGCCTAGGTCACCTAAATGGAAGCGCCGGCCCTGCCCCCTCCCCCTGGTTCCTCCTCCAGCCTTTGTCCTGTTTCCCGGGCAGAAGGTGTCACCTGGCCCCAACCCCCCATCCTGGGCTCTCACGTTACATGCTCAGGTATCTTCCCTCAAGGAAAGTCTCCCATCCCACACACAGTCCCAGTAAAACTCCCCTGCAACCTTCCCAGGTCAATACTTCCCACTCCCTGCTGCATCACAGAGACCTCTCCCGAGTCCCCACAGAGACATAGAGAAGCTGGGAGCTGCAGGATGCTTGGCCAGGCTGAGGGGCCCAGGGTTTCCTGGGTTTTGCAGGGACCTCTGCTTGCTTTGGCTGTTCTAGATTTCGCCTGCAGATTAGAGACAACATATGATGAACGCAGGAAGAGATGACACATCGTCCACTTCCTGTAGCTGGAACCACCAGCTGAGTTCCTCATTTGGGGCTTGGTTGAGTTGGGCTTCGGGGTGTTGGTGGCAGCGCTGAGGGGCCCCTGGCTGCCCCCATCATGGCATCTGCTCTCACTGTCCTCTTCCTCAGTGAGTATCGAATAAAGCCAGGGCATGTGCCCATGGGGGGTGCATCTGAGGCCAGGGCCTGTGCCCATGGGGGAGAGGGGAGGGGCAGAATCTGCGTCCAGGGTGTGTGCCCATGGGGGGGATCTGAGATCAGGGTGTGTGCCCATGGGGGGATCTGAGACCAGGGTTTGTGCCCATGGGGGGACGTGGGGGTTGAGACTAGGGTGTAGGATCCAGTTGCTCTGGGATCTGGTCACTAACGAGCCATCTCCCCTCCAGGCTGCTGGCTGGCCGGGCACAGCGGCGTGTGGGGAGGTGAGTATCAGTTTGTGGGGAGGACAATAACATTAAGTACGAGGGAAGGGATAAGTGGGATGGAGAAAAGAGGAACTGAGCCCTGAACCTTCCCCAAAACTCAACCAAAACTCCCCCCGTGAGCTCAGACCCGGCCCTGTTCTTCTGTGAACCTCCCCAGTCCTGGCCCCACTAGGGAATAACTAGGAGCTGAATCTGGCTCGTGGGGTCTGACGAAGCAGATGGGAACCATCCTCTAGTTTAATGTCCTGCCCCCACCCCCCACCCCCAGGCTGTGAGGAATGAGCGGGGGCAGCAGGTGGATTTATTTCAGCTCATACAAACGTTAACAGGGCCCATCCATGGGCTCTAGATCCCCTCGGGGAACCGAAACGTTCACGGTCAGTGCAGCCGCAGGCAGAACCCCCAGATCCTCCCCTGCCCCGAGATCCACCCCAACACCTCCCTCCCCTGCACTCACAGCCCCACCCCCCGATCCCTAGTCCTGGGAAAAGGTGGGTCTTGTGAGATTCCTGCCGGTCACAGACTCTATTTCCAACCCCGGGGTGGGGGGCAGAGCTGCAGGGGCCCACTGGTCAGGCTCCCTGGCTGGCCTCAGGTGGGACCGGGGGGGGCAGGGGATCTCTCCTGCAGCCAGGTTCTGAGCTACGTCTGGGTGAACCCCCTGCCCCCAACCCCATGGGCAGGCAGTGCCAACCCTGGTAGGGGACAGACTCCTACAGCGGCCGAATGACGTATGGACTGAATTGGGGCAGAGGGAGGCGGGGGCTGCGTCTTCCCTGTTTAACTCCTGTCTCTTGTTGAAAGCAGCGCGTGAATATCCCAAACCCATGATCTGAGTGTGCCCCAGCAGGGTGGTGGCGCTCGGGCGCCAGACCCACAGGGGGTCTCTGCACCGATGGGACACTCAGAGCCGGGCTCTGCCCTGATCCCTGGGCCCAGCAGAGGGGATGCCCGGCCTGGGAGCGGGGACAGAGTCACTGGGGGGTTCCCCAGCTGGGGGGAGAAGCAGCCACAGGAGATTTGGGGCAGAGGAAGGCCGGGGGCTGTGGCTGGGGGCTGTGGCTGCCCTGGCCTAACACAGGGCTGGGGTCACCCGGGCCGACCAGTGGAGCTGGAGCTGCTCAGCATCGCACGGCTGGAACTGGAGTCGGTTGGCTGGCTGGGGCTGACCTGGGCCTGGGGCTGTGCCAGGGGTCCTCTGGAGGAGGGGATGGGGGGCTGGCTCGGGGTTCTGGCCAGCTGTGGATTCTCGAGCCAGGGGAGGGGGTGGCAAGGGGCACTCAGGGCTCCTGCCACTAGAAGCGGGGCCTTGTGCAGTGTGTGTGGGGGGTTGCAGGGCTAGCCTCCTGGAAAGGGGGGTCCACAAACCGCCTATGGGGGATGGAGTCACTGGGGGGAGAAGCAGCCACTGGAGATTGGCGGGGGATCCCTGTCCCTGGGGAAGCTGTGGAGCAGGGGACCTTTCCCAGGGGGATTCTCCCCATCTCGGGGATGCACAGAGGGCTCAGGGCCCAGGGGCTGCTCAGCCGGCCCCTCCCCACTCCCTTGGAAACCCAGTACTCAGTCGGGAGCTGTGCGGGGGAGGGGCTGGTGGCTGGGTCGTCGTGTCGGTCCCTCCCAGCCCAGGGTCTGCGTCTCACGGCCTGTCTCCTTCTGCTCCCAGAGCCCTCTCTGCCCAAGCCCTCCGTGTCCATCAGCCGCATTGGTGGGGTCTCCCTTGGGGAAGCCGTGAGCGTCTGGTGTCGGGGGCAGCACCGGGGCGTGCGGTTCGTGCTGAATAAAGAGGGACGCCATTTCCAGCCTGTGGATTCGGACGACAATGAGGCTGTGTTTCCCATCAGCAACGTGCGCCGGGAGGACGGTGGGAGCTACAGCTGCTCCTATCACAGCAGATCGGAACCGTTTGCCGTGTCGTACCCCAGCGACCCCATGGAGCTGGTGGTGAGAGGTGAGGGGCCCGGCTCGGCGTCCCCGTTCCCAGCTCCACCCCCAGCCAGAGCCTCACGAGGGCTCGGTACCAAAGGGACGCTCAGAGCCTGACTCTGCCCTGAGCCCTGACCCTCAGAGGGGACGCCCAGCCAGGGAGCCGGGACAGAGTCACTGGGGGGTTCCCCAGCCAGGGGGGAGCAGCAGCCCTGGAGGTGACTTTAACGCTGTCCCCAGTTTGTATGAACCGTGAGTTGCTATTTAATCCCATGATCCCATCGCCTCTGTTCTCCAGGCCCTGCCCCAGGCAGTGCTCCGGCCCGAGCTGAATGAGGCAGGGGCTGCAGGAGAAGCAGTGGCTCGGTGGACACAGCACTGGGCTGGGACCCAGGAGATCTGGCCCAGCTCCTGGCGTGGCCACAGACTCTGTGTGATGGGAGCATGTTGCGGTTTTCAAAAATGTCCTTCATTGGCGGGGGGCCTCAATCTTCAGGATTCTCAGACTGAGGGCCCATAAACAGAGATACCAACAGTTATCGGAGACCTCTGCAAACGCTGGCCTCAATCGCGCTGGATCCCTTGTGTTGCGGGTGCATGTAGGGCCCCCGCCATGAGCAGGGCCCTGTTGTGCCAGGCGCTGCATAAACCCAGAGTGAAGAGACAGTCCCTTCCCCTGGGAGCTCACTGAGGAAAGTGACTATGTCTGTGCCCCAGTTTCCCGCTATGTAGAATGGGAGGCTGACTCCCTTCTTGTGTAGGGTTACCATCCATCCGTATTTCCCCAGACATGTCCGGCTTTTGCGTCTCTAAATAGCCGTCTGGGAGGAATTGGTAACAAGGTTAAAAGGTCTGGGATTTTCCCCCCTCCCTCCCATGCAGAGTGTGGCTGCTGATTAGGTGGCTGGGCCGATTGAGCCGCTCCCATTGGCCTCCAGCAGCCAGAGCCCCTCCCCTGCTCCCCCCGTGCTCCTGCAGCCCAGTGTAACCACACAAACAGCCCCACCCGGCAGCGTGTTTTACCTACAGGTGGACATGGGCATGGTAAGGGGAGTCCCGGGGGGTCAGTCAGGGAGCAGGGGGAGGGTTGGAAGGGTCCCCGGCCAACACCTGCCACCCCCCCTCCGCGCGTCCCCCCCGTGGACCCCCCTGCCTCTCCCTTGCCTGCTTTTACTGCCAGAGCCAGCAGCAACTGCTGTCTGCTGCCCCCGGGTCCTAGTGCCCCCCACCACTAATGGAAAGACAGGATGCCCTTCCACCCTAGCCCTGAGCCTCTCCAAGGCCCCAAACCCCTCATCCCCAGCCCTCATCCCCCCACATCCTAATCCTCTGCCCCAGCCCTGAGCCCCCTCCTACATCATGAACCCCTCATCCTCAGACCCACAGCCCTCACCCCTGCACCCCCTCCTGCCCTCAAACTCCCTCCGAACAGCCTGCACTCCCTTCCTTTGCACCACTTCCCACCCCCAAACTCCATCCCAGAGCCTGCACCCCTCACCTCCTCCTGCACACCCACTCCCTGCCCCAGCCCGGAGCCTGTACCCAGCACCCAAACTCTATCCCAGAGCCTGCATCCTGCACCCCTCCTGCACCCTAATCCCCAGCCCAGGACCTGCACCCCAGACCGCCTTCCCCCACCGAACCCCCCTCCGAGAGCCTTAGGCAGGTGGGGGGGGTGGGTTCTGGGCACCACCAAAATTTCTACAACCCTGCCACCCATGCGAGTGGATAAGGCTCGGGGCAGTCAGGAGACAGGTAGGGTCCTAGGGGGCAGTTAGGGTGGGGGGTTCTCAGCAGGGGCCGTCAGGGGACAAGAAGTGGGGAAGTTGGGGATTCTGAGGGGGGCAGTTGGGGGTGGGAAGTGGGAGGAAGTGGATGGGGGTGGGGAGGGGCTAGGGTGGACTTCATCTCCCCTCCCCCAGTGTCCTCTTTTTTGATTGTGGAAATATGGTAACCCTATTCTTGTGTGCGGCTCGGGGCCTGTGGTGCTGGGTGGTGCCAGGCACCAGAGACCAGCTCGTGAGTTGATCTGTGCTCGTGGGGCTGGATGCAGTGAATGGGGCAGGGGCCACACATGGGCATATGAAGATCCCAAGAACTAGGGAGCTGCAGCTCGGTGTCTGTGGGACTGGGAGCCCAGCTCGCAGGGCCGGGATTCTGGGTGGGGGGAACTCTGGGATCTGGGAGAGAATCTCTGCCCGGGGGCCCCAGGATCTGTCCATGGCTGCAGTCGGCCGGGGAGGCCGGGGCTGGGTGGGTGCCCGTGTCTGGCTCTCACAGCCTGTCTCCTGTGCGCAGATCCCAGCTTACCCAGACCCTCCATCTCTCTGAGCCCCACTGGGGCAGACGTCACCATCCGGTGTCAGGGGCAGCGCCGGGACATAAGGTTCTTCCTGCACAAGGCCGGAGACCTGAACCCGCCGCAACATGTGGACCCTGCTGGGGACGGGGCTGAGTTCCGCATCCCCACCGTGGGCCGGCAGCACGGAGGGAACTACAGCTGCAGCTACCGGAACCGATCAGAGCCCTTCGTCTCCTCAGAGCTCAGCGACCCCGTGCAAGTGGTGGTAGTAGGTGAGGGGCCCGGCTCAACGTCCCCGCTCCCAGCCCCACCCCCAGCTGGACCCTCACGGGGGGCTCCATGCTGCTAGGATGCTTAGAGCCAGGCTCTGCCCTAAGCCCTGGGCCCAGCAGAGGGGACGCCCGTTCGGGGAGCAGGGACGACATGGGTGGCAGGTATAATAGGCCAGGGAAAGCTCTGCCTTCCCTGGCTGGAGCCGCTGCTGGGGGACGTTGGGCTGTGGTTGGCCAGCTGTCCGCGGCCTGGGGCTGGGGCTGCTCTGGCCTTGCACAGGGCTGGGGTCACCCAGGCCGGCAAACGCAGCTGGAGCTGCTCAGCATCGCATGGCTGGAACTGGAGTCGGTTGGCTGGCTGGGGCTGACCTGGGCCTGGGGCTGTGCCAGGGGTCCTCTGGAGGTGGGGATGGGGGGCTGTGTTATATCCTTGGGGGCAACAGTTTTAGGAAGAAATCACTGGGACACAGAGAGCTGTAAACCTTGGAGCAGCCACTTATTGCTACACAGAGAACTAACCAAAAGCCAGCCCAAACAGGCTGGGCTATCCCCTAATAATCTAACTCAGTTGCCATAGCAACACAAGATTCTATTACCACGACAACCAAATGCACAACAGGCTGGCTCGGGGTTCTGGCCAGCCGGGGATTCTCGAGCCAGGGGAGAGGGTGGCGAGGGGCACTCAGGGCTCCTGCCACTAGAAGTGGGGCTTTGTGCAGTGGGGGGGCTGAGGTTGCAGGGCTAGCCTCCCGGAAAGGGGGGTCCACCCACCGCCCATGGGGGATGGAGTCACTGGGGGGAGCAGCAATTGCTGGAGATTTGAGTCCGAGGGAGGGGGGATCCCTGTCCCCAGGGGGAGCTGCAGAGCAGGGGACCTTTCCCAGGGAGATCCTCCCCGTCTCGGGGGACTCACCGAGGGCTTGGGGCCCAGGGGCTGCTCAGCCAGCCCCTCCCCACTCCATTGGCAGGGCCAGCTCCAGCTTTTTTGCCGCCCCAAGCAGTGAACCGAAAAAGATAAAATAAAATAAAAAAAGATAAAGCCGCGATCGGCGGCATTTCAGTGGCAGCTCAACCGCGCCGTTTCATTCTTCGGCGGCAATTCAGTGGCGGGCCCTTCGCTCCGAGAGGGACTGAGGGACCCGCCACCGAAGACCCGGACATGCCGCCCCTTTCCTTTGGCTGCTCCAAGCACCTGCTTCCTTTGCTGGGACCCAGAAGATCTGGCCCAGCTCCTGGGAAAGCCACAGACTCTGTGTGATGGGAGCACACCATGGTGTTCAAAAGTGTCCTTCCTTGTGGGGGGGCCTGAATCTTCAGGGTTCTCAGGCTGAGCGCCCACAAACCGAGATGCCCACAGTTAGTGGAGACCTCAATAGCGCTAGATCCCTGGTGTAGCGGGTGCATGAAGAGCCCCTGCCATGATCAGGACCCTGTTGTGCCAGGCGCTGCATAAACACAGAGTGAAGAGACAGTCCCTTCCCCTGGAACTCACTGAGGAAAGTGAATATGTCTGTGCCTCAGTTTCCCGCTATGTAGAATGGGAGGCTGACTCCCTTCTTGTGTGCGGCTCGGGGCCTGTGGTGCTGGGCGGTGCCTTGCACCAGAGACCAGCCCGTGAGTCGCTCTGTGCTCGGGGGGCTGGATGCTGTGAACGAGGCAGGGGCCACACATGGGCATATGAGGATCCCTAGAACTAGTGAGCCGCGGCTTGGTGTCCGTGGGGCTGGAAGCCCAGCGCGCAGGGCCAGGATTCTGGGTAGGGGGAACTCTGGGATCTGGGAGAGAGTCTCTGCCCGGGGACCGCAGGGCTGAGTGAGTGCCCGTGTCTGGCTCTCACAGCCTGTCTCCTGTGCACAGAGCCCAGCTTACCCAGACCCTCCATCTCTCTGAGCCCCACTGGGGTCACTGCCCCAGGGGCAGACGTCACCATCCGGTGTCAGGGGCAGCACTGGGACGTGAGGTTCTTCCTGCACAAGGCTGGAGACCAGAACCCGCCGCGACACATGGACCCTGCTGGGGATGGGGCCGAGTTCCGCATCCCCACCGTGGGCCGGCAGCACGGAGGGAACTACAGCTGCAGCTACCAGAACCGATCGGAGCCCTTCGTCTTCTCGGAGCCCAGTGACCCCATGGAGCTGGTGGTAGCAGGTGAGGGGCCCGGCTCAGCATCCCCGCTCCCAGCCCCACAACCAGCCAGTTCCTCACGAGGGGCTCCATGCTGCTGGACGCTCAGGGCAGGCTCTGCCCTGAGCCCTGGGCCCAGCAGAGGGGATGCCCGTCCGGGGAGCGGGGATGACGTGGGTGGCGGGTATAATAGGCCAGGGAAAGCTCTGCCTTCCCTGGCTGGAGCCGCTGCCGAGGGATGCTGGGTTGTGGTTGCCCAGCTGGTCGGGGCCTGGGACTGGCCGGGGCCTGGGGCTGGGGGCTGCTCTGGCCTCGCACAGGGCTGGGGTCACCTGGGCTGGCTGGCGTGACTGGGTTTGCTCGGGCTGGCCAGGCTGGGGCTCGGGTTGGTTGGCTGGCTGCGGCTGACCTGGGACAGGGACTGTGCCAGGGGTCCTCTGGTGGCGGGGGTGGGGGGGCAGTCTTGGAGTTCCGTCCGGCCCAGGGGTTCTCTGGCTGGGGGAGGGGGTGGCGAGGGGCACTCAGGGCTCCTGCCACTAGAAGCGGGGCCTTGTGCGGGGGGGGGGGCTGGGGTTGCAGGGCTAGCCTCCCGGAAAGGGGGGTCCAGCCCATGGGGGATGGAGTCACTGGGGGGAGCAGCAGCCGCTGGAGATTTCAGTCTGAGGGAGGGGGGATACCTGCCTCCAGGGGAAGCTGCGGAGCAGGGGGCCTTTCCCAGGGGGATACTCCCCATCTCGGGGACGCACAGAGCTTTTGGGGCCTAGGGGCTGCTCAGCCGGCCCCTCCCCACTCCCCTGGACGCCCAGCACTCAATGAGGAGCTGTGCTGGGTGGGGGCCGGTGGCTGGGTCGCTGTGTCGGCCCCTCCCCGCCCAGGGTCTGCGTCTCACGGTCTGTCTCCTTCTGCTCCCAGAGCCCTCTCTGCCCAAGCCCATCATCAGCCCCAGCGGGGAGGTCTCCCTGGGAGGAGATGTGTCCATTCAGTGTCGGGGGCAGGGCCAGGGCGTGCGGATCGTGCTGAATAAAGGGGGACGCCATGTTGCACATGTGGATTCGGAGAAGTCGGAGTTTGTGTTTCCCATCAAAAACGTGCGCCGGGAGCAGAGCGGGAACTATAGCTGCTCCCATCACAGCAGGTCGGAGCCGTTCGTCAGGTGGAGCGACCCCGTGGAGCTGGTGGTGAGAGGTGAGGGGCCCGTCTCGGCGTCCCAGTTCCCAGCTCCACCCCCAGCCAGACCCTCACGGGGGCTTGGTGCCAGTGGGACACTCAGAGCCAGGCTCTTCCCTGAGCACTGACCCAGCAGAGGGGACGCCCGGCTGGGGAGTGGGGATGGAGTCACTGGGGGGTTCCCCAGCCAGGGGGGAGCAGCAGCCCTGGAAGCTACTTTAACGCTGTCCCCAGTTTGTATGAACTGTGCGTCACTATTTAATCCCGTGATCCCATCCCCTCTGTTCTCCAGTGCCCGGCCCAGGCAGTGCCCTGGCCCGTGCTGAATGAGGCAGGGGCTGCAGGAGAAGCGGTGGCTTGGTGGATACGGCGCTGGGCTGGGACCCAGGAGATCTAGGAGATCTGGCCCAGCTCTTGCTGCGGACATAGACTCTGTGTGATGGGATCTCGTCGCGGTTTTCAAAAGTGTCCTTCATTGTGGGGGGGCCTCAATCTTCAGGGTTCTCAGGCCGAGCGCCCACAAGCTGAGACGCCCACAGTTAGCGGAGACCTCTGCAAACGCTGGCCTCAATAGCACTGGAGCCCTTGTGTTGGGGGAGCATGTAGGGCCCCCGCCATAATCAGGGCCCTGTTGTGCCAGGCGCTGCATAAACACAGAGTGAAGAGACAGTCCCTTCCCCTGGGAGCTCACTGAGGAAAGTGACTGTGTCTGTGCCTCAGTTTCCCACTATGTAGAATGGGAGGCTGACTCCCTTCTTGTGTGCGGCTTGGGGCCTGTGGTACTGGGCGGTGCCGGGCACCAGAGACCAGCCCGTGAGTCGCTCTGTGCTCGGGGGGCTGGATGCAGTGAATGAGGCAGGGGCCATACGTGGGCATATGAGGATCCCAAGAACTAGGGATTTTCCTCCTCTAAAATAGGGACAACTGCGCCCAGACCTGCTCTGCAGTGACTCCAGGTGTGAATGGCACCTGGCTGGGGCAGGGACCATCTCTTGGCCTTCCTCTGTTACAGGAAAACCCAAGGAAGTGAGTGCCCCGCTCAACGAGGGATGGGTTAAGGCCGCTGCTAAGCCGGGCTGTAAAGGGGTCATAGCTTGGATGGGAGACAGAGAAGGAAACCCAGGGGCTGGGGCAGAGTCCCAGTAGGGGGCGCATACCCCTGGCAGTGAGATCTGGTCCCAAAGCCCCTGGGCAGCACTTAGGGGGCGCTGGGCTGCAGGGGGTGGGGCAGGGGGCTCTGTAGGAGCCACTGTGCTGCCGGGGGCGGGAACCTGTCTCTAGGGTATCCAGGCTCAGCAGCTGGAGGGGGCGGGGCTCCCCCTGGCAGAGCGTGAGGGGCAGGGATTCTGTCCTGGCCCCCCCCCCGTCCCGGCTGCCCTGTAGGGCAGAGGGGCAGGGTTGATACATGGGGATCAGGGTCGACTCATGGACAAATCTGCTTCATGTCTTTGCAGGGTAAGGACCAGCCCCGAGAGAGAGCAGATGAGACCCCAGCTCTGCTTCCCATCCTGATCTACCTGCCCTAGGATTCAGGACTCCTAGGTTCTCTCCCCGGCTCGGGATGGGAAGTGGTGTCCAGTGGTTACAACAGGGGGGCGAGGAGGTTTTAATGTTGTACTTTTTAGTTATTTTCCTAATGATAGGTTGATTCTCTTTAGTTGATAACCATTAAAAATGTTGATTTGCAACTAAATAGAGTCTTTACACTAAATCTGGTGCTTTTTCTTTTGCTAACCATGATGGCAAAC
Source organism: Malaclemys terrapin pileata (assembly GCF_027887155.1). Taxonomy (NCBI): domain Eukaryota; kingdom Metazoa; phylum Chordata; order Testudines; family Emydidae; genus Malaclemys; species Malaclemys terrapin. Next base: position 95,480 of record NC_071524.1, read on the forward strand.
TATATCTATCCACGTTGATTGAAGCAGTTATATGGAGTCATTTACATTTCTTAAGTCTAATTTTTACATTTTGAATATGTTGGAAAATGGCAAATGATACATTTATTTCCTAGATTATGATGATTTTTTTACTTCTTATTTGTCCAAACTCAGTTTGGATGGAAATTCAAATGCACAGAAACAGCATTTTCAATCTGTTTATTAATTAAATGAAACTACTTTAAATGTGCTGAATACATAATAAAAAAAAAAGTGGATCGAAACGTATTTTTCATTTGAACCTAACTGATGTAAGGAGGTATCTGCAATTAGTGAAATGAACTGATTGTTTCTAGTCATCGTATCATTGAAGTGATGCAGGGAGCTACAGCTGCTGATATAGCACCAAATTAGACTTGCCCATCGTATCTCTCAGATCTTAGAACTAATAGATCTGATCCCCCCACGTGTAGTATTTATTCATAGATTGGAAGAGGAAAAGAAGCTTTCCTGCTTTCTCAACTCCCCGTCAGTATCGGAAATTTGAATGAACGTGTCATTGAACTGAACTAGCTGAATACACTGAACTTAAGAAAATATTCTTTCTGTGCCTGCAGAAGAGGCTACTGCTGTCAAAAGCTGTTTTACCCTTTCAACAAACTCTGGTTCCAGGTGCTCAGACAACGACTTCCACAAATTCAGTGGTTTGACGTCCATTAAAACTGGGCAGCAAACACGGACGAAACTATTGCAAGTTTAGGCATTAACATGGGTTGTCAGAATTTCAAATTTAATCCCCAAATAGTCTCATTTTTAAACAAACAAACAAATTTTTTATTTAAATGAAAATAATCCAATTGACATTTTTCTTAAATCCCTTTTGTGTTTTTTTTTTTTTTTTTTAAAATCCTTTTTATTCACCCTGATTTTAGAAGAACTTCCACATTCAAGTTAATCATAAACTGCTCATATTCGGTTATAGGAGCGAAGGCAGCAAAATTCATCATATCAATAATTCATTGAAAATTATTTACTCGATCTTAAAAGAGACTAACTAGAGGGTCGGACACTTGTTTGTTTCTGAAGGCCCAGTTTCCATCCCTAAACCAGTAACAATTGCACGGGATAATGCCCCAAACCCTACATTTGATTGTCAAATCGTCTGAGCCATTCCTCGTCTGTGCTTCTTGTTTCAGAAGTTTGAGACCAACAAAAACTTCCCCTTGGCAGTCGGTGCCCATGTGGCGCTACAGGCAGAGGAGCCTGAGAAGTAGCATTATGACATCGACCACAACTCATCAACCCGCCCATCACTCACTCATAGGGTGACCAGACAGGAAGTGTGAAAAATCGGGACGGGGTGGGGGGTAATAGGAGCCTATATAAGAAAAAGCCCCAAATATCAGGACTGTCCCTATAGAATCGGGACATCTGGTCACCTTACTCACTCACTCCACTTACCCTGATCTTAAATCCTAACCCTGCCACCTGTCTGGGTCATCTCTCCCTTTGAAACCGGCAGGTTAGCTCATTTTAACCAATGGGGTTGAATTATGCAAATCTCCTGGAGAGAGTTAGCACTGACTGGCTGAGTGAACTCTGATGTCACAAAGCACCTCCACCTACAGCACCAATTTAATGGGTGTGGTGCAGAAAATCAGGCTTTTCTGGTGCTGCTGTTTTCCTTGTCACCAAGACCAACAAGGTTCTTCCCACTGATGCTGAGAAATTTTGGAATCAATTTAACGCAGTCTTCAAAAATTATTGTGTTACAGACAGACAAAGAAATGCCACTGAACTGACGCAGGGAGCTACAGCTGCCGATATAGCACCAAATTAGACTTGCCCGTCTGGTCAGAGCCCAGCGACCCCATGGAGCTGGTGGTAGCAGGTGAGGGCGCAGCTCAGTATCCCTGCTCCCAGCCCCACCCCCAGCCAGACACTCAGGGGATTTTGACGCTCAGAGCCAGGCTCTGCCCTGAGCCCTGGGCCCAGCAGGGGGGACACCTGGCTGGGGAGTGGGGACGGAGTCACTGGAGGTTCCCAGCTGGGATAAGGAGCAGCTGCTGGAGATTTGGAGCTGAGGGAGAGGGGATTCCTCAAAAAGAGCCACGAAACAGCTGTGGTGGGGAGGACCCCAAGGATTCCTGGGCAGCTGAAGTAGGGTGAGAAAGAAAACAGATGGGACAGCAGGGAGCAGCTCCCTACAGGCCAGAGCACTCCCGGTGGAAAGGGCCGGTAGAGTTTGGAGGGAGCTGCCCAGCCCCTGGAGAGAGACACCAGCAGCCAGTGAGGTAGCAACCGGCATCAGAAATGAAGGGCCCCAGCGAGTGGGGAGCCAGTGGAAAGGGACCCTGGTGGCTGAGCTGTGTCATCGAAATGGTGCCAAGCACAGTGCTGGCAGGGAGAAAGTCCCATTGAGAAGGGACAGAGATGGCATGGAGGACTAGCTGTCTTGATTTGAGCTGGAACTCAGAACTAGGGTGACCACATTGCAAGGGTGAAAAGCTGGGACAGGGGGTGGAGGGGTTTAGGCGTGTATATAAGACAAACTCTGAATATTGGCACAGTCCCTATAAAAAGAGGCCATCTGGTCACATCAGAACAGCCAAGAAAGACAGTGGAAGAGGATGGCTGAAGCTGCAATGAATTTTTTTTTTGCTCCGCTGGCAAACCCCCCCCCCCCATGTGTCCCAATATTTTCTTCCTGTCATCTGGTCACCCTAGAAGCAGTGCAAAGGCTTGGAGGAGTCAAGGTGTGACGTTATTGATATAATCTGGGACCATATAGATCATTGTTGCAACCAAGGTCCTGTAGTGGCACCAAATCTTGTATAAAGGGGGTCAAATGGGGTGTCTAGGACAAGGTTATGGTTTACTGGTTATGATTATGCTGTCTATATGTGTGTATCACTTTTGTAGTTGAAGTTATTAATATTGGCTCTATACTGTCTGTATTTCAAACTTATGCTATGCTGCTGGGTGACATCCCAGACAAACTGGTGTTAGCTCTGCCTAGCCTGCTTGATGGCCCATTAAGGACCATCAGCTATACAATGGACCCATTGAGAGAAGGCAAATATGCCTTGAGACTCAGCAAAGTATGCAGGAACTTGCCCATGTGACTCCAGACTCCATTTTGCTGTAATTTTCCACAGTAAGAACAAAGAGGTGTTCTTACACCTGGAAAAGACTATATAAGGTAATACTGGGAAACTGGAATGTCTAAGGAGATTGCTTGTGAGACTTGCGGTTAGCCAGTGGGGTGAGACCGAAGTTCTCTTAGTCTGGCTCGTTTGGTTTGCCTTAGAGGTGGAAAAAACCCCAGCCTTGGGCTGTAACTGCCCTGTTTGAGCAATTTGTCCTGAGTTGGCACTCTCAGTTGGGTTCCGCCTGAACCACATTGTCAAACAAGGATAATGGAGGAGCTGAGGGAGAGGGAAGGAGCCTGGGAGTGAACCTGGAAGGGGTTGGGCATTGGCGGGAGAAGGTTGTTTTTTGGGGGGCGTGGTAGTTAGGGAGCTGGGAAGCCTCACCCATGCAGACCCTGGCTGACCTCAAGCCTCTCTCATTCAGTCAGGCACATCAGCCCCTGCTCTGCAACCCCCATCCCCATGGGTCTCTGCAGCCTCCTCCCCCCTCCCCAGACTCAATGCTGTCACCCCACTAGCTCCTGAGCCCCAGTCTGTGACCCCCCAGCAGCCCTGGGTGCCCCACTCTGCCCTAACCAGGCTCTGCAGCAGGTGCTGTGATGAACTTCTGCTCCTGGGGGAATTCTGCAGCAGAGAATTTTTTTCCCCATAGAAAATACATTCTGCCTCAGAAGTGTTGCAGTTCTGCCTGTTGCCCAGCAGGGGGCCGCTGTGGGACCAGAACAGCGGGCTGTGTTCCTACTGCTTGCTGCTGTGGCGCCACAGTGGCCTCTGGTGGGAAAAAGACAGAACTGCAGCACTTGGGCAGAAACAACCGAGGAGTCCTTGTGGCACCTTAGAGACTAACAAATTTATTTGGGCATCAGCTTTCCTGGGCTAGAGCCCACTTCATGGGATGCCTGGAGTGGAAAATATAGGAGCAGGTATAAATATATGAAAGGATGGGGGTTGGTTTACCGAGTGTGAGGTCAGTCTAATGAGACAAATCAATTAACTGCAGGATACCAAGGGAGGAAAAATAATTTTGGAAGTGGTAAGAGAGTGGCCCATTACAGACAGTTGACAAGAAAGTTGAGTAACAGCAGGAGAAATTAGTATTAGGGAAATTAGGCTTAGGTTTTGTAATGACCCAACCACTCCCAGTCTTTATCCAGGCCTAATCTGATGGTGTCCAGTTTGCAAATTAATTCCAGTTCTGTAGCTTCACGTTGGAGTCTGTTTTTGAAGTTTTGTTGTTGAAGAATTGCCACTTTTAGGTCTGTTATTGAGTGACCAGAGAGATTGAAGTGTTCTTGTAGAGTGCGGACTCACCCCTGCGGCACCTCCTGCTGGTCATCTTCAGGAATTAGCTCTCACAGCCTTGGAGTGCCCTCTGGAGGCCGGTGATCCACCTGTCCTCTGGCCCCCCATGTCCCTCCCTGGACCCTGGTGCCCTTGTACCTGGGGTGCTGCCTGTGATGAAGTGCGTTTTTTTCTTATTTTCTGTGGGGTTTGAATGGTTTGCATGCGGAGGGGGTGGGACTCAGTTTCCCTGGGTGTGACTGGTTTAACAAGGTGAGGGGAGAAGGAGTTTGTTGTTACAGAGAACCGGAGAGGGAACCTGGGACCCCAGCCAATGGCCTGGAGGATGGATACCCCAGCGACTGGTGACCTGAGACCCCGACCCGGAGACCCAGCTCAGGAGTTGCAGCCACTTCTGGCCAGTGGGAAAACAATGGGCTGCAGAGTGAGGGTCCAGTGACCTAACCAGCCGGTTCCAGCCAGAGGACAGAAGCGAGGAGAAGAGGCCCCAGTTTACGACCCTGTTTACCTGGAGAGAAGACAATGGACAGAGGCGGGGCTTGGGGCAGGGGATATCAGATACCCAGCTAGGAAGCAGGGGGGCTCTAGGCTGGAGAGGTGGAGCAGGCAGAGCCTGCCTGGATGCAGAGAGACTGGGGTGTGCTGGGCTGAGGGAGGCCAGGCCTGAGGCCCTGAGAGTTTCCTGTGCTGTGTTCAACTCTCAATAAATCCTCCTGTTTTACGCTGGCTGAGAGTCACTCCGGGCTAGAGAACAGGGTGTTGGAGGCTCCGGGGGTCCAGAGCAAGTGGACTCCCTGAGGTGGCCCACGGCAAGAAACATGTGTGCTAAGGCTCAGAGAGGTGCGGCACCAGGAGGTGGAGGGGCCTCACCCCGAGAGAGAGTGGACCACCCAGAAGGGCTGTCTCACTGAAAGGGGCACCCCCCACGGATCGCATGGGGCCATGAGTCGGCACGATCTGTGAGTCCATGACACTGCACCCTGGCAGTAACCCTTCAGTCTTAGGGTTTCCCCTCCCCAGGGAACCCCCAACTGTTATATCAATAGAATAAAACCAGCAGGATATGGTTAAGAGGGATAAGGCAAAGATGCCAAATTTATTGTAAATATAATAATAAAGCAAAGCTAAAAGTAAAGAATGTTGTTTGACTACTTATTCCTATCACTATTTATTCCTTATACACACACACACATATATATATTCATTCACACAATCATTCATTCAAGTTCTGTATAGGTGTTATAGTTACCAGCCTAGAAGCTGCTCATGCCAAGTTACTGGCCAGGTATCTTGGTCATGAGGATGGAGCCGAGTCTGTGTCAGATGCACCTGATGCTCCTGGAGGCTGGCAGCAGAACCGGAGACTCAAAGTCCTCAGTCTTTAGAGTCCATTCTTATAGGAATTAATTCCTATGTTAGTCTATGGGAGCTGTTGCATCCTGCTGTTGCTGACTCAATCAGCAGATGGCACATTCCTGGTGGCTCCACACTGTCCAAAGTTTGTGTTTCTCATCCTTCCAGGTGATGGGGTGGATCCCAGTTTACCCTCCGGGGGTTGTCTGGTGGTCCACTTGACACATTCTTCGGCCGATGGATACTCCCTTTCTAGGCTGGCACCTCCCTAACCATTCATGTACATCAAGCATTCATCAATATACATTCCGTATCTTAACTATATTTTTAATTTACTGTCTCCACTTTCGGGGTGTGTGCTAATTCATTTGAGACTCCCGGCCCTTTAATCACAGAGTGTGGGGGTCTGTTCCTAGGAGCCGTTGCTCTTACAATGAAGTGAAAGTCACTTAATGGCTTATAGTGTTTGTTTATATTGTAGCAATTACAGAATAAACTGTCTGAAGCGCACAGTGTCAATTAATGGCTTAAGGCTCACAGCAGGGCTAGTAACATCATGTTCACTTCAAGAACAAAGTCAATTAGCTTGTTTGTAAGTTTTACATAGTAAGAAAGTATTTTTCACAGGACAGATATAATCAATGGTTTCTACAGACAGTAGCTTACAAGTTTTAACAGAAGACCCAAGAGATTTTTGTACTTGGTGAAACTGTTGGATTTTAAAGTGAGGGGGACAAATTATGGGGGGGGAGGTCACTGTCACTTGGGGGAATCACTGTTTCTTGGGGGAATCACTGTTAGTACCTTCTTTGATATCCCTACATTATCCCCCTTTTGACACTATGATATTTACATAATCGTTAGTGTCACTTTCTTTTTAACCTGTTTAAGAGAAGGTACTGTGAGGCAACATGTGTTTCTGATTCCAATTTAGCGTACATTCTTTTTATCTGAAAACACATGCCACACATACCAATTATAGAAATACAATGTAATATCAAGACTACTATCAAGGGGTGTAGCATTACTGATAGGATGCCAGTGGTAGTCAGGGACCATCCAGAGAATATATCATACCAGTGGTAGGTTGTAATTTGTTTCTCTGTGGTGGCAATTCGTAACATGTCTCCATTGGCATGTATAATATCAATAGTTCGATTTCCCACTTGGTCATCTGTCTGGTCTAAAAATTTGGTCACTTCAGTAGTATACTGCTCGATAGTATTCATCACCATGCAATTTTGACAGGTCTGTATGCCCAATTAGGGCCCATTTAAACTATTCAATACCATGGTAGGTTAGGAAAAAAAGCCTTGAAAACATTAAATAATATTAAAAACTAGGTTTAAATTCTTATCTTTCAAGTCTTTCTGTAGAATGAGGCAACTTTCCTGGTTCAGACCCTCTCAGACTTGTTATCACCGCCTTTGGATCGGCCCAATAAGAGGTTGTTTTCTGATCCAATCCTAGAGTCCCAAGAATAAACAAGAGGCAACTCCCTCCTTTTCCCCCACCCCTCCTCTCTCTTTCTCCCCTTTTAACTGTTTTATTCTTATCTATAGAAACAGACCCCCAGCATTTTTCCTGCCATGTAACCCTTGCACAGAGGGTTTTTTTTATAAAAGTTAAAACCATAAGCTTTTAGTAACAAACAATTTAAAAAGTTTTTTCCTAGGTTTTAAACTAACAGGGGTTATTTATTTAGTAAGCACAATATGAAGCTGCAGCTTTTGTTGGGACTCTAGGATTGGATCAGAAAAATGAATTCTATGACGCTGCTGTAAAACAACCTCTAATTGGGCCGATCCAAAGGCAGTGATAACACGTCTGAGAGGGTCTGAACCAGGAAAGTAGCCTCATTCTACAGAAAGACTTGAAAGGTAAGAATTCTCCCTCTCTCTCATTCTCTCTCTCTCTCTTTCTGATTCAACCATGTGCTCTCTAGCTTTGCCCTTTGCAAAGGGAGCTCTCTTTTCTTGTCCTGTTCTTTCTTTTAACCTCTCTCTTTCTCTTAACCTACCCTGATACTGAATGCTTTTTTCTTTACTTTTTTACCCGGTGCTTACCAAACAGGCTCTACCTGCTTCTCTCTTTTTTTATTTTTCCTTCTTATTCTGATTTTACCATGTGCTCTCTATTTTTCCCCTTTGCAAAGAGGGCTCTCTTTTCCCTTTTCTTGCCCTGTTCTTTCTTTTAACCTTTCTTTTTTTTAACCTACATGGGTATTGAATAGTTTAAATGTTTTTTTATTCATTTTTTTTACCCTGTGCTTACCAAACAGGTCCTGTCTTAGTCCTGTCTTAGTAAAATCCTTTTAAAACCTAGTTTCTAATGTTTATAAAGGCTTTTTTTCTTAACCTACCTGGTCTTGAATAGTTTAATGGTTTTTTATTTACTTTTGCCTTAGTAATTCACTTTTTAAACCTAGTTTTTAATTATATAATGTTTTAAAGGCTTTTTTCTTAACCTACCCTGGTATTGAATAGTTTAATGGCTTTTTTCTTAGCCACCCTTTTACCATGGGGTTACTAAACAGGCTTTGCCTTAGTAAATTCTCTTTTTAAACCTAGTTTTTAATATTATTTAATGTTTTAAAGGCTTTTTTTCTTAACCTACCATGGTACTGAATAGTTTAATGATTTTTTATTTACTTTTTTACTCTGTGCTTACGAAACAGGCTTTGCCTTAGTAAATTTCCTTTTTAAACCTAGTTTTCAATATTGTTTTATTCTTTTCTTAAACTAACCCTTTAAAAACAAATATTTCCTTTTTTCTTTAAGTTCTATCTTTCTATTCTTGAATAACCTGTCTTTACCAACCTCTCTCCTAACTCAACCACCCCAAAGAAACTTTCTTTCCTTTTTTTCTCTAAATCTTACTCAAACTTTCTTTTTTCATCTTTACACTCTGTCACTCTCTTCTTTCAACCTTTTCCTTTCCAGGTACCCAAGCACAAGCACACAAAACACTACCTCTACTCAAACACGCACACTTTTTAAAAATGGCCGACGGCGCCAAACTTTGGCTGCACCGAAAACGAGGTGGGAAGGCAGGACATAAGCCCTAAATAGGCCCTAATTGGGCATACAGACCTGTCAAAATTACATGGTGATGGATACTATCGAGTGGTATACTACTCGGAGTGTTCGTCTCTGTGTCTGCCGCTTGTTCTGGGTTGATGACCAACCTCATTGCCTGTTCAAAGAGGATCTGGTATGGCTGGATCTTAGTTCTCAGCCTGTTACTGCTGTGAATGGTTGCTAATTTTAGCAGCAGTATCTCTGGCCATTTTTTACCGGTGTTGTCTACAACTTTCCTAAAGGCTTCTTTAATAGTGCGGTTCATCCTCTCTACTTGTACTGAAGATTGCGGTCTGTATGGGATATGGAGTTTGTGTAAACCCCCTAATGCTTTAATCAGTAGAGTAAATATGTCTCCCACAAAGGATCCTCCGTTGTCTGAGTCAATAATCTCGGGAGACCCATATCAGCAAAGCACTTCAGAGAATAGTTTCTTAGCAGCTGTGCGGGCGCTATTGTTCCTCGTAGGGAAAGCTTCCACCCAACCTGAAAAGGAATCTATGATTACAAGTAGATATAGAAATCCTTCTTTACTCCTTGGCAATTTATCAATGAAGTCAATTTGGATTCTATGCCAGGGTCCCAGCCTTCTTTGATGTAGCATCTGAGGCTGGTGTGGAGGACGAGCTTTATCTTTGGGACACTGTATACAATTCCTGACCCATGTATTCATATCATCTCTCATCCCCTTCCATTCTGCCACTTGCTTTAATCTTCCCAGCGTCCCTTCCACTCCTTCATGCATGAACTGATGAGCTATGTTCACCAGTTCCTGTCTTTCAATTCTTCCTGGGACGCGGACTGCTTCTAATACCTTCTTTTCCTGCCTTCGGGTCACCGCTGCTATCCCTTCATAATCTCTGACTATGGCATCAGCATGGTTGTTCCATACTGTTTCAGCTGTGGAGGCTTTTCCATGTGCCTTGACATGTTTGATTTTAAGCTGGTTGGGATGAGAGGTAACTTAGGCATAGATCCATCTCCATTCATCTATATATACTATCTCTTTCCTGTCTGCGGCTTTCCAATTGTTCCTCTGCCAATCAAACATCCAATATTGCACCCCGTTTACACAGTAATTGCTGTCAGCATAGATGTATACAGTCTTGGGGCAGTTCTCTGTTTCATATTGTTTTAGGACTTGGTATATGGCATGGAGTTCAGCATGTTGGGCTGAGCCATGATCCAAATACCCCTTTAATACCTCCTCTTCTAAATTGATGGCTGCATATCTGATTCTCTTTTTACCGTGCACCACCATGGAACTGCCATCGGTGAACCAAATATGTCTCTCCTAACCCATGGGATCCAATTCTTCTGGGGGTGTGTGTGTGCTTGGGCTTAGGCTATCCTCTGTTCTAGTGTGACTGCTGAACATACATGCTTAGTTCCCTTTTCAATAAGAGCATGTGTCAGCCCGGACTCCTCTGTTTACAGGCGTTAGAGTTCATTGTGCCATTCGGGTGTTGGACATCCTGCCTCCGATTAGTTTTCCAGATAGGATGTATTTCAGAGGCATATGTGTGCTTTGTATAGTAATTGGGGCACTGCCGGTAAGTGGCTCAAAAGACTGAACTGCCCATACGGCTGTCAGGCATTCACGTTCACAGGGGTCAAAATTTAGTTCAGCTCCCTGTCGTTTTTTAGATTCATAAGCCACAGGTACCAATGTTTGGTTTTCATTTTGTTGCAAGAGAGTAGCCGCCATGGCCACCTCATTAGCTGCTAACCGGATGACAAATGGTTGAGATTCATCTGGGAAGCATAAAGCAGGGGCTGTTAGGGCTTTTTGCTTCAGGATATTTAAAGTGTTCTCCTGTCTGGACCCCATTCCCAATGCGTCTTCTATTTTAGCAGTTTCCATAAAGGAAGTGTGATCTCTGCATATTTATAGATATGGGGTCGTAGAAAGTTAAATCCGCCCAGCAAAACCCTTAAGGAGTGCACATCGGTAGGGGGTGGCATTTCAATTAAAGCCCGTACCTTCCTTTGATCTACCTGCCTTCCCTCCTGGCCAATGATAATACCTAGGTAGACGACCTGGGTTTGCACCAATTTTGCTTTTTCCAGGCTTACCTTGAAGCCGGTGTCCTGGATCAATGCAAGGACGTCCTCTGTAAGTCTCTGCACCTGTGCCTCGAGTTGGCCAAAAACCAAAATATCATCCACATAGGAAAAGACGAGTGGTCAGTCAGAAGGACTTAACTGGTCCAGCATATCTACCACATGTCTGTGCGCGATAGCTGGAGAGTCTTGGAATCCTTGGGGTAGGTGCTGAAATGTGTACTGCTGGTCTCTGATGGTGAAGGCAAACCGGTCCTGTGAATCAGGATGTAATGGGATGGCAAAGAAACAGTTAGCCAGATCTAGAACTGAAAAATACCTGGAGGTGGATTGCACCTTTTGGATGACTTGTGTCATATCTGCTACAATGGGGGCCATGGGTATACTTCCTTTGTTGATTCGCTTATAATCAATGGTTAGTCTCCAGGATTGCCCGTCTGTCTTCATGACTGGCCAGACAGGGGAGTTAAAAGGGGAGTTAGTTTTTCTAATCACTCCCTGCTCTTCCAGGTCCTGAATGATTTGGACGAGCTGCGTCTCTGCTTCCTTGGGATACCGATATTGCTTCTGTGGGGACACCAGTTCACCTACAATTTTAACACAAGTGTTAATTCTACCACAATCTGCTTTCTTTATGGGTCCAGACCGTGGGGAACTTTGAACGCCATTCCTCCTGCTGCTCTGCGGTGAGGGCTGTGATCAGATGGTGTCCTCTATTGCCAACAATGTCATTTTGTTTTTTTGTTGGTAGAAAAGGGGGAGGGCTTCCAGCCTCCATAGGGCACTCAGGGGTAAATCAATTCTGATGTTATTTTTAAATAACCAGTCCGTCCCCAGAATGACACCGTTAATCATGTATTTTGCTTGAACTAGATTCCCGGTTGTGTTAAAGCATTGTACCGAGAATGGAAAACCCTATACCGTGAAGGGGAGTTGAACCCATTCTTGTCCTATGCTGGGTTTCCCTTGAATTGATTGCAAGATCACCTCCTGCCCTTTTCTGCCAGTGCGGGGGGTTGCTTTAATTAGGCATACCTAGGCTCCGGTATCTATTAGGGATAGGGTAGGAGCTTGAGTATCCTGCTGAACATATATGTGGGGTCTGCCTCCAGGATCCAAGGTCAATTTTCCTATGAATCTCCACTGCTGTGCTCCAATGCCACGTGGAGATTCTATGTTTAGCGGGCTTCCCTAGAAATAGTCATGCTCCCCGTCAGGGAAGGGGGGTGCATTCATCGGAGGGGCGCTTGGGGTAGTGACCCCGGCTACCTTCCTCTGAAGGTTTTGCAGTCTCAGGATTTCTTTCATCATATCAGTCATGGGAGCTCCATTCCATTTGTCCCGATCCCCTCCCAACTGCATTAGTAATTTCCAAGTCATTCTGCGCATATCTGGACTGGGCTTTTCACCTCTGTTCTGGGGTTGTATACCTTCCTCAACTAGTTGAGGTTCCGGGTAGAATTTCCCTTTTGCCTGATAATTCCCTCGTCCCTGAGATCTGCCTCTCGAGTAACCTCCGCGGTGTCCTATAACTCCCTTTGTTCCGCTCTCATTGGAATAGGTAACCGTTGGCTCCATAGCTGCTACATATGCAACCCTTTCCTTTTTTATTTGAGGTTTAGGTTCTGCATGTGTGGTAATTTGTTGTACCATTCCCCTTAATTCTTCTAGCATCGCGGGGTGCCTGTCCTGCCAAACTGCAAGTTTCCCTAAATAATATGGTAATAGTGATGCGGCACAGTCTCTCAGAGCTGAGACTGAGAAAGGTAGTGTGTATAGATTGCTAATGCCAGTCACTGTTACCAGACCGGACATTACTTGCATTAATGCCCACCGGGTGAGGTAGTTTTCCGGGTCTTCATTGGGGCCCTGGGTGGAAGCTACAGCTTGGGCTATGAAGTTTCTCCTACCTAATTGTTCCCCGAACATTGCCATTAGGGATAATTCGTTGGCGGGCTCAGTTATTCTAATGCGGTCCAGGGTAGCTCTTATGTCTGGAACCGCACATATCCCCATAAGCCGGTAGAGTTCTATAGTGGTCAGTGCCTCTCTCTCGGTTAATAGGAAGGCATCAGTACACCAGTGAGAGTTGGACTCCCTGTTCAATATACCTAGGTGATCAGCCATTGCCTTTAGGTCGCTGCTGACATTGGGATACTTGTTATTTGTTCGTTACCCCCACCCTGAGCATCTGCTCTGGGGGTAGTTATAGTGTGCCATTCTAAAGTGGCGACTGGGGCTGTAGGACATTCTTTTAGGTCGTCCCACATATCTCCTTCCCATGTTTCCCAGGGGTCCCAAGCCTCTTCTTCCCAATGTGAATTTAATTTGAGGTCGGCTGGGTTCCATTCCCCTGAGCTAATGGCCGCTATCTGGCGGGTGGTGAAGCCCAATATTAGTTTTAGCTGCTTAATAATAGAGTCGCAGCGATTGTGGTTTGCTGGATCTCTACCTTGTTCCAATGTTAACTTTTTAACCATCCCTTGTAGGACCTGATTTTCTTTAATTAGGGCTTGGTTCTCGCTTTCTAGTCCCCTAAGTGCGGTAACTTGATCTGTCAGGAATTTTTCTGTACCTTTACATTCCTGCAGTAGCTCTTTTATCATTTCCATTTGATTCTGTGAGTTTATTGCCATGATTTTCCAATTCTCTATCCCTTTTTCCAATTGGTTTAGCTTTTCCTGCAGAGAGTTTTTCTTTTCTTTGCAGTTAGCTAAGCGGAGGTAACTGTCATTACATGCCTCCCATAATAGCCAAATTGCTGCCGCGTTGCATTTGGCAGTGCTAGAAGGTTTGTACATGAGGATGTATTGTGCCGATCTATCCTCTAGATCTGAAGTATAAACATCTAGTATAAACATCTACAAGGGCTTGTTCAAGCCAAGGACTGTGTCCATACTTTTGAAGGATTTGTTTAAAAGGTGTTATTTCTTTAACAAAAGGTGAGGTAGGCGCTCCTTCTGGTTCCATTCCTACTTCTGTCACTGATCTATCCTGTCTTTTTCTAAACATGTCTGGGGTAGTATAATACAGTCCTCCCTGGAGGCCAACAGATTTATTTAAATTTCTCTCCTCACTACCTCCCTGGAGGCTAGCAGGATATATTCTAGATCTATCACCCTACTACCTCCCTGGAGGCTAGCAGGATATATTTCAAATCTTTACCTTGCTTCCTCCCTGGAGGCCAGCAAGTTCTAGCTATTTCCCTTACTTCCTCCCCGGAGGCCAGCAGGTTTAGCTAACAAAATAGAAATGCCAAGCTCAATATAGCTGGTGGTGTGCACACCAATCTTTCACAATACCTGTGGCTTTCCTACCAATAATCCCCCTTTTGCAATTCTCCACCAAATATTATAGCAATAGAATAAAAACCAGCAAGATCTGGTTAAGAGGGATAAGGCAAAGATGCCACATTTATTGTAAATATAATGATAAAGCAAAGTTAAAAGTAAAGAATGTTGTTTGACTACTTATTCCTATCACTACTTATTCCTTATACACACACACACATATATATATTCATTCACACAATCGTTCATTCAAGTTCTGTATAGGTGTTATAGTTACCAGCCTAGAAGCTGCTCATGCCAAGTTACTGGCCAGGTATCTTGGTCATGAGGATGGAGCCGAGTCTGTGTCAGGTGCACCTGATGCTCCTGGAGGTTGGCAGCAGAACCGGAGACTCAAAGTCCTCAGTCTTTAGAGTCCATTCTTATAGGAATTAATTCCTATGTTAGTCTATGGGAGCTGTTGCATCCTGCTGTTCCTGACTCAATCAGCAGATGGCACATTCCTGGTGGCTCCACACTTCCAAAGTTTGTGTTTCTCATCCTTCCAGGTGGTGGGGTGGATCCCAGTTTACCCTCTGGGGGTTGTCTGGTGGTCCACTGGCCCCGATCAGAGCCCTTCATCTCCTCGCAGCCCAGCGACCCCATGGAACTGGTGGTAGCAGGTGAGGGGCCCGGCTCGATGTCCCTGCTCCCAGCCCCAGCGCCAGCAGGACACTCGCGGGGGGCTCCATGCTGCTGGGACGCTCAGAGCCAGGCTCTGCCCTGAGTCCTCTGGGTTCTGCCTAGCCCACGGGTTCTTCAACCATGGGAGGGGGTGGCGAGGGGCACTCGGGCTCCTGTCATGGGAAGTGGGGCCTTGTGTGGCAGGGGTGGGGTTGCTGGGCCCCCCTGACGGAAAGAGGTGTCCACCCGCAGCCCATGGGGGATGGAGTCACTGGGGGAGCATCAGCTGCTGGAGATTTCAGTCTGAGGGAGTGGGGATCCCTGCCCCCAGGGGGAGCTGCAGAGCAGGGGCCTTTCCCAGGGGGATACTCCCCATCTCGGGGACGCACAGAAGGCTCGGGGCCCAGGGGCTGCTCAGCCGTCCCCTCCCCACTCCCCTGGACACCCAGCACTCAATGGGGAGCTGTGCGGGGGAGGGGCCGGTGGCTGGGTCGCCGTGTCAGCCCTTCCCTGCCCGGGGTTTGCATCTCACGGCCTGTCTCCTTCTCCTCCCAGAGCCCCCTCTGCCCAAGCCCTCCGTGTCCATCCGCCCCAGCCAGGGAGTCGCCCTGGGGGAAGCCACCACCATCCGCTGCCAGGCTCAGTCCCAGAACGCCACCTTTCTTCTCTTCAAAGACGGAGGCTACTGGGGTGTGCGGCCCCTGTAGGGGACGTGGCCGAATTCCCCGTGATTGGTGCCGGATGGAGAGACGAGGGGAGCTACAGCTGCTCCTATCACACCACATGGGAGTCAGTCGCTGTTTCCCAACCCAGCGACCCGGCGCCGCTGGTGGTGAGAGGCGAGAGCCCAAGATCGGCGTCTCCTAGTCACTCCGCCCCAGGGCCCAGGCAGCGATGGGGAAGGGGAGGGGACCCCCTTGACCAGTTAAACGGGCTTGTTCTGCCAAGGAGCCACCCCCAGGGGGAGCCATGAAGGGCTGGGGCTGGGTGGGGAGAATGGCTGGAGTTACTAGGGGTATGTGGGGCCCAGGCACCATGGGGAGGGGCTCCCTGCAGTGGGACGGATTGAGGGGTTCGCACAGGGACACAGACACTGACAGGGTAGGGGGATGGGGATGGGGATAGGAATCTGTCGTGGCTTCCTATTCTGGGGCGACAGAAGGGGAGAGGGCCCCGGTGGGTCTTACTGCACCAACCCCCCACCCCTTTTGTCACCCCCAGATTACACCTGGGTCAACATCGTCCATCTGGTCCTGAGCGCTGGGGTCCTGCTGGCCCTGGCGCTGATCCTGACCGAGGATGCCCTTGGCTGGAGGAGGGACGGACGCTAGGTGAGGTGACCCCCCGCCCCTCCAAAGCCTCCACCCACTCCAGCCTGGCTGCTCCAGCGTGAGGGAAGGGCAGCAGGGTCTGCAATGGCTAACGGCAGTGGGATGGGGAGTCCTCGCCAGGGGATGCCCAGGGGAGAGCTCTGGGCCCCACAAGGCAGCTGGGGCTGTCAGGACACGGGGGTGCCCTAGGGGCCATGGCTTGTGGGCAGCACCCCCCGAGCGTGTGGCCTCTGGGACACGCTCTGACACAGCCACGCCGGAGAGGACGTGGGATCGTCCCACCAGCCTGAGCCGCCTGGGGGTCGTTCGCACTGTTGTGGCTGTGGAGCCTGCGAAGCGGCCCGGCTGCGAGCTCACATGGAAAACCCACAGGCAAGTTCCCAGCTGTGCCAAGGCCCTGGAGAACCAGGGGAAATTGAAACTTGCTCCCCCTGATGTTAGAATCTGGCTATGCCACTGCTAGCACCTGAGGGGGTGTGGTCACCGCCAGAGCACATGTCTGACCCATGTGTGACGGGGTCCCCAGGGTGCAACCCGGCCTGTGGGGCCACTGAGCCCTCCAAAGGCACCAACCTAGGCTGCCTCTGACACTGTGATCCTGATGTCAAGCTATGAACCTTGGAGAGGCTCCGCACCCACACAGCCATCCACAGTAACTGCAGAAGGAGAGATTTTAAATGGTTAGAAGGAGCAGGAGCAGAGAACTTAAGTAGATCAGAGATCTACTTAAGAAATAAAAATATATTTGCAGTCTAAGTTCCTCAAATGAAACAGGGTTTGAATCAGGCAGTGTCTCCCCCTGAGAGATGGGACAAGCAGGTTACAGATCCTCAGTACACAGACTGGACTCCATCCCAGCCTGGGGCCACCCTTCCCCAGTGCAAAGTCTTTGTTCTCCAGATGTTCCTCCAGGTGTTGAGTTGTGGGGAAGAGAAGTCCTGGGATTATGTCCCTTGTCCTCATTTATATTTTCTTCCAGTTTGCTGGAAAGATCTTTGCTGTGACCTGGGGATCAGGGAGGCCCCATTGATGAAACAATCTCCATTGTACACAGTCTCTGGGATAGTGGATTCTTTCCTTGATGAGTGTTGATGAGCCATTAACAGTGTCTGGCTGGTCCTCTCTTGCAGTTGAAAGGTTGCTGTGGGCATCTCTCAACCTCACAACATATTTCAGTAGCACACACAGTAATGCTTCATAACTTCCCATACGAGGACAGCACTGTTAAGGAAAGTTAGCATATGTAACTCCATTTTGGATTTCGGGCCCGCCATTAGCTAGAGGCGAGCACATCACGTACCAGGAAGGGGGAAGGGGTTACATCTGGACACACAGAGATAAGGGCAACCTTTGAAAAAACTAACCGCATGCCTGGGTAGTTGCAACACTAGGCAGCACGGGGAACATGCCTAGAGGGGATAGATGGTAGATAAGGGGAAGGCTTGTTTATTGGCTAAGGCTTACAATGCACGAGTGTCACGGACTCACAGGTCATGCCCACTCTTGGCCCCATGCTGGGTGCCCCGTTAGTGAGACAGCCCTTCTCGGGGGTCCACTCTCTCTTGGGGTCAGGCCCCTGCACCTCCTGGAGCCACACCTCTTGGAGCCTTAGCACGCCTGTCTCTCGCTGTGGGCCCCCTCAGGGAGTCCACTCACTCTGGACCCCCCCGGGGCCTCCACCCCCCCAAAGGGGTTGATGCAACCCTGTTCTCTAGACTGGAGTGACTCTCAGCCAGCATAAAACAGGAGGGTTTATTGAGAGTTGAACACAGCACAGGAAACTCCCAGGGCCTCAGGTCTGGCCTCCCTCAGCACAGCACACCCCAGTCTCTCTGCCTCCAGGTGGGCTCTGCCTGCTCCCCCTCTCCAGCCCAGAGCCCCCCTGCTTCCCAGCTCGGCATCTGAGATCATCGGCCCCAGGCCCCGCCTCTGTCCATTGTCTTCTCTCCAGGTAAACAGGGTCGTAAACGAGGGCCTCCTCTCCCCTCTTCTATGCTCTGGCTGGAACCGGCTGGGTAGGTCACTGGGTCCTCACTCTGCAGCCCATTGTCTGCCCACTGGCCAGAACCCGCTGCGTCTCCTCAGCTGGGCCTTCGGGTCACCGGGTCACCGGTCGCTGGGGTATCCATCCTCCTGGCCATCGGCTGGGGCCCCAAGTCCTCTCTCCGGTCCTCTTCAAGAAAAAACTCCCTCTTCCCTCACCTCGTTAAACCAGTAACACCCAGGGAAACGGAGTCCCACCCCCTCCGCATGCAAACCATTGAAACTCCACAGAAAACAAGAAAACCCCATACTTCGTCACAACGAGGACAGCATGCTTTGCTAAAAGGTATATAATCTTTGTATAACCTGCGTTCCGGGTCCCTTCCTGATTAGCAAGGGGGCACCACGCTCGAGCATAATAAACCTGTTATCTTTGAATACTCTGCAGTTGTAGATTTTGTTCATGTGCCTCAGCCTAGACTCGAACTGCGATTGACCTATAGGTATAATTCACAACAGCACATACAATGCAACAGGACATGAATGTTCAACAGATCAAGACTTTTAAAATGATGCCTCACAAGGCAACTTTGTACCCAACTCATCATAATTCTATCGTAGTGGTGAATACGGAGGCTCTACGGTGCTGCTTTGAGATACAAATTGTCACACTGTGGTATCACCCTGGCATGGCCAGGGCCTGGGCAGGAGGCCTGGGACATGTGAGGAAGAGACTGTGAACTTCCTTTCCCTTGCAGAGGTGGCTGTTTATGGTGTCCCCCTGTCCTAAGTGACCACGACAAGACTGGGAGTCGAGCCCGCAGGGATCCGGGACCCAGCCTTGCCGGGGTTATGAGGATTCTGCCGCATGGGAGGGAGGAAGAGGAGCCCTTGAGGTCAGGCAGGCCTCTGGGCAAAGGGAGTGGGAGCGAGGACTCAGATCCTTTCACTGGCCAATCTCAACTTGGTGGGTATAACCCAGGAAAGTTCCCCATAATAGCAGGACCATTCCCCCGCTTACACTAGGAGCGAGGTCAGCGGCGGCCCTGCCCGTCCGTCCGGAGAGTGAAATGAACCGGTTCCTCCCCAAAGCCCGGCTAGTCTGGAAAAAAGCGGCTCTGCTCCGGTGACTCCCGAAGAAGCGAGACTTGGAGCCGGTCTGACTCCGGCTGTTGGCCGCGGTCGCTCAGCCCCCGTTTCAATAGACAGGCCGGGTTTGATTCCTTGTCCAGGGGTTTAACTAGGGTTACCATCCGTCCGTATTTCTCCGGACATGTCCGGCTTTTGCGTCTCTAAATAGCCGTCCGGGAGGAATTGGTAACAAGGTTAAAATGTCCGTTTTTTTCTCCCTCGCCTCCCTCCCTCCCTTCCATGCAGAGTGCGGCTGCTGATTGGGCGGCTTGGCCGATTGACCCGCTCCCATTGGCCTCCAGCAGCCACAGCCCTCCCCTGCTCCCCCCTCCCTCTGTCTGCAGCCCTGTGTAACACACAAACCGACCCACTGGGCAGCATGTTTTGCAAACACGTGGAGCCAGAATGGTAAGGGGAGTCCGGGGGGGGCAGTCAGGGAGCGGGGGAGTGTTGGATGGGTCCCCGGCCTCCACCTGCCCCCCCTCCACACGTTCCCCCCCCCCGGGGACCCCCCCTGGGCCGGCTCTAGGCACTAGCAAAGGAAGCAGGCGCTTGGGGCGGCACATTTGCAGGGGCGCAAGAATCCAGCATGGGAGCTGAGAACCAACAGGGGGCCCTGGGAACTGTAGTTCCTGGGTTAGCTCCCTGCCTATAGAGCTGGCCCCGGAGCAGGGAAAGAACTACATTTCCCAGAATTCCCTCGGCCGCAATTAACAGGAAAGGGAGGGGGAAGGAGCGTGGAACTGAAACCTCACGCTGCAGCTTGCTGTGAATGGTAGGGACAGAGCCAGCTCTAGGTTTCTTGCCACCCCCCACCCCAGCCCTGGGCTCCACCCACACCCCTGTGTTGCCCCAGCCCTGGACTCTCCCCACAGCCGAGCAGCCGAGCACGGGAGTTTGGGGGGACAGGCTGAGGGTCGGGGGGGGAAGGGATTAGAGGGGAGATGGGCTGAGATCAGGGAGGGAGTGGGGACAGGAATTCGAGGGGAGACAGAAATGTGGTAGGTGTTGGAGGGGAGATGGGACAGGCTGTTTGAGGGGAGATGGGAGAGGGCAGTGAGGGTTGGAGGGGGGACAGGGATGAGGGGGACATGGGCCGGGGTTGGTGCAGGGTGTGGGAGTTTGAGGGGAGACAGGACAGGGGCAGAGAGGACTGGGATTTGAGGGGAGATGGGATGTCTATATAAACAAGTGTGTAACCACTGACAGTGTCTCCCACAGCTCGGGGGCAGGGTCTCTGAGGGGGCAATAGAAGGTCCCTGGGTCTCTCCCAGCTGGTGACCCGTTGGGGGTCCGGGATGGAATTTCTCTTCCTCCTGTTTCTTTTGAACCTGGTTGATTTAATTCACATGCTGAGAAAAGCCCCTTAGAACCAGGCGTTACAGTGTAAAGCCGCCATCACCGCTCAGTTATGGCTCAAGGGACAGCAAACCCAGGCGTCCCCCTCGCACCCGCTCCTCACACGGTGCCACGGCTCGTGTCGCAGGTGGGCAGGTTGGCAGGCTGAGAGGGAAGGCTGCAGAGTCAAACCCTCCAGCACCAGGAAATGCTACAGTTTCGTTTTCCTTAACTCTGCCCCCTTTAATTGCATGAGCACGTATTAATTTTACCTACATGGGTCACCAGCCAGCTTTAAAATCAGAATGCAACAAAGCAGGCGGGGGTGTGAGTGTGTGTGTGGGGGGGGGGTTGGAGGGGGTCTCTTTGTGAATCTGTGTGGAAATGCAGGAGAACCTGAGAGTTACAAACACCTCGGGATTGGAGGTTGTTCATAACTGAAATATTCACTAGGCTGAACAAAAGGTTATTGCTGGTCTTTCAAAAGTTTACAACTGAACATGGACTTAGTACAGCTTTGAAACTTTACTATGCCGAAGAAAAATGCTGCTTTTAACCATCTTAATTTAAATGTAACAAGCACAGAAACAGTTTCCTTCCCTTGTCAAATCTTTCTTTTTAAACTTCCCTTTTATGTTTTTAGCGGTTTACGTTTAACACAGAACTGTTCTGTATTTGCTTTTTTTTTAAATTATCTCTGATGCTGTCTGATTGCTCACTTCCTGTTCCAAATGAGGGGTGTGGTTGATTGGTCAGTTCGTAACTCTGAGGTTCTACTGTAGTGGTCAGTGGAAGATTGCAGACAAGACCCTGTGGTCTCCTGGCTCCCAGCCTGATGCACCTTCCCCAATGCTGCAAGGTGCACTGCGGGTGACTGTCACAGAGTGTGGGGGAGTCAGGGCCCTGCACCCCCCACTTCCTGTGGGTCACCGTGACTCTCAGCCAGCCAGTAAAATGGAAGGTTTATTGGACGACAGGAACACAGTCCCAAGCAGAGCTTGGACCCCCCAGTCAAGTCCTTCTGGGGGGGGGGGCAGGGAGCTTACACCCCAGTCATAAGAACATAGCAACATGAGAATGGCTGTACTGGGTCAGATCAAAGGTCCATCCAGCCCAGTATCCTGTCTACCCACAGTGGCCAATGCCAGGTGCCCCAGAGGGAGTGAACCCAACAGGTAATGGTCAAGTGATCTCTCTCCTGCCATCCCTCTCCACCCTCTGAGAAACAGAAGCTAGGGACACCTGTGGAAGCAGAGAAAGAACTGACAGGAAGGGGATTGCAATGCATGACAGTTTGTTAGCAAGAGTCAGGCTAACTGTAACCCTAATAACGCGAGATTTGCAGAAGCGAGGATTGTGTGAGGCGAGTGGGAAAGAACTGTGTGAGAAGTTGTTGCGACCTTGTGTAGATAATGTGCAGACAATATGGAATGTAGACTGAGTCTACATTAGTGAGAAAAACAAGATATCAGAATGACCTATGTATAAAAAAAATTCTGCGGTTGCTTTTCATTGTCTGTAACAAAAGCCACAAATGCTGGCAGTAATTGTTTACCTGTTGAGAGACCTGTTCAGCTCTCTCCCTTTATGCAATTGCGTGAGAGAATAAAGTATCTGACTTTGCTGTACCCAACCAAAAGGGTGAGAACTGTGTTTTTCTCCGACAATTTGGGGGCTCGTCCGGGATGGCAACGCCTACTGAGACAATGGCAGCTGCTGCGGATCATTCCCCTTCGAACCCCATGGCGCCACAAGAGAGGTAGGAGACCTTTTGAAATCTCTAGTGGGGTGTCGGAGGAGGACTGTCCGTGGGGCCGTCTGTCCCTGTTGGGCTTACGGCATCCGAACTTATTGACTGTGCAGCAAGATCAGATGCAGAGCGGTGCTGGGGAACTGTTTTGCCGCCCCCAATAAGGTTAGTTGAAGTGGTACTGGGTCTATAGTTTGGCCACCCCCAATAAGGTTAATGCATAAGGGAAATGCATTAGGTATTCACCGGTGCTGAGGGGTTTTTACCGCCTCACAGTGTATTGAGTCCGGACATAAGGTACAGATGCATCGTGGTATTTAGAAATAGAGGCCTTGGTGTGTGTGTGTGTACCAGTGTGAATGAAAGTTACTGGAAGACGCCCAGAGTATTCTGCAAAGTCGTTTGGCTTCTGACCAGAACTACTCTAACACAAGCTCGGTAACTAGAGGATCTATGGAAGATCCGACCCATGGTAGGCTGACTCGGCCTGGCATCGTCCGGCGAGGAAGCTACCTAGGTCTAGGAGTGTGTGAACCCATCTTCCCTCCCCTTTTCCTCTCTGTGTGAGCCACTGACAGTCTGATCATCTCACTGGATGCAACGAGAGTGAGCGGTGCCGTCTCTGCTGAAGGGAGGTGTAGGAGGGTCGTGGCCATCTTCGTTAGCCTCTCCTGTGTGAGTACCCTGTAGGGAGAGATCCTTAGTTTATGTGCCGCTAAAGCGGACAGGGCATCCTCCTCCGTGTGTGTGTGATTGGAAAATAGGTGGGGGACAGTCTAAGCATTCCTTCTCACCCCCTAAGGGTACCCCAGCTTATTTCATGTACGTACATTATGGTCCTAAAACCTGCAGGTATTTAGAGAATTGGAATCATTACACGCGTGAAAATCCATCTAAACAATGCCCACTAGAAGGTACCTTCAATCTAGATAAGATCATACATCTCAGAGGAGCTTTTAATCACCAAAAAGCCTCTGACACACAATGGAAGCAATTTGTCTATTGTGGAAAGGAACTGGTTAATTTGAAATTCAGCTTGACCCAGAGATAAAGAGAAAATTGCTCTGCATTCAAGGTCAAGAACCAACGCAGAGAATGCAAAACACAAAGAAAAACTGCTTTTGGCCCCAGCTGGCTGTGGAAAAAATATAGACAGAGGTAAACCAAAGGCAATACAAGTTACAGAGCTGAGATTACATTTGCAAAGCTTAACTGCCCAGGGAGATCCAACAGTCTGTCTTTGCGACCCTGGAGCCGGCGTGGTTTGGGGACGCTGAAGAAGCCACAGGCAGCCGGCCTTGACTGGAATCACTGAGACGCCCCAGGAGACCCCAGGGTGTAAAAGAACTGCCCTCCCAAGAGAGGAAGCAAGTTGGAGATTGCACAGCGCCTTCTCTGGACGTTATACACAGACATGGCCAGTCTGGACGTACGTGTGTGAGTATGAAAGTGTGTCCACTCTCAGCCGCAGTAAGTCTGAGAACCGGATTGGGGTTTAGCCATTCCTCTCTCCACCCCGGTTGACTGGGAAGGGTGTCAGGTGGATCTACCCCAGTCGTAGCAGGACTGGGCAATAGAGAAGTTGGAGAAAAGGGAAGAGTTGTGTACTTGATAACTAGAATTGAGCAATTAAGAGCATAGATCATGAACCAGGCAGCAACTCAAACCTACGCCCAGGGCAAGTTGCAAGCCTTGAGACAGGACTTCCAGGCAGAAAAGGAAGCACTGGCTAAGCAAGTACCGGTCCTTCAGGGACTTGTCAAAATTTAACCATTTGTGCTCAGCATAGGCCGTAACAGTAGTGTGTTTGCCACAAGAGAACATTGAATAGTTAAACGCCAATGGGCCATGCGTTTTGCCCAGGTTGTGAGCCTCACGAGGGAGGACTCGGGTAGCCTTGTGAGTAAGAATGTTTAAGGGAAGAGACCAGGAAGGGTGGGGGCTAGTTGAGAAGCCCACCCTCCTAGCTAAATTGGTAGTGGAACAAGCCGGTGCCCATGGAAGGGACGGTTCAGCGAGAAAAGCAGGATCAGGCCCAAGCGGGCAGGCAACAGATAGAGTATTTGGAAAACAGGTTGCAAATTTTGAGGGCATAGTGAAAGGGAAGGAGTAAGTAATTATAAGCATGGGGATTTCAAATCCCCAGGACAATAATTGGACTGGTAAAATCTGAGTTGATTGGGTGTCGTTTTGGGAGACAAGCAAGTGATTTAAGAAAAGAGTGAGAAGTTAACTCTGTAGTTGCTAGAGGGAATCAAGCAGTGAAACTTGGTAGGAATGTCTGCAAGTAATCCAGGCAAGAGGTTATTTAAGTGGAATTATTCGACTATGAATAAGTTGGTCGAATTTGCTGAAGAACACTCCTGCTGTGTACAATCTGTGTTTTATAAGTTTGAGATGAAGTGGTATTTTTAAAGTTGCAAAACTAAGAATACTTTTGCCAGACACAGGAAACTAGTGTTGTTTAATGTGGTATTTAGGCATTTAATCCTTAAGGTGACTTAATGCTTTACAAGCTTTAAAATGTTTTGAATAAAGACCAAAGGTTGTGGCTGCAGCAGGGTAGTCAAAGCTAGAAGAATAAAAGATTTGCATTTGGTTTTGGGTAACAAATAGCAGATAAAAGATCTGGTAAAGAGAGAGAAGGACAGTGCCCCTGGCTCTGTGTGGTCGAGCTGTCACTTTGCTGTGGGTGCATGGAGATTTTGTAAGCACAAAAGAAACAGTTACATCTTGTGCGGAAATTGATGGGGCTAGCGTTGTGGAAATTGAATTGTGGAGAGAATGTGCATTTTCCCCAGAACATGTGCAGGGTATATTGTAGCAGAGGTAAAAGAAATGCAAACCTACCAATATAGGTTGAGTTGTCTTTTTCAGATCGCTGTGTGTTTGAAAGCAGGAGTTAGAAGTAAAAGGCAATCAAAGGTCTGGGAAAGTTAATTGTGTCCATTTTTTAAGTAAGAATCTTTAAGCTGTGAATAGCTTAGGACCCGGAAGCAAGCCAGAAAGCATCTGTACTAATGCAAATTATCTAACTGATAAGGTAGAAGCCACTGAAACCTGCGCTGCCTATGAACCAAATACAAGGAAATTTGGGTAATTCCTTTGTTTTGCCTGAAATCAACAAGAGTATTTGTATATAAAGGAAATATTTTAAGCAACAACTGACTACCCAGAAGGGGTAGACCTCTGTTCTTTTGTCTTTCAGATCATCAGAGAAAATGGATACCAGCTGAACAACATTCAACGTACCATGCATTCACTGGTACAATAGGAATTATTTTTGTGTTCTATGTCCTGTCTTGTGGTGTTTGTCTTGTGGCCAGAATTGTTGTGTTTAATGTTTTCATAAGACAGTCTAGTTCAAAATTAAATAGGAGGCTTAAATCAAAAAGCAGATACATGTTTTATTCAACTTGGAATACAAAGTGTTTGGATAAATCAGGAAAATGTGATATACTAAAGTCTAATACATTTGCTTAAGTAAGAAAAAGAAACTTCATTGGCCAGATCTTTTAATTGTAAAAATTGTTGTTAAAATTTGCATACCAACAGTCTTTGGAAGCAAGGACATGGAAGGTTAACCCACTCCCCATATTGCCCATGGGATCCTTCTGGTTACCTCAGATTTCTAGCCAGAGGGCTGGGGAGGGAGGAAAGCTATTGGACACCAGAGGTTGTACCGAGTGGACTCCTCAAAAGTGGGTGTGCTTGTCCTGGTTTGTTGCTCCAAAGCTCTGTAATAAAGTTATTTTTCTGGAAGAGTTTATGTGGCATACATTGAATAATAAGACTAATGTACTGTATAATGGCAATGTGTATGTGTTCATTGTTGGGAAAAGGTGTGTGAGTGAAGAGTGGAAGTTTCCTTTGTAGGTTAAAAGAAAACAAGAAGGGGAGAAGGAAAAAGAACAGAACGAGTTCACTGGAAAAAAGTAGTTAGCAAGCTCAGTCCAAAGATAAGACGCTGGCCCCATCCAAGGACACTGCTCACAGCTAAGACTTGGCTGACAATCAAGAAAAGAATGTGCCCAAGCAGCTATGAGATCTGCAAACCACTGCCAGGCATTAATGAAACGTGTTAGGTTTCTTTTCTCACAGGTAAAGAAGTGCTACCCAAAGACCCTGGCAGCCCTGCCATTCATTGAAACCAGGAGACTGGATCTATGTAAAGATCCACCAACCAAAGACTTTGGCTCCATGCTACAAAGGCCCTTTCCAAGTCCTGTTATCCACCAACACCGCTGTGCAGTGCCAAGGACTGCCCACCTGGACCCATGCTTCTCACTGTAAAAAGACCCCTCCACCTCAGGAGGACTCTCCGACTGATGATAAGCCTATTTCTCCTTCTAGCTCTGCTGTGCCTTCTGGACAGCAGGGAAGGAGGACAAGGTGAAGTGCTAGTAACCTCTCCCTTGTCCACTGACCGATCTACTGTGCCTTTGGATTTTTCTAGAAGAAGCAGATCCATTACAGGGTGATGTGCTGGTAACCTCTCCCCTGTATGATGCGGAACCATGACTGTTTCAGAAAAAGAGAAGAAGGAACACGCGCTCCTTTGAAACCACAAAGTCCAGGGATTCCTGACTACAAAAGACATTAAGAACTGACCCTGGTGAAGAAACAAAGAATTATACACTGGCAAGAAGAAACTTGTGGGACCCACGCTTAGGAATGTGGTATTGATTGGATTTTGGGGTTTATTCTACAGGCTTATCCCTGTGTTTTGGATAAGTCCTTCAGCATGTATTGCCCTCCCTCATTGGATTTTAAATGACAAGTATCAAAGGCACCTTGTTGCCACTGCCCCTGCCATCTCCTCCATTACACTGTTACCCCTGTAACACATCCAAATACAGACAATGCCATAGATTTGATAAAACCAATGGCCGAGGCCTTCACACTTTAGTGATTTATTTAAATATTGTTTGAAAAAATTATTTTAAGATTCAGGATATCCCATAGAAGCGAACAATTGAATGGAAAATAAATGGATCAGTGGAAATAGAGATATGTGATATCACTACTAGTGGACCCCAAGAATCTGTAATTGCAATTGATGGGTTCTATAGCAAATGTTCCTGGAATTTGCACTGTGTTAAATGCGAAAGGCCCTTATTGTTATTTGGTCACCCAATTAGTGAACAATTTAACTAATACCCAAAGAGTTTGTTCTGCCACTGGAAATTTTACCTGCATAGAAATTATTCCAGTGACTAATAATGTTACCTGTACCTTATTGAAAGCCTCCCAGAAGTACATAAAGATGTTCAACCAACAGATGTGGTACAGTACTACACCAAAGAGAGATGTATTAGGATATCGATGGACTGTGATTAACACTACACTAGGGACTGTTAAATTTTCATTGCCCTTATCCAGTTTCCAGATTACCTCTACATACCCAAATTGTTCAAAGGGGGCTGCCATTAGATTAGCACAACAGAGGGCTTCGATTATTTCCTCTAGAAAGAAGAGAGACTTGACCGGATCCCTACGGGATGGGGCCAATACTGCAGCAGCGGTTTGGAATATTTTTAAGAACCAAGAACATGATGAGAAATTGGGGCAACTAGAGAAGGCCACTAGCCTTAATTCTGGGGCACAGCTAACCCAGGTACAGGCTGGAGTTGGTGAGTTACATGTTATTTCCGCCCTTAGTTCTATGACCCAGAAGTTGCTGACAGAGATGGTTTTGAATATCACTGAGGCTGGGAAGGCATTGCAGTGGGATCTAGCATGTTCAGAAATTCAGGATTTCCTGAATGACCAGCTAATGGCCGTTCGGAATGATCTAGAGCATCAGGCTTGGCCCACTGCCCCTACAGACACATCAGAGGTACCATCTGATCTGTGGCCATGGAGACATACTTGGAGATTTTCTGGGTGGACGTGCGGACGTTCTCAGTGCTCCTCCCAAGCGTATGGACCGGTTAGGTGGGTGTGGGCTCCCACATACTGAATTCTGCCAGGTCCATGGGGACGATGCATGTGGGATTGGGTAATTCACCGAGACATCTGGGAAATTAGACTACCTGGTATGCCCAATCGATTTTTAGTTCAGTGCTCCTGGGATTACACCTGACATTTGGATGGGGTTAGGGAGTCAATGGACGTTTTGGCTGTTAGAACCCCCACAGCTTCAGTGTATCCGTAAACTGAAGCCAGGAGAAGTTGTCACTGTTCATGACTAGGTTTGCTGGGAGGGTAGGGGACAAGGAACTACCCTGACAGGACACTTACTTTCTCAAGCTAATGATAGCTGTGTGTATGTTAATGCCACCACATCGCAAGACATACATTTTAATCTCACTACTACTTCAGGCAATCATATTATTTCCTGGCCTGCAGATAGTAATTTGCAAGTAGCCCTTAGGTTGCAGATACTCTTTAATTGGACCAGCTTCGTGCCTGATCAGTTTCAAAATTTGCTTTCACTGTTACCAGAGGTTCAAAGAATCTCTGAAGTACAAGGGCAAATTCATATGCTTCAAAATATACATCACGTTGAAAAGAATGCCTTTTATACAGCTTATAGAGTGTCTACTCTGTGTACTAAGTATGATGTATTGTGGTTTATGACTAAAACTGTACAACAACCCCATCATATTATTGCTATGGGAATGTTATTGCTTGTATTGCTATTAGTTAGTTTAGGATTATGTTATTGTTGTTGTAAAGGACGTACTAATACTAATACCTTTCATGTCCATGCTCATCATGCATTGTCATTACATCCAATCAGTACCCCTAAGGTTGAAGCATCTGATGTAGAATCTGAATTCCAAGACTTAATGCAAATAGAGATTTGAGAATGTTTGTTGTACTAGTAATACAAAATGGGGGAGGTGTGGAACTGACAGGAAGGGGATTGCAATGCATGACAGTTTGTTAGCAAGAGTCAGGCTAACTGTAACCCTAATAACGCGAGATTTGTAGAAGCGAGGATTGTGTGAGGCGAGTGGGAAAGAACTGTGTGAGAAGTTGTTGCGACCTTGTGTAGATAATGTGCAGACAATATGGAATGTAGACAGAGAGTCTACATTAGTGAGAAAAACAAGATATCAGAATGACCTATGTATAAACAAAACGCTGCGGTTGCTTTTCATTGTCTGTAAAAAAGGTATAAATGCTGGGTGTCATTGTTTACCTGTTGAGAGACCTGTTCAGCTCTCTCCCTTTATGCAATTGCTTGAGAGAATAAAGTATCTGACTTTGCTGTACCCAACCAAAAGACAGAATTGTGTTTTTCTCCGACACACCATTCCTTACCCATCCTGGCTAATAGCCATTAATGGACTTAACCACTATGAATTTATCCAGTTCTCTTTTAAACGCTGTTATGGTCCTAGCCTTCACAACCTCCTCAGGCAAGGAGTTCCACAGGTTGACTGCGCTGTGTGAAGAAGAACTTCCTTTCATTTGTTTTAAACCTGCTGCCCATTAATTTCATTTGGTGGCCCCTAGTTCTTGTATTATGGGAACAAATAAATAAATTTTCCTTATTTACTTTCTCCACACCGCACATGATTTTATATACTTCTATCATATCCCCCCTTAGTCTCCTCTTTTCCAAGCTGAAAAGTCCAAGCCTCTTTAATCTCTCTCATATGGGACCCGTTCCAAACCCCTAATCATTTTAGTTGCCCTTTTCTGAATCTTTTCTAATGCCAGTATATTTTTTTTGAGATGAGGAGACCACATCTGTACGCACTATTCAAGATGTGGGCGTACCATGGATTTATATAAGGGCAATAAGATATTCTCCATCTTATTCTCTATCCACTTTTTAATGATTCCTAACATCCTGTTTACCTTTTTGACTGCCGCTGCACACTGCGTGGACATCTTCAGAGAACTATCCACGATGACTCCAAGATCTTTTTCCTGACTTGTTGTACCTAAATTAGCCCCCATCATATTGTATGTAGAGTTGGGGTTATTTTTTCCAATGTGCATTACTTTACATTTATCCACATTAAATTTCATTTGCCATTTTGTTGCCCAATCACTTAGTTTTGTGAGATCTTTTTGAAGTTCTTCACAGTCTGCTTTGGTCTTAACTATCTTGAGCAGTTTAGTATCATCTGCAAACTTTGCCACCTCACTGTTTACCCCTTTCTCCAGATCATTTATGAATAAGTTGAACAGGATTGGTCCTAGGACTGACCCTTGGGGAACACCACTAGTTACCCCTCTTCATTCTGAGAATTTACCATTTATTCCTACCCTTTGTTCCCTGTCTTATAACCAGTTCTCAATCCATGAAAAGACCTTCCCTCTTATCCCATGACAACTTAATTTACATAAGAGCCTTTGGTGAGGGACCTTGTCAAAGGCTTTCTGGAAATCTTAAGTACACTATGTCCACTGGATCCCCCTTGTCCACATGTTTGTTTACCTCTTCAAAGAGCTGTAATAGATTAGTAAGACACGATTTCCCTTTACAGAAACCATGTTGACCTTTGCCCAACAATTTATGTTCTTCTAGGTGTCTGACAATTTTATTCTTGCCCAGTACTGACGTTAGATTTACTGGTCTGTAATTGCTGGGATCAATCCTGGGACTCCCTCCATTTCCCCAGCCAGCTCCAAACTGAAACCCCTTCCAGGTGTCTCACACGCCCTCTCCCTGGTTCCTCCTCCAGCCTTTGTCCAGTTTCCCAGGCAGAAGGTGTCACCTGGCCCCAACCCCCCATCCTGGGCTCCTATGTTACATGCTCAGGTATCTTCCCTCAAGGAAAGTCTCCCATCCCCCATGCAGACAGTCCCAGCCAAACTCTCCACTCCCTGCTGCATCACAGGACCTCTCCCGAGTCTCCACAGAGACATAGAGAAGCTGGGAGCTGCATGATGCTTGGCCAGGCTGAGGGGCCCAGGCAGAGCCGTAACTAGGTATTTTTGTGCCCGAGGCAAGAATATAAAATTGTGCCCTCCCCCAGGGTCAGCTCTTCGGTGGCAATTTAGCTGCGGGTTCCTCAGTCCCTCTTGGAGGGAAGGGCCTGCCGCCGAATTGCTGCCGAAGAATGAATGAAGTGGCGGTGGTACAGCCTGTGATTTTGGGGGGTCTAACTCATGATTTTTGACTGCTTGGGCTGGTAATGTTGCTTCCAAGATGGTCTTTGGTTCCAGTCCAGTTCCAATCCAGAGAGGGACTCACAGGTTAAGAGAGGAAGGAGGTGCTGGATATCAGCATGTGTCCTGAGAATGCTGGGAGTTCAGGTTTGCAGGGCAGGATCAGGGTTGGCAGGTTTGTAGAAATTTTGGTGGTGCCCAGAACCCGCCCCCACCCAAACTCTGCCCCCCCACCTGCCCAAGGCTCTGGGAGGGAGTTTGGGTGAGGGAGGAGGTCTGGGGTGCAGGCCCTAGGCTGGGGCAGTTGATTGGGGTGCAGGCTCTGGGAGGCAGTTTGGGGATGGGAGGGGTGCAGAGGGATGGGGTGCAGGGGTGAGCGCTGTGGGTTGTGGCTGCAGCTGAGGGGTTTGGAGTGTTGGAGGGGCTCGGGGCGAGAGTAGGGGTGAGGGCTCTGTCTGGGTCTGGGAATGGGAGGTTTGGGGTGTGGGAGAGGCTCAGGGTGAGAGTAGGAGTGTGGGGGGTGAGGGCACTGGCTGGGGCTGGGGATAAGATGTTTGGGGTGCTGGAGGGGCTCAGGGCTGGGGCAGAGGGTCAGGGTGTGGGGGGATGAGGGCTCTGGCTGGGACTGGGGATAAGGTGTTTGGGGTGCTGGAGGGGCTCAGGGCTCGGGCAGCGGGTTGAGGGTGTGGTGGGGGTGAAAGCTCTGACTGGGGGTGTGGGCTCTGAGGTGGGGCAGGGCTGGGGATGAGTTTGTTGCGGAGTATTGGGGGACTCAGGGCCCTGCAACCCGGCTTCCTGCGATTCATCATGACTCTCAGCCAGCCAGTAAAGCAGAAGGTTTATTTGGATGACAGGAATACAGTCCAAGACAGGTCTTGCAGGCACAGACAACAGGGCCCCCCTCAGTTAGGTCCAGCTTGGGGTCCCAGGGCATGCCAGCCCACCCCCCTTTGGGGGGTCAGAGCCATCTCTGCCCCCCAGCCATCTCTCCAGCCTCCTTCTAGCCTGCTTCCAGCACTCTCCTTTTTCGACCCCTCCCACAGCCTTTGTTCAGTTTCCCGGGCTAAGGAGTCGCCTCCCCTTCAACCCCTTCCTGGGTTCTCATGTTACACACTCAGGTATGCGCCCTCGGGCGCCCTCGGGCAGATCCCATCCTGCAATGCAGACTATCCCAGCACACTCCCCTGTCAGCATTCACAGACCACCGTGAGAACAGGCCCAGTTCGTCACATCTCTCCCCCCTTCGAGACCGAACTGAGCAGGGTCACTTTAGCCAGTGACCTGGGGAAGTTCGAACCTACCCCCGTTCCCATGGATGCCCCCGCATCCCTCCCATTCCTTGGTGAGAATTACACCAGGCCCCTCCAGTTTCACGCCCCCCCTTAGGTCGGGGGTGCTTGATGGCACTCGCAGTTCGCATGTGGGAAGGTTTATGCGGCCTGCGCCCTTTTCCCACCCCCATACCTCTGGGGCTCCAACTGGGCTGTGGTCTTCTCCCAGCGCTCCAGTCTGGAGGTCTGTGCTTTGGGCTCTCTTGGTTTAGAGCCGCCCTTTTAACCTTGGCCACCCTCCGAAAAGGCTCCTCTATGCTGGGCAAGGGTCCTAAAGCTGTTTTCCCCTTGTCCCAGGCCTTCCTCCCCCTCTGACAGGGGTCACAGGATCCGCAGTACTGTCGGACAGTAACAAAGACCCCAGGCCAGTAAAAGCTCCGTAGCAGCCTCTGCTGGGTACGCCAGGTTCCCTGGTGCCCTGAGAGGGGAATATCATGGGCCCGGCACAGCAGCTGGCGGCGATACTTCTGGGGTACCACCAGCTGCCTCCTGATCCCCCCTGACTCCATTTTCCCTGGGGGAGCCCATTCTCGGTACAGGAACCCCTTCTCCCACAGGAACCTTTTCCGGCCACCTCGTCCCATGGTCTGTACCGCATTGAGGTCGGCCAGGTCCCTTATCTTCCGCAAGGAGGGATCTCTCTGCAACTCGGCCTGGAACTCAGCAGCTGGGACGGGGATGGCCACCTGCTCTTTCTCGCCCGCTGGGTCCGAAGCTGCAGCCTCCCTGAGCCGCGTCCCTGGGCGTTCCCTCCCCACCAGGTTAGAGTCCCGCGCCTCAGGCAAGGCACCCCCCCCAAGGCCAGGGCGCAGTGCCCCTCGCCGGCTCTGACCGCGGGTCACAACTAAGGCGGTCTGGGGGCTGCTGGGCCAGTCCTCTAGGTCCCCCCCCATCAACACCTCAGTGGGCAAATGGTGGTGCACTCCCACGTCCTTGGGGCCCTCCTTGGCCCCCCATTTCAGGTGTACCCTCGCTACGGGAACCTTGAATGGGGTCCCGCCCACCCCGGTCAGGGTCAGGAAGGTGTTGGGCACCACCCGATCTGGGGCCACCACCTCGGGCCGGGCCAGTGTCACCTCTGCGCCCGTGTCCCAGTAACCATAAACTTCCTTCCCATCCACCTCCAGGGGAACAAGGCACTCGCTCCGCAGGGACAGCCCCGCGCCAACCCTGTAAACGGAGAACTTTGAATCCGGAGCATCTGGCCCCCCAGAGAAGCTGGCCTGGGGCTCTCCTCCCTCCTTAGCAGGTGGTACTCTGCCAGCCCCCCTTCCCTGGGAATGCTGCCTCTCGCCGGGCTGGGTCTCTACCCAGTCAACCCTCTGTGGGTTCGGCCTGCTCAGTCTGTCCCTGAGCCTGGGGCACTGGGCCCGTATGTGGCCCTTTTGGCCACAGTGGTAGCAGCCCATGTCCCCTGGGTCCCCTTGAGTGGGTCGGATGGTCCTGATGCCGGATGTTCCCCTCTGATGGGGTTTTTCTGTATTTTCCCACGGGGAGGTCCCATGGTGACTCTCTCTCTGCGTTGTGGTGGGATTGCTCCTTTGGGACTCCTCCCTGCCACCCCCTGACCGGCTCTTTACAAACTCATCAGCCAGCTGCCCGGCGTGTCGCGGGTTCTCTGGCTTTCGGTCCACCAACCACAGCCTCAGGTCGGATGGGCACCGCTCATACAGTTGCTCCAGTACCAGCAGTTTAATCAGGTCCTCCTTCGTCTGGGCCCCACCAGCCCACTTGCTGGCGTATCTTTCCATGCGGGCGGCTAGTTGCAGATATGAGATCTCAGGGGTTTTATCTTGACTCCGGAACCTTTCCCGGTACATCTCAGGAGTCAGCCCAAACTCTCGTAGCAGGGCCTTTTTGAATAGTTCGTAGTCCCCTTTCTCTGCCTCTCCCAGTTGGCGGTACAATGCCACGGATTTGGGGTCCAGTAAGGGGGTAAGGACCCGGAGTCTGTCCGCGGGATCCACCCGGTGCAGCTCGCAGGCCGTCTCAAAGGCCTCCAGGAAGTCATCCATGTCCTCCCCCTCCTTGTATGGGGCCATGATGCACTTATCAAAGCTCCGTGCAGTCCTGGGTCCCCCCTCACTCACCGCAGCCGGGGGTTCGCTGCCCTTCAATCTCGCCAGTTCCAGGTCATGCTGACGCTGTCTCTCATTCTCCTGTCTCTGTCTCTCATTCTCCTCCCGTTCCTGCTGACGCTGTCTCTCTTTCTCCTCCCGTTCACGCTGATGCTGTCTCTCTTTCTCCTCCCGTTCATGCTGTCTCTGTCTCTCTTTCTCCTCCCGTTCATGCTGTCTCTGTTGTTCACGATCCTCCAGCTCTCTCAGTTTTAGCTCTTTCTCCCATTCCAGCCAATTCCGCTCCCCGGATGCCGAACGTCGCCGGGAGGATCCTCTGCTGGCCGGCGAGCTTCGCCGGGGGGACCCCCTGCTGGCCGGGGGGGCCACGGCGCCTTCGGTATTTGCTGGGCTCCTCCCCACCCTTCCCCTAGGCATAGGAAGGAGGGGTCTCGGGACGCCCTCAGCAGCCGGCTGACCACTCCCAGCTGGGACAGACACTGGTGCCTGCGCTGCATTTGCCAGGCTGCTTCCCTGAGACACAGGGATCAGTTCATTCGCGCGATCTTCTGCCTCCAGCTGGGCAATGAGCTGTTCTTTGGTGAGCCTCCCAATGCGCAGCCGCCTCTGCTTGCACAGCTCCACCAGGTCGCTCTTAAGCCGCTTGGCATACATCTTCCTGCTGGCCACTCACCGGCCTGTGTGCTCACAGCTCCCCACAGTTCCCAGGGGGCCCCCTAGTGTTCCAGCCCTTCTCGAGGTCACCACCTCTCTGCCAGGGTCGAGCTGCAGACTCCTCCGCCCCTGGGACCACTCGCTGCGATCCCCTCGGGGGACCCTGTTACTGCAAAAGTCCTTCTCGCTGGTCACACACTCCCAGGGGTAATAACCGTCTCTCTCTCACTCTTCAGCGCGCCTGGTCCCCGTCAATCCCCCTTCGTTTTACTGCTCCCCAGTCACTTACTGCAGGAAGCGCCGTCCACGGGGTGCAGTAGATCCCACCGCTGCCACCAGTTGTTGCGGAGTATTGGGGGACTCAGGGCCCTGCACCCCCGGCTTCCTGCGATTCATCATGACTCTCAGCCAGCCAGTAAAGCAGAAGGTTTATTTGGATGACAGGAATACAGTCCAAGACAGGTCTTGCAGGCACAGACAACAGGGCCCCCCTCAGTTAGGTCCAGCTTGGGGTCCCAGGGCATGCCAGCCCACCCCCCTTTGGGGGGTCAGAGCCATCTCTGCCCCCCAGCCATCTCTCCAGCCTCCTTCTAGCCTGCTTCCAGCACTCTCCTTTTTCGACCCCTCCCACAGCCTTTGTTCAGTTTCCCGGGCTAAGGAGTCACCTCACCTTCAACCCCTTCCTGGGTTCTCATGTTACACACTCAGGTATGCGCCCTCGGGCGCCCTCGGGCAGATCCCATCCTGCAATGCAGACTATCCCAGCACACTCCCCTGTCAGCATTCACAGACCACCGTGAGAACAGGCCCAGTTCGTCACAAGGCAGGCTGCTCCGGGTCAGGGGACAGAGAGGAGGACTCCCCCCAGCCCTTTCCCTGCTAGCAGCAGCAAACTCTGGGGGAGGAGCCCCCCTTTCCTGCCCCCCCAGCAGCACACTCACCCCACCACTGTCACTGCATGTGCTCCTAGGGTCCCTCTCAGGTCCAGGAATCTCCCTCGCCTCCCCCATGGTGGGTGCCGGGGGTTGCTGCGTGCGCCTCCTCCCCTGCTGTTGCCCCTGACTGTAGCCCCACAGGGGGTGAGGGATGGGGCTGCCTCCTTGCCCAGCATGGGGCAGGAGCAGTGACTGCGGGTGGGGGGGCCTCCTGTGCTCCTGGAGAGTCTTGCTAGAAAAGGGAAGGGTCTGAGGGGGAAGGTCAGGCTCAGAGTCAGGGGAGAAGGGGGCACGAGCACCCTGCGGCAGGGAGGCAGCATGGAGCTGCTCTGCTCCAGGGCCAGGAATGGGGGGGGAAAGCAAGTCGGGGTTGGGGGACACTCGGGGGGGGGGGCGCAGGTGGGGCCAGAGGGGAGATCACCCAGGTTATAAATATCTCAGTGCCAGCAGCTTTTTTTCCCTCTCCACCACTTTCTGCACCCTCCCAACTTTGCGTGCCTGAGGCAAGTGCCTCACTTGCCTCGCCCTTGTTATGGCGGGCCCAGGGTTTCCTGGGCTTTGCAGGGACCTCTGCTTGCTTTGCCTGCCGTAGATTTCACCTGCAGATTAGAGCCAACATATGATAGATGCAGGAAGAGACGACACATCGTCCACTTCCTGTAGCTGGAGCCACCAGCTGAGTTCCTCATTTGGGGCTTGGTTGAGTTGGGCTTCGGGGTGTTGGTGGCAGCGCTGAGGGGCCCCTGGCTGCCCCCATCATGGCATCTGCTCTCACTGTCTTCTTCCTCAGTGAGTATCGAATAAAGCCAGGGTGTGTGCCCATGGGGGGATCTGAGACTAGGGCGTGTGCCCATGGGGGGTGGGATCTGAGACCAGGGCGTGTGCCCATGGAGGGATCTGAGACCAGGGTGTGTGCCCATGGGGGGTGGGATCTGAGACCAGGGCGTGTGCCCATGGAGGGATCTGAGACCAGGGAGTGTGCCCATGGGGTGTGGGATCTGAGACCAGGGTGTGTGCCCATGGGGGGATCTGAGACCAGGGCGTGTGCCCATGGGGGATGGGATCTGAGACCAGGGCGTGTGCCCATGGGGGGTGGGATCTGAGACCAGGGAGTGTGCCCATGGAGGGATCTGAGACCAGGGTGTAGGATCCAGTTGCTTTGGTATCTGGTCACTAACGAGCCGTCTCCTCTCCAGGCTGCTGGCTGGCCGGGCACAGCAGCGTGTGGGGAGGTGAGTATCAGTTTGTGGGGAGGACGATAACATCAAGGACGGGGGAGGGGATATGTGGGGTGGAGAAAAGAGGAACTGAGCCCTGAACCTTCCCCCAAACTCAACCCAAACTCCCCCCGTGAGCTCAGACCCGGCCCCGTTCTTCTGTGAACCTCCCCAGTCCTGGCCCCACTAGGGAATAACTAGGAGCTGACTCTGGCTCGAGGGGTCTGACGAAGCAGACGGGAACCATCCTCTAGTTTAATGTCCTGCCCCCACCCCCCCGCCCCCAGGCTGTGAGGAATGAGCGGGGGCAGCAGGTGGATTTATTTCAGCTCATACAAACGCTAACAGGGCCCATCCATGGGCTCTAGATCCCCTCGGGGAACTGAAACATTCACGGTCAGTGCAGCCGCAGGCAGAACCCCCAGAACCTCCCCTGCCCCGAGATCCACCCCAACACCTCCCTCCCCTGCACTCACAGCCTCACCCCCCGATCCCTAGGTCTGGGGAAAGGTGGGTCTTGTGAGATTCCTGCCGGTCACAGACTCTATTTCCAACCCCGGGGTGGGGGGCAGAGCTGCAGGGGGCCCACTGTTCAGGCTCCCTGGCTGGCCTCAGGCGGGGTGGGAGGAGGCAGGGGATCACTCATGCAGCCGGAACCTGAGCAACGTCTGGGTGAACCCCCTGCCCCCAAGCCCCATGGGCAGGCAGTGCCAACCCTGGTAGGGGACAGACTCCTAGAGAGGCCAAATGACGGATGGACTGAATTGGGGTGGGGGGCAGGGGCTGTGTCTCCCCTGTTTAACTCCTGTCTCTTGTTGAAAGCAGGGCATGAATTTCTCAAACCCACCGTCTGGGTGAGCCCCAGCAGGGTGGTGGCACTCGGGGGAAACGTCACCATCTGCTGTGAGGGTTTGTACCCGGGCATGGAGTTCTTTCTGCGTAAAACTGGACAACTGAACCCGCAGAGGCAGCCAGTGCCTGATGGGACCGTGGCTGAATTTCCCATCGCCAGTGTCGGCCGGGAAGATGGAGGGAGCTACACCTGCGACTATCGCTCCATAACGGAACAGAATCGCACATCGCATCCCAGCGACTCCGTCGAGATCATTGTTGGAGGTGAGGGGCCCAGCTCAGGGCCTGGGCTCCCAGCCCCACACCCAGCCAGACCCACAGGGGGTCTCTGCACTGATAGGACGCTCAGAGCCAGGCTCTGCCCTGATCTCTGGGCCCAGCAAAGGGGACGCCTGGCCGGGGAGTGGTGACAGAGTCACTTGGGGGTTCCCCAGCCAGGAGGAAGAAGCAGCCACTGGAGATTTGGGGCAGAGGAAGGCCGGGGGCTGTGGCTGGGGGCTGTGGCTGCCCTGGCCTAGCACAGGGCTGGGGTCACCCGGGCCGACCAGCGCAGCTGGAGCTGCTCAGCATCGCACGGCTGGAACTGGAGTCGGTTGGCTGGCTGGGGCTGACCTGGGCCTGGGGCTGTGCCGGGGGTCCTCTGCAGATGAGGATGGTGGGCTGGCTCGGGGTTCTGGCCACCCGGGGTTTCTCCGGCCAGGGGAGGGGGTGGCGAGGGGCACTCAGGGCTCCTGCCACTAGAAGCGGGGCCTTGTGCAGTGTGTGTGTCTGTGTGTGTGTGTGTGGGGGGGAGGTTCCAGGGCTAGCCTCCTGGAAAGGGGGATACACCCATCGCCCATGGGGGATGGAGTCACTGGGGGGAACAGCAACCGCTGGAGATTGAGGGAGGGGGGATCCCTGTCCCTGGGGGAGCTGTGGAGCAGGGGACCTTTCCCAGGGGGATACTCCCCATCGCGGGGGATGCACAGAGGGCTCGGGGCCCAGGCTCTGCTCAGCCAGCCCCTCCCCACTCCCCTGGAAACCTAGCACTCAGTTGGGAGCTGTGCTGGGGAGGGGCTGGTAGCTGGGTTGTCGTGTCGGCCCCTCACCGACCGAGATCTGCGTCTCACGGCCTGTCTGCTTCCCACTGCAGAGCCCAACTACACCAAACCCACCATCTCCATGACACCCAGCAAAGAGGTCCCCCTGGGGCGATCTGTGAGCGTCTGGTGTCAGGGGCAGGGCCAGGGAGTGAAGATCGTGCTGAATAAAGATGGACGTTATTTCTCACCTGTGGATTCGGATGGATCGAAGGTTGTGTTTTCCGTCAGCAATGTGAGCCGGGAGGAGGGCGGGAGTTACAGCTGCTCCTATTACAGCAAATTGGAGCCTTTCGCCGTGTCGTACCCCAGCGACCCCGTGGAGCTGGTGGTGAGAGGTGAGGGGCCCGGCTCGGCGTCCCTGTTCCCAGCTCCACCCCCAGCCAGACCCTCACGGGGGCTCGGTGCCAGTGGGACACTCAGAGCCAGGCACTGCCCTGAGCCCTGACCCCGCAGAGGGGATGCCCGGCTGGGGAGTGGGGACGGAGTCACTGGGGGGTTCCCCAGCCGGGGGTAGCAGCAGCCCTGGAGGCTACTTTAACGCTGTCTCCAGTTTGTATGAACTGTGCGTCACTATTTAATCCCATCCTCTCTGTTCTCCAGGCACTGCCCCAGGCAGTGCCCCGGCCTGGGCTGAATGAGGCCGGGGCTGCAGGAGAAGCAGTGGCTTGGTGGACATGGCACTGGGCTGGGACCCAGGAGATCTGGCCCAGCTCCTGGCTCGGCCACGGACACTGTGTGATGGGAGCACGTCTCGGTTTTCAAAAGTGTCCTTCATTGTGGGTGGCCTCAATCTTCAGGGTTCTCAGGCCGAGCGCCCACAAACCGAGACGCCCACAGTTAGCGGAGACCTCTGCAAACGCTGGCCTCAATAGCGCTGGATCCCTTGTGTTGCAGGTGCATGTAGGGCCCCCGCCATAATCAGGGCCCTGTTGTGCCAGGCGCTGCATAAACACAGAGCGAAGAGACAGTCCCTTCCCCTGGGAGCTCACTGAGGAAAGTGACTATGTCTGTGCCTCAGTTTCCCGCTATGTAGAATGGGAGGCTGACTCCCTTTTTGTGTGCAGCTCGGGGCGTGTGGTGCTGGGCGGTGCCGGGCACCAGACACAAGCCCATGAGTCACTCTGTGCTCGCGGGGCTAGATGCAGTGAATGAGGCGGGGGCCACACACGGGCATATGAGGATCCCAAGCACTAGGGAGCTACGGCTCTGCATCCGTGGGGCTGGGAGCCCAGCTCGCAGGGCCGGGATTCTGGGTGGGGGGAACTCTGGGGTCTGGGAGAGAATCTCTGCCCGGGGGCCCCAGGATCTGTCCATGGCTGCAGCCGTCCGGGGAGGCCGGGGCTGGGTGGGTGCCCGTGTCTGGCTCTCACAGCCTGTCTCCTGTGCACAGATCCCAACTTACCCAGACCCTCCATCTCTCTGAGCCCCACTGGGGTCACCGCCCCAGGGGCAGACGTCACCATCCGGTGTCAGGGGCAGCGCTGGGACGTGAGGTTCTTCCTGCACAAGGCTGGAGACCTGAACCCGCCGCGACACATGGACCCTGCTGGGGCCGGGGCCGAGTTCCGCATCCCCACCGTGGGCCTGCAGCACAAAGGGAAATACAACTGCAACTACCGGCTCCAATCACAGCCCTTCGTCTCCTCGGAGCCCAGCGACTCAGTGGAGCTGGTGGTAGCAGGTGAGGGGCCCGTCTCGACATCCCCATTCCCAGCCCCACATCCAGCCAGACCCTCGCGGGGGGGCTCCATGCTGCTAGGATGCTCAGAGCCAGGCTCTGCCCGGTAAGAGATACAGCTGTTCCTATCACAGCAGATCGGAGCCATTCACCGTGTCATACCCCAGCGACCCCATGGAGCTGGTGGTGGAAGGTGAGGGGGCCGGCTCGGTGTCCCCGTTCCCAGCCCCACCCCCAGCCAGACCCTCACGGGTGCTCGGTGCCAATGGGACACTCAGAGCCAGGCTCTGTCCGTAGACCTGACCCCACAGAGGGAATGCCCGGCTGGGGAGTGGGGACGGAGTCCCTGGGGGGTTCCCCAGCTAGAGGGGAGCAGCAGCCCTGGAGGTGACTTTAACGCTATCCCCAGTTTGTATGAACCGTGAGTCGCTATTTAATCCCGTGAGCCCCTCCCATCTGTTCTCCAGCGCCCGCCCCAGGCAGTGCCCCGGCCCGTGCTGAATGAGGCAGGGGCTGCAGGAGAAGCAGTGGCTTGGTGGACACAGTGCTGGGCTGGGACCCAGGATATCTGGCCTAGGTCCTGGCGTGGCCACGGACACTGTGTGATGGAAGCACATCATGGTTTTCAAAAGTGTCCTTCATTGTGGGGGGCCCTCAAACTTCAGGGTTCTCAGGCCGAACGCCCACAAACCGATATGCCCACAGTTAGCGGAGACCTCTAAAAAGGCTGGCCTCAATAGCGCTGGATCCCTTGTGTTGCAGGTGTATGTAGGGCCCCCGCCATGATCAGGGCCCTGTTGTGCCAGGCGCTGCATAAACAGAGCGAAGAGACAGTCCCTTCCCCTGGGAGCTCACTGAGGAAAGTGACTATGTCTGTGCCTCAGTTTCCCGCTATGTAGAATGGGAGGCTGACTCCCTTTTTGTGTGCAGCTCAGGGCCTGTGGTGCTGGGTGGTGCCAGGCACCAGAGACCAGCCCGTGAGTCGCTCTGTGCTCTGGGGGGTGGATGCAGTGAATGAGGCAGGGGCCACACATGGGCATATGAAGATCCCAAGAACTAGGGAGCCATGGCTCGGTGTCTGTGGGGCTGGGAGCCCAGCTCGCAGGGCCGGGATTGTGGGTGGGGGGAGCTGTGGGATCTGGGAGAGAATCTCTGCTCGGGGGCCCCAGGATCTGTCCATGGCTGCAGCCAGCCGGGGAGGCCGGGGCTGGGCGGGTGCCCGTGTCTGGCTCTCACAGCCTGTCTCCTGTGCGCAGATCCCAGCTTACCCAGACCCTCCATCTCTCTGAGCCCCACTGGGGTCACCGCCCCAGGGGCAGACGTCACCATCCGGTGTCAGGGGCAGCGCCGGAATGTGACGTTCTTCCTGCACAAGCCTGGAGGCCTGAACCCGCAGCAACACATGGACCCTGCTGGGGATGGGGCCGAGTTCGGCATCCCCACCGTGGGTCGGCAGCATGGAGGGAACTACACCTGCAGCTACCGGCTCCGATCAGAGCCCTTCATCTCTTCAG
Source organism: Malaclemys terrapin pileata (assembly GCF_027887155.1). Taxonomy (NCBI): domain Eukaryota; kingdom Metazoa; phylum Chordata; order Testudines; family Emydidae; genus Malaclemys; species Malaclemys terrapin. The sequence goes on from NC_071524.1 coordinate 138,312, forward strand.
AGCCCAGTGACCCCATGCAGCTGGTGGTAGCAGGTGAGGGGCCCGGCTCGACGTCCCTGCTCCGAGCCCCACACCCAGCCAGTCTCTCGCGGGGGCTCCATGCTGGTAGGAGGCTCAGAGCCAGGCTCTGCCCTAAGCCCTGGGCCCAGCAGAGGGGACGCCCGGCCAGGGAGCGGGGACGACGTGGGTGGTGGTTATAATAGGCCAGGTAAAGCTCTGCCTACCCTGTCTGGAGTCGCTGCCGAGTAGGGTTACCATATTTCCACAATCAAAAAAGAGGACACTGGGTGGGGGGGAGCCCCGCTCTAGCCCCGCCCCTGCCGCATCCACTCCCTCCCACTTTCCACTGCCGCCCTCAGAACCTCCAAACCCCCCCGCTTCTTGTCCCCTGACTGCCCCCTGCTGAGAACCCCCCTCAACTGCCTCCCCCCAGGACCCTACCTGTCCCCTGACTGCCCCGACCCTTATCCACTCACATGGGTGGCAGGGTTCTAGACATTTTGGTGGTGCCCAGAACCCCCCCACCTGCCTAAGGCTCTGGGAGGGGAGTTGGGTGGGGGAAGGAGGTCTGGGGTGCAGGTATTGGGCTGGGGATTAGGTTGCAGGAGGGGTGCAGGGTGCAGGCTCTGGGATAGAGTTTGGGTGCTGGGTGCAGGCTCTGGGCTGGGGCAGGGGGTGGGTGTGCTGGAGGGGGTTAGGGGTGCAGGCTCTGGGATGGAGTTTGGGGGTGGGAGGTAGTGCAAAGGGAGGGGGTGCAGACCTTGGGAGGGAGTTTGAGGGCAGTAGGGGGTGTGTGGGAAAGTGGGAGGGGGTTTGGGAGGGAGTTTGGGGATAGGAGGGGATGCAGGGGTGAGGGCTGTGGGGCTGAGGATGAGGGGTTCATGATGCAGGAGGGGGCTCAGGGCTGGGGCAGAGGATTAGGGTGTGGGGGAATGAGGGCTCTGACTGGGGCTGGGGATGAGGGGTTTGGGACATTGGAGAGGCTCAGGGCTAGGATGGAAGGGCAGGGTATGGGCAGCCTGTCTTGCCTTTAGTGATGGGGGGCACTAGGACCCAGGGGCAGCAGACAGCAGTTGCTGCTGGCTCTGGCAGTAGAAGCAGGCAGGGGAGAGGCAGGCAGGGAGGGGGGGACCCACCGGGGGGAGGGATGCACGGAGGGGGAGTGGCAGGTGGAGGCCGGGGACCCATCCAACCCTCCCCCTGCTCCCTGACTGCCCCCGGGACTCCCCTTACCATGCCCATGTCCATGTGTAGGCAAAACACGCTGCAGGCAGCACGGGGGAGCAGGGGAGGGGCTCTGGCTGCTGGAGGCCAATGGAAGAGGCTCAATCAGGCCCAGCCACCCAATCAGCCACGCCACACTCTGCATGGAAGGGAGGGGGGGGCGGGGAAAAATCCCGGACCTTTTAACCTTGTTACCAATTCCTCCCAGACGCAAAAGCTGGACATGTCTGGGGAAATATGGAAGGATGGTAACCCCACTGCCGAGGGACGCTGGGCTGTGGTTGGCTAGCTGGCCGGGGCCTGGGGCTGGGGGCTGCTCTGGCCTAGCACAGGGCTGGGGTCACCCGGGCCGGCTGGCGCCGCTGGGGTTCTTGGCATCGCATGACGGGGCTCAGGTTGGTTGGGTAGATGCGTCTGACCCGGGACTGGGGCTGTGCCTGGGGTCCTCTGGTGGCGGGGGTGGGGGGCTGTCTTGGGGTTCCGGCAGGTCCGGGGGTTCTCTGGCTGGGGCAAGGGGTGGCGAGGGGCATTCAGGGCTCCTGCTACTAGAAGCGGGGCCTTGTGCAGGGGGGGGCCGGGGTTGCAGGGCTAGCCTCCCGGAAAGGGGGGTCCAGCCCATGGGGGATGGAGTCATTGGGGGGAGCAGCAGCCGCTGGAGATTTCAGTCCGAGGGAGGGGGGATCCCTGGCTCCAGGGGAAGCTGCGGAGCAGGGGGCCTTTCCCAGGGGGATACTCCCCATCTCCGGGGACACACAGAGCTTTTGGGGCCTAGGGGCTGCTCAGCCAGCCCCTCCCCACTCCCCTGCACGCCCAGCACTCAATGGGGAGCTGTGCGGGGGAGGGGCCGGTGGCTGGGTCGCCGTGTCAGCCCCTCCCCACCCAGGGTCTGTGTCTCACGGCCTGTCTCCTTCTGCTCCCAGAGCCCACTCTGCCCAAGCCCATCATCAGCCCCAGTGGGGAGGTCTCCCTGGGGGGAGCTGTGTCCGTCCAGTGTTGGGGGCAGGGCCCGGGCGTGCGGATCGTGCTGAATAAAGGGGGACGCCATGTTGCACACGTGGATTCGGAGAAGTTGAAATTTCTGTTTCCCATCAACAACGTGCGCCGGGAGCAGGGCGGGAACTATAGCTGCTCCCATCACAGCAGGTCGGAGCCGTTCGTCAGGTGGAGCGAGTCTGTGGAGCTGGTGGTGAGAGGTGAGGGGCCCGTCTCGCGTCCCTGTTCCTAGCTCCACCACCAGCCAGACCCTCACGGGGGCTCGGTGCCAATGGGACACTCAGAGCCAGGCTCTGCCCTGAGCCCTGACCCCGCAGAGGGGACGCCCGGCTGGGGAGTGGGGACGGAGTCACTGGGGGGTTCCCCAGCCAGGGGGGAGCAGCAGCCCTGGAGGCGACTTTAACGCTGTCCCCAGTTTGTATGAACTATTTAATCCCGTGAGCCCATCCCCTCTGTTCTCCAGGCCCCGCCCCAGGCAGTGCCCCGACCGGGGCTGAATGAGGCAGGGGCTGCAGGAGAAGCAGTGGCTTGGTGGACACGGCGCTGGGCTGGGACCCAGGAGATCTGGGCCAGCTCCTGCTGCGGACATAGACTCTGTGGGATGGGAGCACGTCGCGGTTTTCAAAAGTGTCCTTCATTGTGGGGGGGCCTCAATCTTCAGGGTTCTCAGGCCGAGCGCCCACAAACCGAGACGCCCACAGTTAGCGGAGACCTCTGCAAACGCTGGCCTCAATAGCGCTGGATCCCTTGTGTTGCGGGTGCATGTAGGGCCCCCGCCATGAGCAGGGCCCCTTTGTGCCAGGCGCTGCATAAACACAGAGTGAAGAGACAGTCCCGGCCCCTGGGAGCTCACTGAGGACAGTGAGGATGTCCGTGCCTCAGTTTCCCGCTATGTAGAATGGGAGGCTGACTTCCTTCTTGTGTCTGGCTCGGGGCCTGTGGTGCTGGGCGGTGCCGGGCACCAGAGACCAGCCCGTGAGTCGCTCTGTGCTCGGGGGGCTGGATGCAGTGAATGAGGCAGGGGCCACACATGGGCATATGAGGATCCCAAGAACTAGGGAGCCATGGCTCCATGTCTGTGGGGTTGGGAGCCCAGCTCGCAGGGCCGGGATTCTGGGTGGGGGGAACTCTGGGGTCTGGGAGAGAATCCCTGCCCGGGGCCCCTGGATCTGTCCATGGCTGCAGCTGGCCAGGGAGGCGGGGTCTGGGTGGGTGACCAGGTCTGGCTCTCACAGACTGTCTCCTGTGCGCAGATCCCAACTTACCCAGACCCTCCATCTCGCTGAGCCCCACTGGGGTCACCGCCCCAGGGGCAGACGTCACCATCCGGTGTCAGGGGCAGCGCCAGAACGTGACCTTCTTCCTGCACAAGGCTGAAGACCCGAGCCTGCAGCAACACATGGACCCTGCTGGGGATGGGGCCGAGTTCCACATCTCCACCGTGGGCCGGCAGCACGGAGGGAACTACAGCTGCAGCTACCGGCCCCGATCAGAGCCCTTCATCTCCTCACAGCCCAGCGACTCCGTGCAGCTGGTGGTAGCAGGTGAGGGACCCGGCTCGACGTCCCTGCTCCCAGCCCCACATCCACCCTTGTGGGGGGTTTCAGAGCGAGTCTGGGCTGTTGGAATTAGCGCCCCCTGGTTTGATACAGCCCCGCTTGCCAGACAAGCTCCCCCGTAGCTCTGTAGACACAGGGACGTTCCTACTCCCAAATAGGGACAGCCGCACCCAGACCTGCTCCGCAGTGACTCCAGGTGTGAATGGCACCTGGCTGGGGCAGGGACCGTCTCCTGGCCTTCCTCTGTTACAGGAAAACCCAAGGAAGTGAGTGCCCCGCCCAGCGAGGGAAGGGTTAAAGCCGCTGCTAAGCCGGGCTGGGAAGTGGTCATGGCTTGGATGGGAGACAGGGAAGGAAACCCAGGGGCTGGGGCAGAGTCCCAGAAGGGGGCGCACTCCCCTGGCAGTGAGAGCTGGCCCCAAAGCCCCTGGGCAGCACTAGGGGGCGCTGTGCTGCAGGGGGTGGGGCAGGGGGCTCGGTAGGGGGCGCTGTGCTGCCGGGGGCGGGAACCTGTCTCTAGGGTATCCAGGCTCAGCAGCTGGAGGGGGCGGGGCTCCCCCGGCAGAGCGTGGGGGGTAGAGATTCTGTCCTGGGCCCTCCCCTGTCCAGGCTGCCCTGTAGGGCAGAGGGGCAGGGCTGATACATGGGGATCCAGGTCGACTCATGGACAAATCTGCTTCATGTCTTTGCAGGGTAAGGACCAGCCCCGAGACAGAGCAGATGAGACCCCAGCTCTGCTTCCCACCCCAAACTACCTGCCCTAGGATTCAGGACTCCTGGGTTCTCTCCCCGGCTTGGGATGGGAAGTGTTGTCCAGTGGTTACACCAGGGGGGCGAGGAGTTTTTAATGTTGTATTTTTTAGTTATTTTCCTAACATAGGTTGATTCTCATTAGTTGATAACCATTAAAAATGTTGAATTGCAACTAAATATAGTTTTAACACTGAATTTGGTGCTTTTTCTTTTGCTAACTATGATGGCAAACTATATCTATCCACGTTGATTGAAGCAGTTATATGGAGTCATTTACATTTCTTCAGTCTAATTTTTACATTTTGATTATGTTGCAAAATGGCAAATGATACATTTATTTCCTAGATTATGATGATTTTTTTTCATCTGATTTGTCCAAGCTCTGTTTGGATGCAAATTCAAATGCACTCAAAAATGCACAGAAACAGCATTTTCAATATGTTTATTAATGAAATAAAACTACTTTAAATGTGCTGAATACATAATAACAAAAAAGTGGATCGAAACGTATTTTTCATTTGAACCTAACTGATGTAAGGAGGTATCTGCAGTTAGTGACATGAACTGATTGTTTCTAGTCATCGTATCTCTCAGATTTTAGATCCCCCACGTGTAGTATTTATTCATAGATTGGAAGTGGAAAAGAAGCTTTCCTGCTTTCTCAACTCCCCGTCAGTATCTGAAATTTGAATGAACGTGTCATTGAACTGAATTAGCTGAATACACTGAAATGAAGAAAATATTCTTTCTGTGCCTGCAGAAGAGGCTACTGTTATCAAAAGCTGGTTTTACCCTTTCAACAAACTCTGGTTCCAGGTGCTCAGACAACAACTTCCACAAATTCAGTGGTTTGACATCCATTAAAACTGGGCAGCAAACATGGACCAAAGTATAGCAAGTTTAGGCATTAACATGGGTTGTCATAATTTCCAATTTAATCCACAATAGTCTTGTTTAAAAAAAAAGACACATGTTTTTAATTTAAATGAAAATAATCCAATTGACATGTATCCCTTCTGCCCATCTAAGTTGGCAGCAACAAGGGCCGGGTTCTGTATCTAGGGGTTCTGTTTCAACAACGCAATGCAAAACCGGCTCGAGCCCCCACCCAGGGACCTGGGACAATTACATACCAGCCCCTGGGTGCCTCTAAAAGGCAATACTTCCCCTCTCACAAGTACAGAGTCTGAGTGTAACAGAAAATGTTTAATAACATGAGGTAAACGACATCAGCATTAAATTGGAAAAACACCACAAACAGGATTCATAACACAAACCATGAGCAAAAAACCCACCCCAGAAAATTGGGCTGTGTCCTTTCCCATTGGTTCTTGAAACCAGCAACCCAACTATCACCCAGAGTCCCCAAAGTCCAACACCCCCAAAGTCTCTTGGGTCCAGCAACCACTCAAAGTCCCAAAAGTCCAACAGACCCCAAAGTCTCTGTCCCTGGTCAGTGCAGCCCCGGAGTAAAAAAAGGGGGGGCACGCAGGGTGTTAAGGGGCACCTTACGTGATCCGAGGCCGGCTGGCCGTCTCTCCGTGGGGTTCCACCAAAGCCTTCACCACGAGCCAGTCCACTTCCTGCTGTCCCACAAGCTGCTCCGCTCCACTCCGAGCCGCTCCAGCCATCCCCGCAAACAGCTCGCTGCTCCTCCAGTCATCCCCATAAATTGCTCCACCAGCTGCTTAGCAACATAGCTTCAGGTTCCCTCACTAGTTAACACAGCACTCAGTGATCTCAGCTCTTAATAACTTTAGCTCTTTTGTGATTGCAGCTCTTAGCAATGTCAGCTCATAGTAGGGGAGCCCCAGTACTGGTGCACCATTGGCCCAAAGTGAATTCAGCTCAGCAGCCTGTAACTAGAACAGGAGTACTTGTGGCACCTTAGAGACTAACAAATTTATTAGAGCATAAGCTTTCGTGGACTACAGCCCACTTCTTCGGATGCATACAGAGAAGAAGTGGGCTGTAGTCCACAAAAGCTTATGCTCTAATAAATTTGTTAGTCTCTAAGGTACCACAAGTACTCCTGTTGTTTTTGCAGATACACACTAACACAGCTGCTACTCTGAAGCCTGTAACTAGACTCCTAATAGAATCAAAATTAGCTCTGACATTCAACAGCAGAGAGGTAGTAGTGCAATTGGTGTTTCAAACTCTTAGACAGGACCCATACTATCAGATATAAACACCTACCCCCATCCTCCCTCAATTTGCTGGGTTTTGTAACCCATCCCCTTGTCAAGCAAGTGCTACATAGGTAATGGTGAAGGACTCACTCAGTCCTTCTGTCATACAACAGTTCCACTGGCCTTGATTCACAGAATCAGGGTAACAAAGCTTTATTCTTCCTGCCCCAATAACAGAGAAGCTGGGGATCCCACACCAGCCAAAGTAACCACTTTGAGTTGCTGTTGTTTCATGCCAGGCGAGTGGGTGTGCCTATGCAAACCAGATCAGCCCCTGGAGTTCTTTTCCACCCTCGCCATCATTCACCACCAGATGTCAGGGTAGAGCTCATCCTGACTCTGCTTACATCCATTTTTCTTAAATCCCTTTTGTGGTTTTTTTGTTTTTGAAAAGATCCTTTTGATTCACCCTGATTTTAGAAGAACTTCCACATTCAAGTTAATCATAAACTGCTCATATTCGGTTATAGGAGCGAAGGCAGCAAAATTCATCATATCAATAATTCATTGAAAATTATTTACTGAATCTTAAAAGAGACGAACTAGAGGGTCGGACACTTGTTTGTTTCTGTAGGCCCAGTTTCCATCCCTGAACCAGTAACAATTGCACGGGATAATGCCCCAAACCCTACAGTTTATTGTCAAATCGTCTGAGCCATTCCTCATCTGTTCTTATTGTTTTAGAAGTTTGAGACCAACAAAAACTTCCCCTCGGCAGTCGGTGCCCATGTGGCGCTGCAGACAGAGGAGCTGAGCAGTAACCTTGTGACATCAACCACAACTCAGCACCCGCCCATCACTCACTCCCTCCACTAACCCTGATCTTAAATCCTCACCCTGCCACCTGCCTGGGTCATCTCCCCATTGAAACCCGCAGGTTGACTCATTCTAACCAATGGGGTTGAATTATGCAAATCTCCTGGAGAGAGTTAGCACTGACTGGCTGAGTTAACTCTGATGTCACAAAGCGCCTCTGCCTACAGCACCAATGTAATGGGCATGGTGCAGAAAATCAGGCTTTTCTGGTGTTGCTGTTTTCCTTGTCACCAAAACCAACAAGGTTCTTCCCAGCGATGCCCAGAAATTTTGGAATGAATTTAACATAGTCTTCAAAAATTATCATGTGACAGACAGACAAAGAAATGCCACTGAACTGACGCAGGGAGCTACAGCTGCCGATATAGCACCAAATTAGACTTGCCCGTCTGGTCAGAGCCCAGCGACCCCGTGGAGCTGGTGGTAGCAGGTGAGGGCGCAGCTCAGTATCCCTGCTCCCAGCCCCACCCCCAGCCAGACCCTCAGGGGATTTCGACGCTCAGAGCCAGGCTCTGCCCTGAGCCCTGGGCCCAGCAGGGGGGACACCTGGCTGGGGAGTGGGGACGGGGTCACTGGATGTTCCCAGCTGAGATAAGGAGCAGCTGCTGGAGATTTGGGGCTGTGGGAGGGGGGGATTCCATGAAAACAGCCACGAAACAGCTGCAGTGGGGAGAACCCCAAGGATTCCTGGGCAGCTGAAGTAGGGTGAGAAAGAAACAGATGGGACAGCAGGGAGCAGCTCCCTACAGCCCGGAGCACTCCCGGTGGAAAGGGCCGGTAGAGTTTGGAGGGAGCTGCCCAGCCCCTGGAGAGAGACACCAGCAACCAGCGAGGTAGCAACAGGCCCCAGAAATGAAGGGATGCAGCGAGCCAGGAGCCTGTGGATAGGGACCCTGGTGGCTGAGCTGTGTTGTCAAAGGGCGCCAGACACAGAGCTGGCAGGGAGAATGTCCCATTGAGAAGGGACAGAGATGGCATGGAGGACTAGCTGTCTTGATTTGAGCTGGAACTCAGAACTAGGGTGACCACATAGCAAGGGTGAAATGTCGGGACAGGGAGTAGAGGGTTTTAGGTGTGTATATAAGACAAACCCTGAATATCGGCACAGTCCCTATAAAAAGAGGACATCTGGTCACCCTACTCACAACAGCCAAGAAAGACAGCGCAAGAAGATGGCTCCAGCTGCAATGAATGTTTGTTTGGGGTGTTTTTGCTCCGCCGACGGCATTCCGGTGGTTTTTTTTTTTGCTCTGCTGGCAACCCCCCCATGTGTCCCGATATTTTCTTCCTCTCATCTGGTCACCCTAGAAGCACTGCAAAGGCTTGGGGGAGTCAGGGGTAACGGAGGAGCTGAGGGAATGGGTAGGAGCCTGGGAGTGAACCTGGAAGGTGTGCGTGTGGGTGAGAGAAGGTTGTTTTTTTTCTGTGGGGGGGGGAAGTTATTAGGGAGCTGAGAAGCCTCCCCCATGCAGACCCCAAGCCTCTCCCATTCAGTCAGGCACATCAGCCCCTGTCCCCGCAACCCCCGTCCCCATGTGTCCCTGCAGCCTCCTCCCCCATCCCCAGAGTCAACGCTGTCACCCCACTAGCTCCTGAGCCCCAGTCTGTGACCCCCTAACAGCCCTGGGTGCCCCACTCTGCCCTAACCAGGCTCTGCGGCAGGTGCTGTGATGAACTTCTGCTCCTGGGGGAATTCTGCAGCACGGGGCAGGCAGAGAATTTTTTCCCCACAGAAAATACATTCTGCCCCAGAAGTGCTGCAGTTCCACCTTTTGCCCACCAGGGGCCGCTGTGGCACCAGAACAGTGGACTGTGTTCATGCTGCTGGGTGCTGTGGCGCCACAGTGGCCTCTGGTGGGAAAAAGGCAGAACTGCAGCACTTGGGCAGAAACAAGGGAGGAGTCCTTGTGGCACCTTAGAGACTAACAAATTTATTTGGGCATCAGCTTTCCTGGGCTACAGCCCACTGCACCAGATGCCTGGAGTGGAAAATACAGGAGCAGGTATAAATATATGAAAGAATGGGGGTTGATTTACCAAGTGTGAGGTCAGTCAAACGAGACAAATCAATTAACAGCAGGATACTAAGGCAGGAAAAATAATTTTTGAAGTGGTAAGAGAGTGGCCCATTACAGATAGTTGACAAGAAAGTGTGAGTAACTGTAGGAGAAATTAGTATTGGGGAAATTAGGTTTAGGTTTTGTAATGACCCAATCACTCCCGGTCTTTATTCAGGCCTAATCTGATGGTGTCCAGTTTGCAAATTAATTCCAGTTCTGCAGCTTCACATTGGAGTCTGTTTTTGAAGTTTTTTTGTTGAAGAATTGTCACTTTTAGGTCTGTTATTGAGTGACCAGAGAGATTGAAGTGTTCTCCTACTGGTTTTTGAATGTTATGATTCCTGATGTCAGATTTGTGTCCATTTATTCTTCTGCATAGAGAAAAATGTATGAAATGGGCAGAATGGATTATATGCAGGGAAAAAACAAAATTACGTGGGACAGATGAATTCTGCATGTCTGCAGATGCGCAGAATTCCCCCAGGAGTAACAGTGTGTGTGTCCCTGCCGCCCCCTGCTGGAGGGGCTGGGCCCTGCTCTGCGTGTCAATCACATGGGTCCTGTGCCCTAGTGCAGTGGATTTCAAAGTCCGGGTCGTGACTCAGTGATGGGTCGTGGAATGCCAGGCACTGGGTCGCCTTGCTCAGCCCCCAGGGACCCTGGAGGCCGGCCAGTGAAAAGTACTAGTAAAACTATTAATAAAGCTACTAGTCCCTACCCAGTAGCAGGTCTGGCTCATAGGCAGGGGGTCTACAGGGCTCCACGTGCTTCCCCCGAACCGAACACCGGCTCCACACTTCCATTGGCCAGTTCCATGGCAGGGGCAGTGCCTGCGGGCGAGAACCACGAGGAGCCGCTTGCACACCTCCGCCTAGGATCCAGACCTGCCGGCTGCTTCTGGGGTGCAGCACCATCTGTGGTGCCAGGACTGATGGGAAGCCTGCCTCTGCACCCCGGCTGCGCCGCTGACCGGGAGCAGCTGGAAATAAGCCTGTGCCCCAACCTCGTGCCCCAATCCCCCGCCCCAGCCTTGAGTCCCCTCAAACCTGGAGCCCCTTCCTGCACCCTGACCCCCTCATCCCCGGCCCCACCCCAGAGCCTGCACCCCCAGCCCAGAGCCCTGACCCTCTCCCACACCCCACCCCCCGCCCCAGCACAGAGCCTCCTCCCACACCCCATAGCCCTCAGCCCCAGTTCCACTGGGTCATGGGCATCAACAAATTTCTTCACCTGGGTCACCAGAAAAAAAGTTTGAAAACTACTGCCTTAGTGGACCAAGTACCAGGCTGGGCCTCAGGACTCCTGGGTTCTATTCCCAGGTCTGGATTTTGACCAGGTCCCCTCACTCGGTGCCTCAGTTTCCCCATCTGTGCAATTGGGAGGGTGACCCAGCCCCTCCCTTGGAGAGCACATCCTGTTAATCTCCTGATTTGTAATAAACACAGAATCACAAACTGCCCCACCCACTGGCACCCCACATCCTCCTGGTCCCCACACCAGGAGTATGTGTAAGACCTGGGGGAGATGGTATCGCTCGGGGGGGAGAGGCGTGGGGCCCTCCTGCTCTAACTGCTAGACCTCACTTTCCTCCCACAGCTGGGGTATATAACAGGGTAGGTGCCGGGCATCAGCTTTATTCAGAGTTTCACTGGCAGTAGCAAAAACAGCAAGCGAGCGCCGGTTCTGGGCAGACTTCCCCTTTTGTGGTTTTATCGGCTGCTCCTTTAACAACTCAGGATCTAAATTTACCCTACGTCCCCCCCTCACAGGAGCTGGAAACCACAACCCCTCCCAGCCCCCCCTTCCCATCTCTGTCCCACACCACTTGGCTAAGAATAGATCCTGCAGCGGATGTCACCTGAGAAGGAGGTTGGACAGGTCCCTCCATGTGACAAAGTGGGGAATTTTCTTGGTGCTTTCTATGAGCACTGTGATTGCCTCAGTTTCCCCTGTGTGCTGTTTGTGTAACGAGGTGGTGGGAGAGGGGGTTGTTGGTGCAGAGGGCCAGGTGTGACCTCGCCTAGCAGCCTGGACACTGGACAACGCCTGGATGTGGTGGAACCAAGGAAGTGATGACCCGGAGGCCCAGCCCATGTTGGGAGCGGCTGGTTCTGGCCAGTGGGGGGACAAAGGCCTGGGAGTCCGAGACAAGGGGTCAGAGGGTACATGAGGATGGGTGTAGGGGGCAGAGGTTTGAGAGGAGAAGGGACAGTGTGGGAGCTTGGGGGCTGTAGGGGAGATGGGAGGGGCAGGGGGCAGGCTGGGGGGGATTTGAAGGGGGATAGACTGGGCGGAGGATGGGAGATAGGGGGTCAGGCTTGGAGGGAGTGACTCTGCTAAGCAACGAATCTGCTGCTCCTTCCCCTCCTGCTCCGTGGGGCCGAGAGCAGCTGTGGGGGGAGGCTCCCGAGTGGTTGGGGGGCGGAAGGTGAGCAGGGGGCTTCAGGATTTACGAAGGCCATTGGGACCATCCGGCCGGGTGGCTGAAGCACATTTAACGCTGCCCCTGAGTTGCGGTGCCCCCGGTGTTACCCAGCGCTGTGTGAGAACGGACAGGCGACGGCGCAACCGTCACACCCGGGTCCTGGTTCCCAGCCCCCTGCTCTAACCACTAGACCCCACTCCCCACCCAGAGCCGGGAATGGAGCCCCCTGACTCCCAGCTTTCTGCTGCCCTCTAGCCAATGGCGTATAAACAAAACCTGTGTCACGTCCCTCTCTAGGGCCTGGCCACATAACCACTGACAGTGTCTCCTCCAGCTCGGGGGCAGGGTCTCTGCGGGGGCATTAGAAGGTCCCTGGGTCTCTCCCGGCTGGTGACCCGTTGGGGGCCCGGGATGGAATTTCTCTTTCTCTGATTTTCTTTTGAACCTGGTTGATTTAATTCACACACTGAGAAAAGCCCCTTAGAACCAGGCGTTACAGTGTAAACCCGTCATCACCGCTTGGCTATGGCGCAAGGAGCAGCAAACCCAGGTGTTCCCCTTCGCACCCGCTCCTCACATGGTGCCACGGCTCATGTCACAGGTGGGTGGGTTTTCAGGGAATCCTCCAGCACCAGGAAATGCCACAGTTAAGTTTTCCTCAACTCTGCCCCCTTTAATTGCATGATCACGTATTAATTTTACCTACATGGGAGCTGCGGGGAGCGGAGCCTGAGGGCACGAAGGCAGCGCACCCCCCACAGAGCTGCCTCAGGGACCAGGGGGCTGCTTCCTTGAGCCCCGGTAAGCACTGCCAGGACCCGAACCCCTTCATAGAATCATAGAATATCAGGGTTGGAAGGGACCTCAGGAGGTTCTAGTCCAACCCCCTGCTCAAAGCAGGACCAACCCCAACTAAATCATCCCAGCCAGGACTTTGTCAAGCCTGACCTTAAAAACCTCTAAGGAAGGAGATTCCACCACCTCCCTAGGGAACCCATTCCAGTGCTTCACCACCCTCCTAGTGACATAGTGTTTCCTAATATCCAACCTAGACCTCCTCCACTGCAACTTGAGACCATTGCTCCTCGTTCTGTCATCTGCCACCACTGAGAACAGTCTAGATCCATCCTCTTTGGAACCCCCCTTCAGGTAGTTGAAGGCTGCTATCAAATTCAGCTATTTCCCTCTGCTGAATATGGGACACCTGGTAAAATTACCCGTATTCAAGCGAGTTCAATGACAATCAGTCAGAACTACGCTGTGCAAACCTTCAAATTAACATCAAGTGACTGAGCCCCTGTTAAAAACAAACACTGCGTAGCTGGATTCTTTTTATTTACCTTCTTATCTTTAAGGCTCCCCACTCAGATGCCCAAGGGGCCATTCGGGGATGGTCCCTGAAGACAGAACTGATGGGTTCAATTCTTCTATATAGAGGGTGATGGATAGATCACCGGGGATGGACGGCCATGGATCGGTGGGAATGTGGGTCCTTGGGAACAAAGGGCGGTGGACAGATGGGAGCACATCTGGTGATGGATAGAAAGATGGACTAAGAACTTGTCTCCATGAAAACTGGACCTGAAATGACAAATCCTGTGTGGTTCCCAATCCCAAACCCCACTGGTGATCTCAGAGTGCGTCTGGGCTGTTGGAATTAGCGCCCCCTGGTTTGATACAGCCCCGTGTGGCAGACAAGCTCCCCTGTAGCTCTATAGACACAGGGATGTTCCTCCTCCGAAATAGGGACAGCCACGCCCAGACCTGCTCCGCAGTGACTCCAGGTGTGAATGGCACCTGACTGGGGCAGGGACCATCTGTGTCGTGTGTCTGTACAGCTCCGAGCACACGGGGGAGTTGGCTCACGACAGGGGCTTCTGGTAATTAATACAAGTCAGTAATGATTTTGATTCCCGTTTCCGTGGAGCCAGGCAGGGGCTGTATCTGTGCTGAGGGTATCGTTGGGCCGATCCTCCCCATTCTGGGATCCCGGGGGCGCTGAGCTGGCTTGAATCCCTGGGTCCCGTCCTCTCCCCAGGGATGCCGGCTCAGCCCGGGGAAGAGCCACCATTGCCGATTGCGGGGCGGGGGGAGTTTCCCTGTATAACTAACCACAGACACCAGAGCTCCAGCTTTCTCATGACCCCCCCCCGCCCCGACAGACCCCACACGGGGAACCGACCCAACTCAGTCTGGAGCAGCGCTGGTTCTCACTCCACATCTCCACGCTGTTCCCAAGTGGTCACGGACTCACAGGCCTGTGCGCTCTCAGCTCCCCACGGTCCTTGGGAGGAACCCCCTTCAGTGTGACAGTCCTTCTCGGGGGTCACAATCTCTCTCGGGGGTTAAGCCATCGGCCCCACCTCCTGGAGCTGCACCTCACTGAGCCTTCAGCTCGCCTGTCTCTCACTAATCCCCCTTCGTTCTACTGCTCCCCAGTCACTTACTGCAGGATGGAATTTGGGTCTCTCCAGGCTGGTGACCCATTGTGGGCCCAGGATGGAATATCTCTTTCTACAATTTTCTTTTTTCTAATTCACACGCTGGGAAACACCCCTTAGAACCAGGCGTTACAGTGTAAACCCGTCATCACTGCTCACCTATGGCGCAAGAGGCAGCAAACCCAGGCATTTCCCATCGCGCCCGCTCCTCACATGGCTCGTGTCGCAGGAGGGCAGGTTTGCAGACTGAGAGGGAGGGCTGCAGATTCAAACCCTCCAGCATCAGGAAATGCCACAGTTACAGTTTCCTGAACGACATTCACTCTGCCCCTTTGTGCAGCTCCATTATGACTCCAGCCTTCAATTGCATGATCAGGTATTCACTTTACCTACATGGGTCATCAGCCGGGCTTGAACCCAGAATGAAAAGGGGATGGAATTTTCATGGAAATCGTGGTCAGTGGAAGATTGAAGACCAGACCCCGTGGTCGCCTGGCTCTCAGCCTGATGCACCTTCCTCAAGGCTGCAGGGTACGATGAGGGTGACCTGTCCCCACACCCCACAGAGACACAGACAAGCTGTGAGCTGCATGACGCTTGGCCAGGCGGACAGTCTCTGGGTTTCTTGGGTTTCACAAAGCCCTCTGCTTCTTTGACCGCAGTAGATTTCACCTACATAATAGAGACACCGTGTGATTGACACAGGAAGAGACGAGACATCATCAACTTCCTGTAGCTGTAGCCACCAGCTGGGTTTCTTATTTGGGGCTCGGTGGAGCTGGGCACTGGAGTGTTGGAGACAGGGCTGAGGGGCCCCTCGCTGCCCCCATCATGGCATCTGCTCCCATCATCCTCTACCTCTGTGAGTTTCGGAGACAGCCTGCACGTGTATCCATGTGGGTGTGCGGGGGGTATCTGAGACCAGGGCGTGTGTCCATGGGGGCTATCAGAGACCAGGGCATGTCCATGGGGAGGGCCGATCTGAGACCAGGGCGTGTGCCATGGGGTGGGGGAGAACTGACTCACTCTGGGATCTGGTGCCTAACGACTTGTCCCCTTTCCAGGCTGCTGGCTGGCTGGGCAGAGCAGGGTGTCGGGACATGAGTATCTGTGGGGCAAGGGAAACTTTAGTGTTCAGGATGGGGAGGGGATGGGGGATTGGCAAAGAGGAGCTGAGCCCTGACCCTTCACCCAAAAAATCAGTTCAACCTCCTTGTATTGATCCCAGGGGGCTGAGATCAGAACCTGGCCCTGCCCCCAGTGCAGTCGGGGGTGAGTGCTGATTGACGGGGAGGGGTGGGGGGGTGACCAGCAGGGTCCTGCCCCCTGTCCCATTTCTGCCCAGTGCGAGCTGCGGTGGCTGGTGGGTGCGGGCAGGTGCTAGACACCAGCTGGTTACGTGTTGCCTCTGCTGCCCACCCATCAGCACTTTACGTGCTCCCCCTCTGGCTGTCCTCTCCCTGCTTTGCCCCTTCACCCCCAGCCCAGCCCCGCTGCTCCTCCCTATCCGCCCCCCAGTGAGGCACAGCCCAACCCAGCGCTGTGCAGAGAACCAGCCCCTGGTCAGAGCGCTCAGCTCACCCACAGCCTGGCTGGCAGGCTCCTCCCTTCCTCACCCCACTGCCTCTGGCTGGGCCAGGACCCGGGAAAGCCCAAGACCCTCCGGCCTGGGGCACTGGCCAGGAGGAGCCGAGCCCTGGGTGTGCCAAAGCCCCTGCACTGGCACAGGGGAGCCTCTCCACCCCTCAGCTAAGCTCTGGAGTGGGGGGGGGGCAATTTCCAGCCTGTTCCCACCCCGAACCTGCAGGCGTCACAGCAGCCCCCCGGGCAGGGGCTTAGCACCCTCTTCACCCCCCACCTCCTTGCCCTGGGTCCTGCGAGCTGGAAGTCGTCCCATTGCCGTGACCTGCAGCCCCCAACGAGCCCGCGGCGATAGCTGATTAGCAGCGCTGCAAAGGCCCTGGAGATCCTTTTCACTTCCTGGCTGGGTTATTTTCCACCCTGCTGTGTCTTTCCTCCTCTCCGAGCTCACTCTCCTGGCTTCCCATTGGACGCTGCAGTCGGGTGTGTGGCACCCACCCCACCTGCCCTGCCTAAGGATACAGTTACCATATCTAATAAATAAAAAAAGAGGACCCTCCACGGGCCCTGGCCCCGCCCATTTCCCACCCTAGCCCCGCCCCAACTCCGCCCCTTCCCCACCCTAACTCCGCCCCCTCCTCCCTCCCACTCCCAGCCACGCGGAAAGGGCTGCCCGAGCGCTACCGGCTTCACGGTTTGCCAGGCAGCCCCCAGACGCTGCGCCCCCGGCCGGCGCTTCCCCAGCGCAGCTGGTGCCCGGGAGGGGAAGCGCCCAGCCGGGGGCGCAGGGTCTGGAGGCTGCCCGGCAAACCGTGAAGCCGGTAGCGCTCGGGCTTTGGGCAGCCCCTATGCCTCCAGACCCTGCGCCTCCAGCCGGGCTCTTCCCCTCCCGGGCTCCGGCGGTGCAGGGTCCAGAGGCACGGGGACTGCCCGAAGCCGGTAGCACTCGGGCAGCCCGGCTCTTAAACAGAGCCGAAGAGTCGGGGAGGAGCAGAGCCGCCATTTTCCCGGACATGTTTGGCTTTTTGGCAATTCCCCCCGGACGGGGGTTTGAGTGCCGAAAAGCCGGACATGTCCGGGAAAAAGAGGACGTATGGTAACCCTACCTAAGGAGAACGGACCCAACGTGGGACCGGCCCTGCCCGGATTGTAACCACCCAGGGTCCGAGCAGCAGGGGTCGGGATCACCTTGCAGCCAACACACCCGCTTGTCATTAACCCGTATCCAGCACCCGCCACCATCCCCAGAAGCCACATTTCACCCCCATTTCCATCCTGTCTCTCCCCCACCTCCCGTCTGTCTGTTTGCTAATGTAAGGGGAGTGTTGGCCCCTCACTGACACACAGTGGGGTTTTTGGTTGGCCAGTTCCCAGAGCCAAAGAAAGGGGAAGGGCTGATGGGAAATCAAGACCCTGAGACCGACAATCCCCAGGGGCAATGGGGAGAGGCCAATGCTCCAGATCAGCCCAACTGAGAGGACAGGCAGGCCAGGGAGGGAGTCAGGAGCCCCGGGTCCGGTCTTCCCTGTGAGCTGGAGCTGCCTGAGCCAGAGCGGGTGAGCTAAGGAGGGAGCAGCAGCCAAGCCGAGCTGGGAGCAGGACCAGGTGAGGACTGAAGGTAACTGCTCCTAATGGCCCCCCTCCATCGCCTTCTCCTGCCTTAGCCCTGGCCCCCCGTGGAGTGCAGGAGTCCCGGGCCGCCCCCTGGGGCACTGAACGGTGCTGTTTCCCCAGGATAGTTTTCTCCAAGAGCCGTGAGCATGTGTTGTTTTGGAAATAGCGCTGGGCGCATCTCGGGGCGCGGGCAGGCTGTGCTTTGCCTCGGGCAGTGCCTGGGTGCCCGGCCCGCTGGGACTTGTGCAGGTGATGGCTCTGGGCTACAGGGAGGAGTTGGTCAGATTGGGGAGGGGGGACAAAGGAGACCCGATGGGTTTTTATTTTATTTTTTCTTCCCCCAACCCCCTTCTGGCTTCCTAGGCAGGGCACCGCGTCCGGCTGCTGGGTGTGTGGGTGTTCTCCTGCGCAATGCCGGCTGTGCAAACCCTTCCGTGGCTGGATCATTCTTGTGTTTTTATTTTAAGTACAAAATAAATACGTATAACGAATTGAAAAGTATGTCATTAGTAATTGGATATGTCGGGTGGCGCCTTATTTTATGTGTTCGCTCCCCCGATGTTAGAACCTGCCTACGCCACTGAATATCACCTGAGGGGGTGTGGCCACCACCAGAGCAAGTGTCTGACCTGTGTGTGACAGGGTCCCCGGGGTGCAACCCGGCCTGTGGGGCCGCTGAGACCTCAGGCTGCCCCTGACACTGTGATGCTGATGTCAGGTTAAGTGCAAAGTCTTTGTCCTCCAGATGTTCCTCCAGATGTTGTGTTGTGGGGAAGAGAAGCCCAGGGGTTATGTCCCTTCCCCTCTTTTATATTTTCTTCCAGCTTCCTGGAAAGATCTTTGCTGTGACCTGGGGATCAGGCAGTCCCCATTGATCAAGCAATCTCCACAGGAGGGAGGAAGGGGAGCCCTCGAGGTCAGACAGGCCTGTGGGTAAGGGGAGTGGGAGCGAGGACTCAGATCCTTTCACTAGCCAATCCCACCGGGGTGTGTATAAACCAGGAAAGTTCCCCACAATAGCGGATCCATTCCCCCACGTACACTAGGAGCGGGGACAGCGGCCACCCTGCCTGTCTGTCTGGAGAGTGAAATGAACCGGTTCCTCCCCCCACAGCCCGGCTGGTCTGGAAACAAGCGGCTCTGCTCTGGTGATTCCCAAAGGAGCGAGACTTGGAGCCAGTCTGACTCCAGCCGTTGGCTGCTAACCCTAACCCTAACCCCATTTCAATAGACAGGCCGGGTTTGATTCCTTGTCCAGGGGTTTAACCCGAAAGCTTTGCCTTTGAACGGCTGCTGCTGGGGGTTTGCCCAGGAGCCGAGTAGAACCAGGGGCTCGGTTTGAAACCGCCTGTGTAATGCTGGCAAGGGAGAGAGATGAAAAACCCCTTGGACCCTCTGGGCCAGTGAGACACTCTGCAAAGAGCAGCCGGGCTACCGGAGTTTGGGGGGACAGGCCTAGTGCGGGGGGAAGGGATTAGAGGTGAGACGGGCTGAGATCAGGGAGGGAGTGGGGAGAGGAATTTGAGGGGAGAGAGACAGGGGCAGGTGGGTGCGTGCTGGAGGGGTGACAGGACGGGAGTTTGAGGGGAGACTGGAGAGGAGGAGGAGGTGGAAGGGGAATGGGGGCGAGCGGGACAGGGGGATGGGGATGGGCTCCCCCCTCACAGAATCAGGGTTGCCAGCATAGTCCCCACTCACCAGCAGCCAAGCTCCCCCCCCCCCCCCAGCTGTTTGGCGGCACTTAGGACTTTCCAGGAGGGAGGGAGAGGAGTGGGGACACGGCACGCTCAGGGGAGGAGGCAGTAAAGAGGCAGGGCGAGGGTGGGGACTTGGGGGAAGGGGGTGGAATTGGGGCAGGGCAAGGGTGGGGTAGGGGCGGGGGTTTGAGCATCCACGGGGCAGAGGGGTGGCCCCCACTATCACCAGAGAAAGAAACAGATCTTAAGTTGGTTTGATAACATCCTGTCTGGCAAGAAATCACTTCTCAATAGTTGTGGTTGTGAAACCCTCATTGCTTGACTGGTTTGTCATTATGGTCTCCACTTCCCTATTGTTTGTCTGTATGGTCTCGGTTTGGTTCTTTAATAGTTTCTGTCTGTTACATAATTAATTTTGCCAGGTGTAAATTAATGAAGGTGGTGGGGTAGGATTGGTTAGAGAATTTTGTTACACTATGTTAGGATTGGTTAGTAACATTTGAGTATACTGATTGGTTAAGATATAGCTAAGCAGGGTTCGAGTTTCACTATATAAACTGGGGTCCAAAAGGAAGTTCTTTGGGAACCAACTTCAGGATACAGCCCCAGAGATCAGAGCTGCCAGACCTCAATGCTCTGCCAATGACACCGGGCAGCAACTGGAGTCTCCCAGATGGACCTGATCCTCACTGGCCATGAAGAAAAGTTCATCTGTCTTACTGGGAGTGGTGAGCACTGTCTGTGTAGCGTGTGCTGTCTGTAGCATTACCATATTTGAACATTCAAAAAAGAGGACACTCCACGGGGGGGACCTTTGCTGTTGCAGCTGCCCTCTTGGATGTTTTTAGTTATTTAAATATGTCCATATTTTCCTGGGAGGAATTTTTAAAATGTAGAAAATTCCTCCTGGATGGCAATTTAAGCACCAAAAAGCCTGACATGTCCACGGATGTATGGTAACCCTACCTAAAGTTCTTTTTTAAAAAGATGGGCCTGAACTAGAAATGAGCTCCGTTTCACATGTGTGGGTCCTAGCTGCTCCCTGCCCCCCTCATTGAAGCAGGTGTGCAGGGTTCCTGCCCTGGGAACTGCAGGGCACCAGTGGACGTGGGGCTGACTGCAGACAGGGGCATGGGGCAGGGCTAGCTGGAGGCAGGGGGTACGGGGCTGGCTGTGGGCAGGGCAGGGGGTGAGGAGCTGGCTGGAGACAGAATGTGAGGTTGGCTGGAGATGGGGGGCGTGTGGGGCGGGGTGGAGGCAGGGCAGGGGGTGCGGGCTGGCTGCAGGCAGGGCAGGGGGTGTGGCAGGGGCTGGATGCAGGGCTGGGGTGCGGAGCTGGCTGGAGACAGGGGCTGGCTGCGGGCAGGGGGTGTGGGGCTGGCTGGAGGCAGGGCAGGGGGTGTGGGCATAGGCGCCAACTCCGTAGGTGCTCCAGGGATGGAGCACCCGCTGGGAAAAATTGGTGGGTGCAGAGCACCCACCGGCAGCTCCCTGCTGCACCCTCCCACCCCAGCTTGCCTCTGCCTATGGGTGGAGCTGGCTGGCAGGGGGTGCGGCAGGGGCTGGAGACAGGGGCTGGCTGTGGGCAGGGTGGTGGGTACTCCTGTGGAGAGCGGCTTGGAGCAGCCGGAGCCGAGCAGCAGGACTCAGCCCAGACCAGCAGAGGAGCCGGGGACCCGCCGGGCAGCAGCACAGCAATAGGGCCCGTGCCCAGAGCCAGGTGGCGCCCGCATGGCTCCCACTCCCACAACGCCACGCCCCCAGCCGGGGTGGGGCCAGAAGAGGAATGACATCGCTTCCTGGCCGGCCGGAGCCCATCAAAGCGGCAGTGCCCCCTCCCACAGTGCGGAGGAAGCAGGTTACACGTTTAGCCGGGGCCGGGCGAGCATCCCAGACACGCAGCAACTCTAGGCTGACCGTGCCTCCCTATTTTCCCGGACATGTTCGGCTTTTTGGAAATTCCTCCCGGACGGCGACTTGAGAACCAAAAAGCCGGACATGTCCAGGAGAATACGGACCTACGGTAACCCTAGCAGTCTGGTTTGGGTGACTGTTAATAAACAAAGGTTATGTAGGATATGACTGTGTAAGGCTCCTTCACTGGTAAAAGGTCCTGCACACCCGCAGAAGCAGTAAACACCCAGAGCCCCATGTATTGGGAAAGGGTGTGGGTACTTAAATTGACCAGGTTAGTTACACCCTGAACCCTACGGATTGGGTCCGGGTAGGTGCTTTTCGCCTGGAGCCCTACGGCTTGGGAAAAGGTGGGGTGAACTAATCTCTGCAGGTAACATCCCACGCCCAGGATGGGGGGGGCTCTGCATTGATGGGACCCTCAGAGCCAGGCTCTGCCCTGAGCCCTGGGCCCAGCAGAGGGGACGCCCGGCCGGGCAGCGGGGACAGAGTCACTGGGGGGGTCCCAGCCAGGGGGGAGCAGCCTTCTACACTGCACATGGTCTGACGCTGCCCTGGTCACCGCGGTGTCGGGCGCCTGCCAGTCGAGCATTAAGCGACGTGGCCCCGTCTGTCATGGGCAGGTCGTTCTATCTCGTCTTTTCCCCTGGGGAGGTCTGTGCCCACCGCAGAGGGTTTGGTTTGGGGGCTCAATGGCCACGCTGCCCCGGGTCGATAACGGAGTAGGCCGGCCGGGGGAGGGCGCCTGGGCTTGGAGCCGGAGGTGGGGAGGTTTGGGGGGCTCTTGGCTGCTGGGGGAGCTCGTTCTGCAGCCTGGACCCGGACCCAGACCCGGAGGAAGTTCTGTCCCCTGCCCAGACGAACGTGACCCTGATTGTGGCTGGGCCGGAGGCAGGGAGCCGTCACCCCAGAGCTGTGGGCTGTTGCAAGACACACTTCCCCTTTTCACAGATTTTTCGGCTGCTGGTTTAGCAACTTTGGATCTAAATTTATCCCTCCCCGTTCCCATTAAGGGTGCCAGAAACCACAACCCCTCCACCCCTCTGTCCCATCTCTGTCTCACACCACTGTGCTAAGAATAGCATCTGCAGCGACACTACCTGAGAAGGAGGTTGTCTAGGCCCCTCCACCCTCATGCTCCAGGGCGGGTGCTGGGCCCAGCCAGGTCAGGAAGGTATCTCTGCCCTGCTGCAGAAGGTGATGAGGAGAGTAGGGGGGGACCAGGCAACTGCAGGAGGGGATGTGCTTTGCTGGGTGTGGCGGGGAGATGACTTTGCTCTGACCGTGGTAGATTTGGGCTGGAGATTGCAGAAAAACCATCTGATGGGAAGAAAGGGGCCGAGCGCATCACGGGCTTCCTGGGGCTGCAGCCCCCGGCACAGTTCCTCATTCCGCTCGCACTCGGGCCTCAGACTCGGTGGAGCTCAGCACCAGGGTGTTGGTGGCAGCGCTGAGGGGCCCCCACTGCCCCGTCATGGTGTCTGCTCTCACCGTCCTCCTCCTCGGTGAGTACCAGAGACAGCCAGGGCGCATGCCCAGGATCTGAGACCAGGGCGTGTGCCCATGGGTGTGTGTGTGTGACACTAGAGCAGAGGTGGGCAAACTATGAATGGGGGTAGGGGTCCTGGGGGGCAGTCAGGAAGGAGCAGGAGTTGGATGGGGTGGCGGGGGGGCAGTCAGGGGCAGGAGTTCTGGGGGCTGTCAGGGGACAGGGAACGGGGGGGGGAGTTGGATGGGGCAGGAGTCCCAGGGCGGTCGCCAGGGGGTGAGAAGCAGGAGGGGTCGGATAGGGGGCAGGGCCAGGCCATACCTGGCTGTTTTGGGAGGCACAGCCTCCGCTAATCGGCCCACCATACAATTTTGGAAACCTGATGCAGTCCTCACCACAAAAAGTTTGCCCACCCCTGGACCAGGGTGTGTGCCCATGGGGGGGATCTGAGACCAGGGTGTGTGCCCATGGGGGGGATCTGAGACCAGGGTGTGTGCCCATGGGGGGATCTGAGGCCAGGGTATGTGCCCATGGGAGGGATCTGAGGCCAGGGTGTGGGATCCAGTGGCTCTGGGATCTGGTCCCTAACCTGCCGTCTCCTCTCCAGGCTGCTGGCTGGCCAGGCAGAGTGGGGTGTCAGGAGGTGAGTATCCATGGGGTGGGATATGGGGGAATGTTACCATTAAGGATGGTGGGGAAGGGACAGGGAACAGAGAGCCAAACCCTGAACCGTTACCCCAACCTCACACTAACCCCCTCAACCGCTGTTCCCAGGTCAAAGGGAGTCCCACATCCTGCCGTGCAGGACCCAAAATATGTGCCCCCCCCCAACCAGACCCAGCCAGGCTTAAAAAAACGTCCCAACAAACCACTGCCTGCTCCTCTTCTAGAGAGTGGGAATCTAGAGTGCCCAGACTCTCTGCAAGAGAGATAATCTTGATTAGCCCTGGGAAACCAAGATCAGAATCCAGCCCTGCCCCCAGGGGTGACTCCAGATTGGCACCGGTGGGGGCGGGGTGGAGCTGAGATCAAAACCCAGCCCTGCTTCCTGTGTAGTCAGGGGTGACTCCGGATTGACCCCGGGGGGGCTGAGATCAGAGCCTGACAGGCGGGTGTTGTTCACAGAGGCGGTGGATCTGACAGGCTCTGCTCACCCTGATGTGTATTTCTAGGGTTACCATACGTCTGGATTTTCCCGGACATGTCCGGCTTTTTGGTCCTCAAATCCCCGTCTGGGGGGAATTGCCAAAGAGCTGAACATGTCCGGGAAAATGCTTTGCCGGCATCCCTGTCCCCTGCTTACCTTAGAGCGGCTCCAGCGGCTGCTGCTGCTCCCCCCAGACACCTCAGCTCTGTGTAGCTGAAGAGCCGAGCTGCCCGAGTGCTACCGGCTTCATGGTTTGCCGGGCAGCCTCCAGACCCTGTGCCCCCGGCTGGGCGCTTCCCCTCCAAGGCTCCGGCTGCACTGGGGAAGTGCCCGGCTGGGGACGCAGGGTCTGGAGGTCTGGGGGCTGCCCGGCAAACCGTGAAGCTGGTAGCGCTCGGGCAGCTGTTTCGCGTGGCTGGGAGGGGGGAGGAGGGGGAATGCGGGACGCTCAGGGGAGGGGGTGGAGTTGGGGCAGGGACTTTGGGGAAGAGGTTGGAATGGGGGTGGAGTTGGGAAGGGGCAGGGCCGGGGCTCCGTGGAGTGTCCTCTTTTTTAAATGTTTTAATATGGTAACCCTAGTATTTCCAGGGGCTGTGAGGACAGGGCAGTTTCTGGACACCTCGGGAATGGGTGGGGGCAGGACAGATAGACAGACACCAACGGGGCAGGGGCTGGCCCCCACCCCACTGAACTCCTGGTTCTTTTTTAATCCAGAGAGAAAGTTTCCCAAGCCCTCCCTGTCTGTGAGCCCCCGGGGGGTGACTGAGCTGGGGGAAAACGTCACGTTCCAGTGTGTGGGGGAGCAGCGAGGCATGAGGTTTGTTCTGAGTAAAAATGGAGCCTATAAAAAGATTCAGGACCCTTCTGGGAGTGAGGCCATATTTCCCATCCCCAGCGTGGGACCGGACGACAGCGGAATCTACACCTGCCAGTATCACACCAAATCACAAACAACTGACTGGTCAGAGCCCAGCGACCCCGTGGAGCTGGTGGTACCAGGTGAGGGGGCGACCTCCCTCCAGCCCCACACCGAGCCGGACCTTTGGGGGGGTCTCCACCATGCTCAGAACCAGGGCCCAGCCATGGAGCAGGGAGTGAGTCACTGGGGGTTTCAGCCTCCCCGCCCTGAGCACCGGAAATGATGCCCAGGCTGGATCAGACAGCACCCCCTACTGAGCCCCCCGCCCTGCAGCCCGCTGCCCCCTTGTGCTATAAATCCCCCAAATCTTGCTGGCTCTGACCCCACTTGATTCCCCTGGGCCCCCCGACATCCTCCCCATAAAATTTTCTGCTGCCTCCGCCCTGTGGTGTCCCAGCCCCTTGGGCGCCGCCTGGGGTGGGAGGGTGTCACGGAGTATTGGGGGACCCAGGGCCCTGCACCCCCGGCTTCCTGCGATTCACCATGACTCTCAGCCAGCCAGTAAAGCAGAAGGTTTATTCGGATGACAGGAATACAGTCCAAGACAGGTCTTGCAGGCACAGACAACAGGGCCCCCCTCAGTTAGGTCCAGCTTGGGGTCCCAGGGCATGCCAGCCCACCCCCCTTTGGGGGGTCAGAGCCATCTCTGCCTCCCAGCCATCTCTCCAGCCTGCCTCCAGCCCTCCGCTTTCAGCGACCCCTCCCACAGCCTTTGTTCAGTTTCCCGGGCCCCGGAGTCACCTGACCTCCCACCCCCTCCTGGGTTCTCATGTTACAAGCTCAGGTATGTTCCCTCGGGCAGACTCCCATCCCCCGATGCAGACCATCCTAGTCACACTCCCCTGTCAGCATTCCCACACCCCAGCAAGAACAGTCCCAGTTCGTCACATCTCTCCCCCCTGCGAGACCGAACTGAGCAGGGTCACTTTAGCCAGTGACCTGGGGAAGTTCGAACCTACCCCCGTTCCCATGGATGCCCCCGCATCCCTCCCATTCCTTGGTGGGAGTTACACCAGGCCCCTCCAGTTTCACGCCCCCCCTTAGGTCGGGGGTGCTTGATGGCACTCGCAGTTCGCATGTGGGAAGGTTTATGCGGCCTGTGCCCTTTTTCCACCCCCATACCTCTGGGGTATCAACTGGGCTGTGGTCTTCTCCCAGCGCTCCAGTCTGGAGGTCTGTGCTTTGGGCTCTCTTGGTTTAGAGCCGCCCTTTTTACCTTGGCCACCCTCCGAAAAGGCTCCTCTATGCTGGGCGAGGGTCCTAAAGCTGTTTTCCCCTTGTCCCAGGCCTTCCTCCCCCTCTGACAGGGGTCACAGGATCTGCAGTACTGTCGGACAGTAACAAAGCCCCCAGGCCAGTAAAAGCTCCGTAGCAGCCTCTGCTGGGTACGCCAGGTTCCCTGGTGCCCTGAGAGGGGAATGTCATGGGCCCGGCACAGCAGTTGGCGGCGATACTTCTGGGGTACCACCAGCTGCCTCCTGATCCCCCCTGACTCCCTTTTCCCTGGGGGAGCCCATTCTCGGTACAGGAACCCCTTCTCCCACAGGAACCTTTTCCGGCCACCTCGTCCCGTGGTCTGTACCGCATTGAGGTCGGCCAGGTCCCTTATCTTCCGCAAGGAGGGATCTCTCTGCAACTCGGCCTGGAACTCAGCAGCTGGGACAGGGATGGCCACCTGCTCTTTCTCGCCCGCTGGGTCTGAAGCTGCAGCCTCCCTGAGCCGTGTCCCTGGGCGTTCCCTCCCCACCAGGTTAGGGTCCTGCGCCTCAGGCAAGGCACCCCCCCCAAGGCCAGGGCGCAGGGCCCCTCGCCGGCTCTGACTGCGGGTCACAACCAGTGCCTTTTGGGGGTTGCTTGGCCAGTTCTCCAGGTCCCCCCCCATCAATACCTCAGTGGGCAAATACGGGTGTACCCCCACATCCTTGGGGCCCTCCTTGGCCCCCCACTTCAGGTGTACCCTTGCCACGGGCACTTTGACTGGTGTTCCGCCCACCCCCGTCAGGGTCAGGTAGGAGTTGGGCACCACCTGATCTGGGGCCACCACCTCAGGCCGGGCCAGCGTCACCTCTGCGCCCGTATCCCAGTATCCATTGACCTTCCTCCCATCCACCTCCAGGGGAACAAGGTACTCTCTCCGGAGGGACAGCCCCGCGCCCACCGTATAAACCAAAAACCCTGAGTCGGGGGCATCCAGCCCCCTAGAGGAGCTGGCCTGGGGCCCTTCTCTCTCTTGAGCAGTTGATAAGCTGCCAGCCCCTCTTGCGTGAGAAGCCTGCCCCTCGTCCATCTGGGCCTCTACCAAGTTAACCCTATGCGGGTTCGGTCTGCTCAGTCTGTCCTTGAGCTTGGGGCACTGGGCCCGAACGTGGCCTCTTCGGCCGCAGTAATAGCAGCTCATGTCCCGTGGGTCCCCTCGAGCCGGTCGGTTGTCCCTGACGCTGGGCATTCCCCGTGGGAGGGGATTCCCCATATTCCCGCTTTGGGAGGTCCCAGGGTGACTCTCTCTCTGCATCGCGGCGGGCCTGTTCCTTTGGGTCTCCTCCCTGCCACCCCCTGACCGGCTCTTTACCAACTCATCGGCCAGCTGCCCTGTGTGTCGCGGGTTCTCTGGCTTTCGGTCCACCAACCACAGCCTCAGGTCGGATGGGCACCGCTCATACAGTTGCTCCAGTACCAGCAGTTTAATCAGGTCCTCCTTCGTCTGGGCCCCACCAGCCCACTTGCTGGCGTATCTTTCCATGCGGACGGCTAGTTGCAGATATGAGATCTCAGGGGTTTTATCCTGACTCCGGAACCTTTCTCGGTACATCTCAGGAGTCAGCCCAAACTCACGTAGCAGGGCCCTTTTGAATAGTTCGTAGTCCCCTTTCTCTGCCTCTCCCAGTTGGCGGTACAATGCCACGGATTTGGGGTCCAGTAAGGGGGTAAGGACCCGGAGTCTGTCCGCGGGATCAACCCGGTGCAGCTCGCAGGCCGTCTCAAAGGCCTCCAGGAAGTCATCCATGTCCTCCCCCTCTTTGTGTGGGGCCAGGATGCACTTATCAAAGCTCCGTGCAGTCCTGGGTCCCCCCTCACTCACCGCAGCCGGGGGTTCACTGCCCCTCAGTCTCGCCAGTTCCAGTTCACGCTGATGCTGTCTCTCATTCTCCTCCCGTTCATGCTGTCTCTGTCTCTCTTTCTCCTCCCGTTCATGCTGTCTCTGTTGTTCACGATCCTCCAGCTCTCTCAGTTTTAGCTCTTTCTCCCATTCCAGCCAATTCCGCTCCACGGATGCCGAACGTCGCCGGGAGGATCCTCTGCTGGCCGGCGAGCTTCGCCGGGGGGATCCCCTGCTGGCCGGGGGGGCCACAGCGCCTTCGGTATTTGCTGGGCTCCTCCCCACCCTTCCCCTAGGCATAGGAAGGAGGGGTCTCGGGAAGCCCTCAGCAGCCGGCTGACCACTCCCAGCTGGGACAGACACTGGTGCCTGCGCTGCATTTGCCAGGCTGCTTCCCTGAGACACAGGGATCAGTTCATTCGCGCGATATTCCTCCTCCAGCCGGGCAATGAGCTGTGCTTTGGTGAGCCTCCCAATGCACAGCCCCCTCTGCTTGCACAGCTCCACCAGGTCGCTCTTAAGCCGCTTGGCATACATCTTCCTGCTGGCCACTCACCGGCCTGTGTGCTCACAGCTCCCCACAGTTGCCAGGGGGACCCCTAGTGTGCCAGCCCTTCTCGAGGTCACCGCCTCTCTGCCAGGGTCGAGCTGCAGACTCCTCCGCCCCTGGGACCACTCGCTGCGATCCCCCCGGGGGACCCTGTTACTGCAAAAGTCCTTCTCGCTGGTCACACACTCCCAGGGGTAATAACCGTCTCTCTCTCACTCTTCAGCACGCCTGGTCCCCGTCAATCCCCCTTCGTTTTACTGCTCCCCAGTCACTTACTGCAGGAAGCGCCGTCCACGGGGTGCAGTAGATCCCACCGCTGCCACCAGTTGTCACGGAGTATTGGGGGACCCAGGGCCCTGCACCCCCGGCTTCCTGTGATTCACCATGACTCTCAGCCAGCCAGTAAAGCAGAAGGTTTATTTGGATGACAGGAATACAGTCCAAGACAGGTCTTGCAGGCACAGACAACAGGGCCCCCCCTCAGTTAGGTCCAGCTTGGGGTCCCAGGGCATGCCAGCCCACCCCCCTTTGGGGGGTCAGAGCCATCTCTGCCTCCCAGCCATCTCTCCAGCCTGCTTCCAGCACTCCGCTCTCAGCGACCCCTCCCACAGCCTTTGTTCAGTTTCCCGGGCCCCGGAGTCACCTGACCTCCCACCCCCTCCTGGATTCTCATGTTACAAGCTCAGGTATGTTCCCTTGGGCAGACTCCCATCCTCCGATGCAGACCATCCTAGTCACACTCCCCTGTCAGCATTCCCACACCCCAGCAAGAACAGTCCCAGTTCGTCACAGAGGGGCTGGAGGGGAACAGACCAGCCACTCCCGGCACTCACAGCTACTGCTGTTTCCCAGGTGGATCGGAATTGCCGGCACCTCCGGGTCTGACCAGCCCCATCATCGCCGGGGTGAGCGCGGCGGCCACCGTCCTCCTCCTCGTCCTCCTCCTCCTCATGGCCTTCGTCTGCTTCAGAATAACCCGAGCCAGTAAGTGCCCCGTCCAGCGAGGGAAGGGTTAAACATGCCGCTAAGCAGGGTGGGATGGGATCACGGCTTGGATGGGGATCTGTGCCCGTAAAGCCAAGGAGTGTGGGGAGGGGGGGCTCAGCAGGGGGCGCTGCTGCATGTGTAATCCCTGTACACATAGCTGTGCCACCCGAGAGGTGGCCGCGTCTCAGTGCCTCGGCAAGGGTCCCTGTATAATCAGCCGCCGGCACCGTGCTTCTCAGGTACCTGAGGTGACAGAGAGCCGACTGGCCTGGATCACTAACAAGGGAGGATTGGGGACAGGAAAAGCCCCCCTGAGTTAATCTGCCCCTCCCCTAATCCATGCTATGGTGTTGCGCTGACCCCTGCTGGTCCATCCCAGCAGGGATCCAGGTTCAGCAGCAGAGGGGAGCCCCCCAGGCACCCCCATCCCTGCTGCCCTGTGGGGGTGAGTGGCCGGCGCTGGGACCGGGGGATCCCAATTGGCTCATGGGGGATTCTGGTTTGTGTCCCTCTGCAGGAAAAGGAGCCGCACCGAGACCGAGCAGGTAGGAACCTGGCTCCTCCCCCGTCCCGATGGACCTGCCTCAGTCACAGGGCTCCTGGGTTCTGTCCCAGCTCGGGGATGGGGGTGTGACCAGAAGTGGTTAGAGCAGGGAGGTGTGTGTGTGTGTGTGTGTGGGGGGGGTGACCAGAAATCCTGGGTTCTATATCTGCCTCTGGGAGTAGAGTGGGGGCTAGTGGTTAGAGCGGGGCGGGGGTGGGGTCTGGTGGTTGGGACAAGGAGGGTTTAGGGAACTTGGTTCAGTGTGAGGCAGGATGGGAGGCTCTCTGGGTGTGTTGGGGAATCTCCCTGCAGGTGGGGGGATATGACATTTACAAGGGGATTTTCTCTTTTAGCACCAGTCCTATGGGGGCCGTAAAGGCACCGGCTCAGCAAGACCCCGTCTGTGAGTAACTCACCCAAGTGGGAATCAGGGTGGGGCAGGACCCTAGGGAGGGGCATGGGTGGAGCCCCCACAAAAGGTGCAGGGTCTGATTTACAGCTGCTGCTGGGCGGGGCTAAGGAGAGGGCCCCAGAGGTAGCCGGTGTCAGCTGAGAGTGTTGGACTCCCAGGAGCTCCCTGGGGCCACCCTCCCTTCCCGCGCTGGTTCCCCACCCACTCCTGGCTCCCAGCCCCCTGCTCTAACCACTAGTCTAGACCCCACTCCCCTCCTGAGCCAGGGCGAGAACACAGGCTTTCGGACTCCCAGCCCCCCGCCCCCACTGTAACAGACCTCTCTGTGCCTCAGTTTTCCGCTCTGTAACACGGGGCTAATGACCCTGGCCCATGCTGCGGGGTGGGGGAGGGGTGGCTGTGCTGGTCTCTGAGTCCCCTGGCTGGACAGAGGGGTCAGAGCTGGGTGTGGGGTTCTGCTCTGGGCTGGCCGGGGGTGCAGCTCAGCGGGTGTCTCTATTCCACAGATGCCTCCATCGACGAATGGAAAGAGACACAGAACCTGGTAAGTGTCCCCTGTTCTCCCATGGGGCCTGACCCCCAATCCTGACCCACATGGGCTCCAGCAGCCCCCTCACCTCCCTCCAGCCTTTCCTGGCACACTCACTGGTTTGAGGTGGCACTAGCATAGCTGGGGGGGAGCAGGGGAAGCGGCCGCTCCCCCACTGAGCACATATCCAAAAGTGGCGCTGATTCATGGGTGCTCCAAAATTCGGTGGGTGGGTGCAGAGCACCCACCGGCAGCACCCCACCCCACCCCCCATCCCCAGCTCACCTCCGCTCCGCCTCCTCCCCTGAACGCGCCACCCTGCTCTGCTTCTCCACCCCCCCCTGCTTCCCGCGAATCAGCTGTTCACGCGGGAAGCCTGGGAGGGCGAAGAAGCAAGTGGCGGCGCGCTCAGGCCCAGGGAGGTGGAGGCGGAGCAGAGGTGAGCTGGGGCGGCGAGTGCAGCGCCGGCTCTAACTTCTTTGCCACTGCCCCGAGCAAAAAAAAAAAGCGAGGGGGTGCGGCCGGAGGAGCGAGGTGCAAGGGGGGTGCAGTGCGGCTGAAGGAGTTAAGGGGGCGGCGCGGCATGGCCAGAGGAGCGAGGGGGGGCGCAGCATGGCTGCAGCGCGGCCGGAAGAGCCAAGGGGGAGGCGTGGCTGGAGGAGGAGCCAATGGGGGGCGTGGCCAGAGGAGGAGCCAAGGGGGGGCACCTTTTTTACGTGTTTGCTCCCCCTGCTCTTAGAACCTGGCTACGCCACTGTGTGGGGGTTGGGCTGCTGGGAGGGGGGTGGGCTTATGGGATCGCTGTGTGTGTGTGTGTGTGTGTGTGTGTGTGTGTGTGTGTGTGTGTGTGCATATCCTGTGTTTTCTGTGTATTGGGGTGTTGGTGGACTCAGACCCCCCCCCCTCCCGTGACTCTCTCCCCTCCCAACCCCAGGAGCCCGACCCCGGCGCCGACGGACTCACCTACGCCGAGCTGGACCGTCAGGTGCTGCAGGGCAAGCCGGCGGAGCCGGCCCCTGCCCCCGAGCCTGCCCAGCCCAGAATGTACGCCATGATCAACATGCGCCGGGGGGCCCCGCAGTGAGATTCCCCCACAGCCATGGGGCGCTAGCCCCCAGGGGGGCGACACTCCCTTGCAGTGCCAAACCCAGAGAATTCTGCTTCTAGGGAAGATTTATGGGGGACGCTGCCCTCCTGCCACTGCAGCCCCCTTCCCCTCGAGTTGCTGTCCCCCTGCCCCCCAGACCCACATGTGGGGACCAGTGTGGAGGACTCAGCACAGGAAGGGGGAGGGGATGCACTGAAGTGGCTGTTTATATTATTTTGCATCCTGTTAATCTCCAGCTTTGTAATAAACACAGACCCACAAACCAGCCCAACCTGGGCACCCCACACCCCACCTGTGCCCATGCCGGGAATGTGTGTAACACCTGGGGGAGATGGGGTCAGGTGCGTGGGCTGGTTATACAGGGACCCCTCACCTGGCACTGGGATGCGGTCACCTCTGGGGTTTGGGGGCTGAATATACAGAGAACCCTCTACCAGTGCTGGGATGCGGCCCCTCTGGGGTGGGGCACTGGTTATACAGGGACCCCTCACCCAGCACTGGGTTGTAGCCCCTCTGGGGAAGGACATCAGTTGGGCAAGGTGTCGGGGTTCACACCCTGACTCTGGGTGAAGCTGCAGAAGGCTCTGATGCCCATGACCAATTGGTGCCGGCTGTTTACATCCTCTCCATGGGGTCATTCCTTCCCCGCTGTGCTGGGGGATCCATCGCCGTGAGCCGGGCTGGGGGGGCAAAGAGGAAGTGATCCCTGGGCGGTGCCCATATGAAAGATTGCGGGGGTCATCACCCTGTGACTCCAATGTTCCCTTTCTCGGGACCCCAGGCCGGACAACATGGGCACACAGAGAGCCTCACAGCGAATCCCCCACTTGAGACTTCCCCGCAAGGGCCTGGGCCCCACCCCCAGGCCCTGCCTCTTGGGCAACATAGGAATTGCCACTTGCTGGGAGCAGTGTGGGGGCTAGGACACAGAGCGGGGCAGTTCTAAATCCCCCCTGCAGAGAGTGGGGGGGGGGGCTGTTTTCCTTTGAATGAGGCTTTCTTGCCGTTCAGCGGTGTGCGGAAGAGGAGTCCCCTCAGCTCCACCATCCTGGCCCCTACACAAGATTCTCCTCCCCCCTGAGATCCTGGTCCCTGCATGAGATTCCTCCCCCCCAAGATCCTGGCCCCTGCAACCTCCGGACCCACAGATTGGCCTGGAAAGACACGACTGACCCACATCCATCTGCCCCTGGGCGCTCCGAGGTCGTCTGTCTCCCCGATGCCTCAGTTTCCCTTAACTCCTGCTTAAAGAGCCCCCCTGAGCCTGCTCGTCCTCACCTGTAACACTCTGTACATCGGGGGAACACCCGGCGCCCCCATGTTCATCCTTGTAATATGATTGTGTGGGATCCACTGCAGAGTTTGTCACGTCAGGTGTCTTCGGAAGGCTCATGATGCACTGAGCATGGTTGTTACAGTGATGTTATAGTGGTGTTATAGGTTGTAATTTCACGTATATAGTTATGAGGCTGAAAATGTGTCCTCGTGGCTTAAAACAAGCCCAGACAAAAACTCTTCTGAAGCAGTTCACACCTCATCAGGGCCTGTGTGGGACAAACCCAGCCCAGCCTCACAGGAACAAAGGTCGCTGGCCTAGGCAGCAACAAAGGATCTGTTGGACTCTCAAGTCACCCCCCTTTGGTCAGTTTGGGACGGCAATGAGGTAATGCTCACCTGACTCCAAAGGGGGGGGGGGGCAAAGCCAAGAGGGAAGAAAAGACATGATAAAAGGGAGAGTAGTTTGCCATGCTCTCTCTCTTCCACCTCCATCTCTAGCAGGGTTTCTCAAACTGGGGGTCGGAATGCCTCAGGGGGTCGCGAGGTGATTACATGGGGGGCCATGAGCTGTCAGCCTCCACCCCAAACTCCACTTTGCCTCCAGCATTTATAATGGTGTTAAATATATAAAAAAGTGTTTTTAATGTATAAGGGGGGGTCACACTCAGAGGCTTGCTATGTGAAAGGGGTCCCCAGTACAAAAGTATGAGAACCACTGATCTACAGACACCACCACCAACAACCTTTTATGTACTTGAAAACTGTTATGTCCCATCTCAGTCTTCTCTTCTCCAGATTAAACAAACCCAATTTTTTCAATCTTCCTTCATAGGTCATGTTTTATAGACTTTTAAACATTTTTGTTGCTCTTCTCTGGACTTTCTCCAATTTCTCCACATCTTTCCTGAAATGTGGCGCCCAGAACTGGAGATAATACTCCAGTTGAGGCCTAATCAGCACGGAGTAGAGCAGAAGAATGACTGCTCATGTCTTGCTTATGTGATACAGCATGGCCAGAGGGCAGCAGGAGTGGGTTAGAAGGGAGCCTTATTCCCTGTACAGGGAAGAAAGTTTGCTATAGATTAATTAAAGCACCTGAAGCCAATTAGAGCACCTGAAGCCAGTCACCTGATAAAACCCCCTGCTTAAATCAGACAGGGGAGGAGCTGGAGTACAGAGGATTGGTGTTGGAGCAGAGAGTAGTTTGGCGGGTAGCAGAGGAAAGTTTGGAGAGGTATTGTGGTGGGCTAAGAAGATCTTAGGTAAAGGGCTACCTGGCTTGTGCAGAGGGAGGGTAGGAAGCCCCTACAAGCTGAAGGGCAGGAGAGGGAAGTAGGCCAGGGGAAGGAGCTACTAGTTCAAGTGCTATCCCTCGGGCCCCTGGGCTGGGACCTGGAGTAGAGTGTGGGCATGGGTCCCTCCTTCTCCACTCCCCTCCTCTAGGACACTAGTGGGGTAGTTTCAGGGCAAGAAATGGTGCCCTGAATCCCCCTTCCCAGAAGAGAGAGCACAAGACCCCATCATAGTAGTGCTGGCAATCTGCCACACTTACAACACTCCTGCCAATATATCCCAGAATTGTATTTGTGTTTCTGTGTGGGGTGTTTTTTTTTTTTTTTTTGTTTTTTTTTTTTTTTTTTTTTTGCAACAGTGTTACACTGTTGACTCATATTTAGCTTGTGATCCACTATGACCCCCAGATCCCTTTCTGCCGTACTCCTTCCTAGACAGTCATTTCCCATTTTGTATGTGTGCAACTGGTTGTTCCTTCCTAAGTGGAGTACTTTGCATTCATCCTTATTGAATTTCATCCTCTTTACTTCAGACCATTTCTCCAGTTTGTCCTGATCATTTTGAATTTTAATCCTGTCCTCCAAAGCACTTGCAGCCCCTCCCAGCTTGGTATTGTCCGCAGACTTTCTAAGTGTATGCTCTATGCCATGATCTAAATCATTGATGAAGATATTGAACAGAACCAGACCTCATTGAGTAACGGCCTTACTCTGTCCTGGGTCTTTCTCTTGTTTCTAATATATTTGTAGAATGTTTCCTTTTATGTCCCTAGCTAGTTCAATCTCATTTTGTGCCTTGGCTTTTCTAATTTTGTCCCTACTTACTTGTGTTACTTGTTTATATTCATCCTTTGTAATTTGACTGAGTTTCCACTTTTTGTAGGACTCTTTTTTTTTTTTTTTTTTTTTTTTGAGTTTTAGATCATTGAAGATCTCCTGGTGAAGCCAGGGTGGTCTCTTGCCGTACTTCCTGTCTTTCCTACGCAGCGGGATAGTTTGCTCTTGTGCCCTTAATAATGTCTCTTTGAAAAACTGCTAATGTCTTCAATTGTTTTTCACCTTAGACTTGCTTCCCATGGAATTTTACTTCACCAACATCGTCTGCCTGGTGCTGGGCATGGCGTCCTGGGGCTGATTCTGGCTGAGGCCTATTACAGCTGCCTGAGGGGGGTGCCCTAGGTGAGGTGACTCCCCCCTTCTGTGCCCCTTGCTGCCCCAGGGGCTGGGTCCAGGGCAATATAGGCCCCTCTAACTCACCGTCTCCCTACACTCCCAGGAGCCTGGACCCAGCAGTGCAGGGAAAAGAATCTCCCCAGCGACCAGCCACTACACAAAACCTCCTGCCCCCAAACACCCCAGCTTGGGAGAAACCCCTCCCCCCAGACAGCAGCACCCCAGGATTGAACCCCCAATGCCGTGAGCACCAGCCCCCATGGGGTGAGCACCAGCTAGAGGAGCTGCTCCTGGGCTGGACATGTTGGGCTCCCCGCGGAGCAGCCCCTGGAGGGTGCCAGGATACCACTTGCTGGCCCAGTCAGGCTGGTCTCTGCCCAGGGCTGTCAGGGGGGAGCAGGGCCATAGCAGGGCTCAGCATGGGGAGGGCACCGCCTGCGTCTGTGGGGAGCCCAGAGCACTAAGGGGGCCGGGCACTAGATAACTAAACCCTTCCCGGCTGGATTCCCAGCAACATCCGCTCTGCTCCCTTTCCTTAGGGCCAGACACCTGGCATTTCACAGCCACGGTCACCCCACCTACCTGCCACCCGCCCCTTTGCAGCCAGCTCCTGCCTGGGGGTCCCCATTGAGTCTAAACCAGCTGCCCCCAGTTACAGCCTCCCCCCCAGACACCTGCCATCGTCCCCTGTCCACCCAGGGCCGCACTGGGCGGGGTGTGTTTGGCCCTAGCACTTTCCAATGGGCGGCTGGGTAGTTAAATCCCCCAGGACCACCAGGGCTCATTGCCCTGCCCCGAGCTGGGCCCCCCCATTCTGCAGAATCCCAGTGCCCCAAGACAGAGCCCCCGGCCCCCCTGTGTGTGGGGACGCTGCGTCTGACCCTGGCGCTGGAATAACGGCACTGCCTCCCCGGTGTCTGTCCCCCTCCTCTCTCTGCAGTGGGGTCCCCCAGCCCCTTTTCTTCCCCCCTTTCTCCCTAGACCTCCCCCCATCCTGTATTTCTATTGCACAAACCCCCAGAGCTTCCTTCTCCCCTGGCCCCCAAATCTCCCCACTCCAGGGGGGGCTGTGATACCGGAGCCTCCAAATGTCCCCTCATGGGGGGTTCAGCCGACGAAGGTGAGTGAGAAGTTCAGGCAGCATCACGAGAACCTGGATGAATGAATGTTGGGGGGGGGAAAAGTTTGAGACAGAAAGACGGGATTAGTCCAACCCGAGTGGCTGCCGGGCTGGGACCTGCCTGGGACACGGGCGAAGTAGGGGAGCAGAAATCCATGACCCAAAATTGGGGTGTTGGAAACGAGGCCTCATTGGTGGATTAAATACTGTGGGGATGGGCTGTGCCCACCACCCTTTAGGGCCTTGAAGAAAGACTCGCTGCCACCACCAGTCCCCTGGACCCCCTGGGCTGTCTGGACCCTGCTCCGTGGAGACGTCCTGAGCAGAGCGGCCGGAGAGAGGGACCCTGACACCATTGCCCCTCCCCCAGCTGAACCCCCAACCCAGGAGGAAACAGGGTTGGACTTTACCAGCAGCTGCGCCCCCAGCCTGTGTTTAACCCTGTGCAGTGTGGGGCTGGGGCATGTTCCACGAACACAACAGGGCACAGAGTGATTTAGCTTCTGGTCTCCCCCCCCACCCCATGGCAGGCATTTGGGGGCAGCCGGCTGGGGGGAGCTGGGAGTTTGGGGGAGGTAGGTGGCAGCTGTCAGGAGGGGGGTTGAGGGGGCCGGGATGGGGGACAGGAGTTTGAGGGCAGACAGGCTCCCCCAGAAGGTCAGGGCTGAGGGGGGTGTAGGATTGTTGGGGTGTCTGAGGGGGGAGGGGCAGATGGTACCAGCTGGGAGGGAGCTGCCATTTCCACCCCTCAGTAGGCTCCCCTCTCACTGCCCCCTCCTGCTCCCCCCCTCAGTCCTGGGTCCCCACTTTCTTCCCCTCAGTCTCCTGCCCCCACACTCCCCTCTGCCCCATATTCCCTGCTCCATAATGACCCACCCATGCCTCACCATCCCCTCCCCTTTTCCTCCTTTCTGCCCCTCCAGATACTCCCCCTACGTTCCCAGCCCCCCAATGCCCTTTTCTGACCCCCCTTCTCTGCTCCCACACTTTGCCATATAGCCCCCACCCTGTAGATCTGAAGTGGGGGGAGCATGATTGTTTCCTGCCAAAAGCCCTGCAGAGCCAGGCGGGGGGAGGGAGAGGGGATGGAGATGCCCCCATGGCCATGGGGCAGGTTCAGCCTGAAACACACACAGGGGGACCCTACTCATCCCAAATCCCCCCTTCCCTCCCCTCTTACTGTCCTGCCGAGTCCTCCCCTCCCCCACCTCACCCCCGGCCTGTCTTCTAATGGCCCCCACATCCCCTCAGCCTCCCTCCCTGCTGGGGACAGGCCAGGTGGGAGATGGGCTTATGGGGGGGCAGGGAGGGGAGGAAGTGAGCATGAGGGGGGAGCAAGCTGGGGGGGGTCTTTCCCATGTAACTCCCCCTACAGAGCAAAGTGGGGGGCAGGATTGTTTTCACACTAACTCCCAGTTAAGATGGGGCAGCTCCAGTGTGGGGGGAGGGGTTGGGGGAGACAACAACCCCCCATGGCCATGGGGCGGGATCAAGACATGGGAGTTGGGGGCACAGGCTGGGGGTCAGTCTAGGGTCCGAGAAACCGGAGGGCTCGTTCCCATGCAGCCATCGCCCCACCCCGACAGTCTGGCCATCTTAGCCAGGGGGCAGCATGGCTGCCCAGTGAGGGGTGCAGGGGGTGCTGGGGTGGCCATGTTAACTGAGGGCCACCAGGGGTCCCTTCCCTACAACAGGGAGGTCAGGGGCATGAGGGGATGGGACGTGGGGCATGAGGGGCACAACGGGGTGAAGGGACATGGGATGGGGCAGCACTAGGAGGGTGGGGAGCTGATGGGGGGGGGGGGATGTGAGGGAACTACAGGCTGCGGGGATAGAACAGGGGGGACAGCCAGGGACATGAGGGGACGCAGGTCAGGGAGCAGAACGGGGGGCTGAGGGGCCCAATGTGTGAACGTCAGGGGTGGGGGGGTGAAGAGCAAATGAGATGGGGAGCCAGAGCTGGGACATCTGCCGGGGGGGGGGGGGGGAGTTTAACTTGAGCTCTGTCCCTGTGATCTTCCCCCTCCCCTTTCTGGGGGGCTGGTCGGCTCCCTCCTCCGTGTCCCTTTCGCAGCATCCTGGGGTTGGAGAGGGAAGCTTGGCTTGGCTGTCGGCCCCTGTGAGCTCTGACCTAGGCCCTGAGCTGCATGGATCCACTTCCCTTGGGAAGGGACACGGGGCTTTTCACCTCTAAGGGGCTGGCTCTGATCTGTGTCCTTTTCTCTAAGCACCAGACCCCACCCCACAAGCAGAGCCAGGGAGAGAACCCAGGAGTCCTGGCTCCCAGCCCCTCCCTGCCCCAATCATTAGACCCCATTCACCTCCCAGAGTCGGGGTATATAACAGGGTAGGTGCCGGGCATCAGGTTCACACAGAGTTTCACTGGCAGTAGCAGAAACAGGAAGCGAGCGCCGGCTCTGGTCAGACTTCCCCTTTCATGGCTTTATCAGCTGCTC
Source organism: Malaclemys terrapin pileata (assembly GCF_027887155.1). Classification (NCBI taxonomy): domain Eukaryota; kingdom Metazoa; phylum Chordata; order Testudines; family Emydidae; genus Malaclemys; species Malaclemys terrapin. Next base: position 177,682 of record NC_071524.1, read on the forward strand.
CTTTAACCACTCAGGATCTAAATTTACCCATTTCTCGCACCCTCATGGGGGGCCGGAAACCACAACCCCTCCTAACCTCCCACCCATCTGTCCTGTCTCTGTCCTATGCCACTCGGCTAAGAATAGATTCTGCAGTGACACTACATGAGAGGGAGGTTGGCCAGATCCCTCCACCCTCATTCTCCAGGGTGGGCGCTGGGGAAGAAAGGAGCCAAGTGCATCACGGGCTTCCTGGGGCCACAGCCCCCAGCGCAGTTCCTAATTCTGCTCGGGCCTCAGGCTTGGTGGAGCTGGGCACCGGGGAGTTGGTGGCAGCGCTGAGAGGTCCCCACTGCCCTGTCATGGCATCGGCTCTCACCATCCTCCTCCTCAGTGAGTACTGGAGATAGTCAGGAGTGTGCCCATGGGGGGGGGAATCTGAGACCAGAGTGTAGGATCCAGTCACTCTGGGATCTGGTCCCTAAAGACCCATCTCCTCTCCAGGCTGCTGGCTGGCTGGGCGGAGCAGGGTGTCAGGACGTGAGTATCTGTGGGGAATGGGGCAGCTGGGGGAATTTCCACATTAAGGACAAGGGATGTGGGTGGGGGGTGAGGGGCACCAGTCCGCCAAAGGGATGATCCTGTCAGACACCCAGAGGTGGGGAATGAGACCTTGCCCTACTCATTACAGGGAAGGGAACCTGCTAGAACAGCTCGGAGATTTTGTAAACATGTTTTCTTGGTTGCCTGTCCTGGGAGCTGCTTGCTCAAATGACCCAAATTTGGACCAGGAACCCCACAGGGTAGATCCCAATTCACCATTTGACTGTGATGGGGGCAGGGCTGGGTTCTGATCTCAGCTCCTCTGGGTCAATCCAGAGTCACCCCTTGTCACGGACTCTCAGATCGTGCCCACTCTTGGCCCCGTGCGGTCCGTGGCGTGTACCCCTTTCAGTGCGACAGCCCTTCTCGGGGGTCCACTCTCTCTCGGGGTCAGGCCCCTCCACCTCCTGGAGCCGCACCTCTCTGAGCCTTAGCACGTCTGTCTCTTGCTGTGGGCCCCCTCAGGGAGTCCACTCGCTCTGGACCCCCAGGGCCTCCACCCCCGAAGGGGACGATGCAACCCTGTTCTCTAGACCGGAGTGACTCCCAGCCAGTGTAAAACAGGAGGGTTTATTGAGAGTTGAACAGCACAGGAAACTCTCAGGGCCTCAGGCCTGGCCTTTCTCAGCCTAGCACATCCCAGTCTCTCTGCATCCAGGTGGGCTCTGCCTGCTCCCCCTCTCCAGCCCCAAGCCCCGCTGCTCCCAGCTGGGCTTCCGAGATCCCCGGCCCCAAGCACTGCCTCTGTCCATTGTCTTCTCTCCAGGTAAACAGGGTTGTAAACTGGGGCTTCCTCTCCTCGCTTCTGTCCTCTGGCTGGAACCGGCTGGTTCGGTCACTGGGTCCTCACTCTGCAGCCCATTGTCCTCCCACTGGCCAGAACCGGCTGTGACTCCTGAGCTGGACCTCTGGGTCACCAGTTGCTGGGGTATCCATCCTCCCGGCCATTGGCTGGGGTCCCAAGTTCCCTCTCCAGTCCTCTGTAATAACAAACTCCCTCTCCCCTCGTTAAACCAGTAACCCCCAGGGAAACTGAGTCCCACCACTTCCACATGCAAACCATTGAAACCCCACCGAAAACAAGAAAATCCCCCACTTCGTCACACCCCTGACTGCAATGGGGGCAGGGACAGGTTCTGATCTCAGCTCTTTGAGGTCAATCCGGAGTCACCCCTGATTGCAGCAGGGGCAGGGCTGAATTGACCCTGCATAACTAAAGCAATCAGAGATTGGAAATATCCTTTCCCCCCTGCTGTGTCTCACCCCGGCTGTGAGCCACGGAGCCGGGCCTGCACCCCAGGGACGGGCAGGCGGTAAAACGCTGGAGCGACAGATGGGCAGAGGATTGAATCAGATGGATGTGGTTTGTGTCACCCTCACTTACTGCCTGTTTGTTTGTGAATCAGGGGTCCTACCCCAAACCCTCCATCTCTGTCTCAGTGTTTTCCCCAGGAATTGAAATTAGGGGGAGGGTTTCAAATTTATGGGGGTGGGGTCAGGGCCGCTGAGGGGTGAGACCGTGAGGGTGAAGGGTTATATGGCACCCTAGTAAAAACTGAAAAATGTTTCATGACCATTTTATTAGATTTTAAAATCCTCACACAAATTAAAGTTGGCTACTCAAGCCTTCTATGAAGCACTACATCTACATCCTTCTTGGTTTCTTGTTATAATATTGCACAACTCTGTTAATGAACTTCTTGAATGCAATGCATTAATCTTTGGTGGCTTCTCATGTGTCCGGTACTTCCATTCCTTCAGGTGATATGCTCATTAGTTCATTCACATGATCAGGGAGAAGGCGACTTCTTTCAGAACACAAAATTCTATTCAATGATGAACAAGAACACTCAACTGTAGCTGTTGCGACTGGGAGTAGCGAGAGATGAATTCCTACTTCTTTCAGCCCAGGAAACAGCATAAAGATCAGATCGAGCCACTAGTGATGATAAAAAAGAAGTTGAAGTCAAATCTTCATTCATTCGTCGTATGATATTCCACTCTGTTCAAATTCTCTATTCTGTCCTGAGCACATGGCAGCCCCATTGCTGGTAGTGCCTCACTTCACTCAACTGTCGGTGTTTTATAGATTCATAGAGTCTAGGACTGGAAGGGACCTCGAGAGGTCATCGAGTCCAGTCCCCTGCCCACATGGCAGGACCAAATACTGTCTAGACCATCCCTGATAGACATTTATCTAACCTACTCTTAAATATCTCCAGAGATGGAGATTCCACAACCTCCCTAGGCAATTTATTCCAGTGTTTAACCACCCTGTCAGTTAGGAACCTTTTCCTAATGTCCAACCTAGACCTCCCTTGCTGCAGTTTAAGCCCATTGCTTCTTGTTCTATCCTTAGAGGCTAAGGTGAACAAGTTTTCTCCCTCCTCCTTATGACACCCTTTTAAATACCTGAAAATTGCTATCATGTCCCCTCTCAGTCTTCTCTTTTCCAAACTAAACAAACCCAATTCTTTCAGCCTTCCTTCATAGGTCATGTTCTCAAGACCTTTAATCATTCTTGTTGCTCTTCTCTGGACCCTTTCCAATTTATAGGACAGGGGTCTGTAAAAGCTACGTAGAAGTTGAGTAGAATCTAGAAGTCGCTGTTGTAGATTTTTAAGAATCAAGTCTGTGTACTTTTTCAGTTGTCTTAACAAACACTTCTTGTCCTCTTCACTTAAGGATTCAATGTAAATGCCTTCATTAGTCAACTTCTGGATGGAAGTCTTTGCTTCTTCCAGTACTTTTTCAATGGATAGCTCTCTGATCCAAATGTAGCTTTTACTGCTGGACAAAGGTCTACTACTGTTGTAGCAGATGCCTGGATGGCGTTGTTTAATGACCCAAGTGGTTTCAACAGTAGACTTACTAGAGAGAATGGCAATAGTCTTCTCTGAACGTAGTAGCAAAAGTAAATCCACCAGCCTCACTACTTAGATCCATCCCATCTTGGTAGATACTTTACAAAGCCAATAATAACGGCTGAAGTAATTTTAAGACAACAGCCAAGGATCGCTCATGAGAAAGCCAGCAGTTTTTCCCAGGTTGGACTAATTTGAACTTCAGTCCCAGTGTATCGTCTACATTTTCCAAGATATTCAGTCCTTTTGGACTCTTGCTGGAAAAAAGAATATAATGAAGACATTAAATTTATAGCTTTTAAAAAAATGTCTTTTGAAGAGTCTGCAGCTCGTACTAGTGCTAGTTGGAGTAGATGACCTCTGCAGTGTGTATAGGAGAGATTAGGGTTACACTTTTCTCTTGTGCTCCACCATGTCTTCCAGAGAAGTTTGGAGCTCCATCAAATGCACAAGCAGATATCTGTTTGGGGTCCAACTGATAAGCATTTAACTCTTCTAAGATGTGGGTTGTCACAGGTGCAGCCAATCTTTCTTCTATAACTTGAACATCTAGAAATGTATCTACTGGCCTACCACTGACATCAAGATAACGTACACAATGACTTACTACTTGATACCCATTTGCATCGGTGCATTCATCAGCCATGTATGCAAATTTTCTGAACGTGGTGAGAGAGTTCTTCACTTTTTCAACTGTGGAGTCTTTCATTGTTGCACCACATGCGTCTAGCCGGTCAGTCGAGTTTCTTGCAGAAAGATAGTGAGCATTTGCTGATCTTGTTTAGAACCAGTGTTCAACTTCAGGATGAACAAGTGACAATGCAGTTACCACACACTACAAACTGGAGGCCAATGTTATCTCTTGCTTAAATAGAAAGTAGGATGCCACGGCAATGTTTGTTTGCATGAACTGTTATGTCTCCAGTATTCTTAACAGCCTCATTAACGCTCACCGGTGTTGCCCTTGGTTAGTGGAGACTCCGAGTTCAGAGGTGCGTTCACATGAGTTCACCTCCCAGGTGGGGCAAGAAGATACCTTGCTCGTTCCTCCAGCTGCTCACTGTTTGCTCTAGCCACTGCTGTTCATTGTGCCACCGTTCACTCCATTGCTTTGTTGCTAATGTCCCTGCACCATCACCTTCTGCTGCCACCTGCCACTGTGACCTCTGCAAGTTGGTCTCTTGAGGTTCCACCAGCTCTCGGAGATTTCAGCTGAGCTCTCAGTGGGGGAACCTCACGGCTAGTGTAGGCTGGCCATCTCTTCCACAGAAACACTGTCCCAGAGCAGATCTAAGCACTTAGACCTGATTATCAGTGATTTCAGCTGTCCTGGTCACTCAACAAAACAAGACTATCTATGGAGTCTAATCACCTGTGTCTTTAAACAATGGAGAGGGAAAGGTCAAATAGTACTTGTGACTCAGGCAGACCATCAAGCAAAACACCTGTCCCCACCCTCTCTCATGATGCCCTAAATCAGCACAGGCTAAGTACAACTGCCCTTTACTCATACAATAAGAACAACAACATTTCATTATTCCTGCAGTCAAGTGATTTGTAACCCAACCCCAGCCAAAATCTATCACGTGGGCAACACAGCTCTGTGTGCTGGATACCTGGATTAGGTGTGAATGTAAATACACTTTGGTCCTGAAGCCTTTCCCCCCAGCTCATCACTAGCTGGCAAGGAGAGCTCCTAGACTTTGCTTACAAATCATCATTTGAAATTATTAGGTTGGCTAACATCACTGAAATGAATGCACTGACATGATCATAAAAACAACAGCTGTATAAGGAAGCTAGTCTGTTCATACTTTTCAAATCTATTCTACTTTTTCAGAGACCTATTTTATGATACACTTTATATGCTTTTAAAGTGTGTCTTAATGTTTCAATTTCAATTCAAATGTCCAAACAGTCACTAAATTGGCAACACTGCACGTGACTAGTTCACAAAATGGGGGGGGGGGGTGTTGGGAAAATTCAGAGCCATGGGGGGGGTGTAGGGAAATCCCTGGGTGGGGTGATCTCTGGGGGGGTGGAGGGGGAATGTCACCATCTGGGTGTCGCATCAGCACCAGGGCATGAGGTTCCTCCTCTACAAGGCTGGAGACAGGAACTATCTGACTTACACAGACCCTGCTGGCTCTGAGGCTGAATTTCCCATCACCAGCGCCAGACGGGAACAGAGCAGAAATTACACTTCTCGTTACAGCTAAAGAACAGGAGAAGCTGCCTACTTGGACTTTAGTGACCCTGTGCACATCATTGTAGCAGGTGAGGGGCCCAGTCCAGCATCTCGGCTCCCAGCCCCACACTCAGCCAGATGCCCACGGGGTCTCCGTGAGCCCTGGTGCCCAGCAGATGGGATGTCCAGCCCAACCAGTGAAGGTTGGGTGGAGGGGGGATTTCTTGGCGCTGTGGTGCTTTTGTGCCCTGGAAACCAGGAGAGACCCTGACCCTGTCTCTGCCCCGTCACTGACACTCCCCGCTGGGGATGGGGCGCAGTGGCCATGCTGGGGTCTCTCATGCCTGTCTCCCTCCCACCACAGAGCTCAGCGCCCCCAAACCCTCCATCTCCCTCAGCCCTAGCGGGGGGGGGTCACCTTGGGGGGAGCCGTGACCGTCCAATGTCGGGGTTAGCACCGGGGTCTGGAGTTTGTTCTGGACAAGGCTGGGGCAGGAACTCAGCAGCATGGGGCAGGGACTCGGCTGGGGTCAAATTTCCCATCCCCAAAGTGAGCCGGGCAGAGGGAGGCAGCAACACCTGCTATTATCCCCCGACTCGGATCCCCACACCTGGTGCAGCTGGTGGTAGCAGGTGAGGGGCCCGGCTCAGCATCTCCACTCTCAGCCCCACCCCCAGCCAGCCCCACAGGGCAGCTCCACGCCAATGGGACACTCAAAGCCAGACTCTGCCCTGAGCCCTGGGCCAAGCAAAGGGGACTGTCACGGATCCACCGGATCGGGGTTATGGTCCCAGCTTTGGAGCAGCCTCTGGGAGCCCTCGTCAATGTGCCAGACCCCCTGGGGGGTCTCGCTGTTCCTTCAGGGCAAGCCCCACAGCTCCCCTGCCTCCTTAGGCTGGACCCCTGGCCCGGCTGCCCCCCGGCTCCCCATCACGAGCGATGTTTGGTGAGTGCCACTGAGGCAGATCCTAAGGGAGCCTGGTACAATCTTGGGGAGCAACGCGCCCCTCTGCAGGGCACCCCGCTGCGCGGGCACACTGGTTGGGCTAGGAGGCCACTGCACCCAGCACATGAAGTTCCGGGTTTTCCCAGAGAGAAAAACGTTATAGCCGGGTCCAGCCTGGCTCCCCAGAGCCCCTGCCAAGCGGTGCCCCCCTGGGCCCCTGATCTGTCCCTTGGCTCCCTCTTTGTTCAGGTTCCTGGGCGAGCCCCGGCCTCCCGCCTTTCCTCAGTCCTTGGCTGTCTGGCTGGTCACACCCAGCTGGCTTCCTGCGGGGGCTGGGCCATCCATGGTGGTTAGTTGGTGGCAGGTAGCAAATGTCCCAGAGATGGGCTTTGCCCTGGGGCCCCCCAAATCCCAGACACCGTTCAGACATTTGTCGTGGCCTGGCCGGGAGTAAACAGCCTTTGTTCGTGACCTAGTTAACCATGCAACATAGAGGAGAAACTGAGGCAAACATGGAAGTTGTACAAACTGTTTACAGAAAATTCCCATTCTGTCACAGGGAAGCTGGCCAGGGAGCAGGGACGGAGTCACTGGGGGTGTTCGTGTGTTCCCCAGCCTGGGGGCAGCAGCTGCTGCTGGAGATTCAGAGCAGAGGGAGGGGAGATCCCTGCCCCCAGGGGGAGCTGCAGAACAGGGGGTCATTGACCTGTCCCCCTGCCCAGGCCCACATGTGGGGGGCCGGGGAGAGCTCAGCACCAGGAGGGGGAGAGGGAAGGGGAGAGGACACATTGAGGTAGCTTTTATGTGGTTTTGCATCCTGTTAATAAACACAGAACCACAAACCAGCCCCCCCGCGGGCAGTCCCCAGCCCCCCATCCCTGCTCCGGGAGTGTGTGTCACACCTAGGGGAGATGGGATTGCTTGAGGGGGGGCAGGGGGACCCTCCTGTTCTAACCACTACACCCTGTCCCCTCCCAGAGCTGGGATAAATTACAGGGACGCTGCCGGAGAATCAGGTTTACGCTGAGTTTCACTGGCAGTAACAGAAATAGCAAGCGGGCGCTGGCTCTGGACACACATCTCCTTTTCACACATTTTTTGGCTGCTCCTTTAGCAACTTAGGATCCAAATGTATCCCTCCCTCACAGGGGCCTGCACCGACAGCCCCTCTGCCTGGTCTCTGTCTCACATCACTTATCTAAGAACAGCATCGGCAGTGACTCTACCTGAGAAGGTGGTTGGTCAGGTTCCTCCACCCTCATGCTCCAGGGTAGATTCTGGACCCAGCTGGGTCAGGAAGGATCTCTGCCCCGCTCCATGGGAGAGGGTCACTCGGTGGGGGGCACAGTGTGTGTGTGGGGGGGAGCCCTCCTCTGCTCTGAGCTGCTGCTCCAGGGAGGCTAGACGGGCCTGTTGGAAAAGATCAGGACAATCTCGGCACCTCTTGATACCTCCTGAGATTGCCCCGTTCCCAGCTGGTCCCCAGACTGGGCAGCTCCCTGTGGGGCTGGGAGGTGATGGGGGGGGGGGGGTACCAAGGAGCTGCAGGAGGGGATGTGGTTTGCTGGGCATGGCAGGGAGCTGGCTTTGCTCTGACCACAGTAGATTTGGCCTGGAGATTGCAGAGAAACCATCTGATGAGGAGAAAGGGGCCGAGTGTATCACGGGCTTCTTGGGGCTGCAGCCCCCAGCGTAGTTCCTCATTCCGCTCGCACTCGGGCCTCAGACTTGGAGGTGCTCAGCACTGAGGCGTTTGTAGCAGCGCTGAGGGGCCCCCCACTGCCCCTTCATGGCGTCTGCTCTCACCGTCCTCCTCCTCGGTGAGTATCGGAGACAGCCAGGGTGTGTGCCCATGGGGGGGGGGGGGTGATCGGAGACCAGGGAGTGAGTCCATGGGCGGGGGATTCTGAGACCAGGGCATGTCCATGCGGGGGGGGTGGGGGGAGAATCTGAGACCAGAGCGTGCACCCATAGGGGGAATTTGAGTCCTGGGCATTTGCCCATGAGGGGGGATCCAAAATCAGGGCATGTGACCCTGGGGGCGCGGATCTGAGACCTGGGCGTGTGCCCATGGGGGTCAGGGATCTGAGACCAGGGTGTAGGATCCAGTTGCTCTGGGATCTGGTCACTAACGAGCCGTCTCCTCTCCAGGCTGCTGGCTGGCCGGGCACAACAGGGTGTGGGGAGGTGAGTATCAGTCTGTGGGGAGGATGGTAACATCAAGGATGTGGGGGGTTGCATGGGGTGGGAAAAAGAGGAACTGAGCCCTGAACCCCACAAAACTGAGCCCAAACTCCCCCTGTGAGCTCAGACCCAGCCCCGCAACCCCATGCAGTAACTAGGAGCTGAATCTGGCTCCCAGGGTCTGACAAAGCAGATGGGAACCGTCCCCTGGTTCAATGTCCTGCCCCCCCCCCCCCCGCCCACAGGCTGTGAGGATTGGGGGGGGGGAGTTGGGGCGGCCCGTGGATTTATTTCAGCTCATACAAACACTAACAGGATCCGTCTGTGGGCTCTAGATCCCCTCGGGGAACCGAAACGTTCACTGTCTGTGCAGCCGTGGGGAGAACCCCCCAGATCTGCCCCTGCCCCCAGATCCACCCCAACAGCTCCCTCCCCTGCTCTCACAGTCCCCACCCTGCATCCCAAGGCCTGGGGAAATGTGGGTCTTGTGTGACTCCCGTAGGGTCACAGACTCTATTTCCAACCCCGGGGCGGGTGGCAGAGCTGCAGGGGGCCCACTGGTCAGCAGGGCCGGCTCCAGGGTTTTTGCTGCCCCAAGTGGCAAAAAAAAAAAAAAAAAAAAAGCCACGATCGCGATCTGCAATTCGCTGGGAGGTCCTTTGCTCCGAGCGGGAGTGAGGGACCGTCCGCCGAATTGCCGCCGAACAGCTGGACGTGCCGCCCCTCTCCGGAGTGGCTGCCCCAAGCACCTGTTTGGCAAGCTGGTGCCTGGAGCCGGTCCTGCTGGTCAGGCTCCCTGGCTGGCCTCAGGCGGGGTGTGGGGGGGCAGGTGAGGCCGGGAGGGCTCTGCGCTGCTCCGCTCGGCTGGGAGGGAAGGACGAGGACTGCCCAGCCGCGTTTGCGGCAGGGCACTCCTGTCCTCCGCGCCACCGCCCCCTACAGGGCGGCCGGAGCAGAACACCACCAAAAAAAAAAAAAAAAAAAAAGGCGGCCGTGCCGCCCTAGGATTGGGCAGAATGCCGCCTCGAACAATCTGCCGCCCCAAGCACCAGCTTGCTCGGCTGGTGCCTGGAGCCGGCCCTGCACCCACCACTGAGGCCGCGTGTCACGGAGTATTGGGGGACTCAGGGCCCTGCACCCCCGGCTTCCTGCGATTCACCATGACTCTCAGCCAGCCAGTAAAGCAGAAGGTTTATTTGGATGACAGGAATACAGTCCAAGACAGGTCTTGCAGGCACAGACAACAGGGACCCCCTCAGTTAGGTCCATCTTGGGGTCCCAGGGCATCCCAGCCCAGCCCCCCTTGGGAGGTCAGAGCCATCTCCGCCCCCCAGCCCTCTCTCCCTGCCTGCTTCCAGCACTCTCCCTTCAGCGACCCCTCCCACAGCCTTTGTTCAGTTTCCCGGGCTAAGGAGTCGCCTCCCCTTCAACCCCTTCCTGGGTTCTCATGTTACACACTCAGGTATGCGCCCTCGGGCAGATCCCATCCTGCAATGCAGACCATCCCAGCAGACTCCCCTGTCAGCATTCACAGACCACCGTGAGAACAGGCCCAGTTCGTCACATCTCTCCCCCCTTCGAGACCGAACTGAGCAGGGTCACTTTAGCCAGTGACCCGGGGAAGTTCGAACCTACCCCCGTTCCCATGGATGCCCCCGCATCCCTCCAGTTCCTTGGTGAGAATTACACCAGGCCCCTCCAGTTTCACGCCCCCCCTTAGGTCGGGGGTGCTTGATGGCACTCGCAGTTCGCATGTGGGAAGGTTTATGCGGCCGGTGCCCTTTTCCCACCCCCATACCTCTGGGGTTCCAACTGGGCTGTGGTCTTCTCCCAGCGCTCCAGTCTGGAGGTCTGTGCTTTGGGCTCTCTTGGTTCAGAGCCGCCCTTTTAACCTTGGCCACCCTCTGGAAAGGATCCTTTATGCTAGGCAAGGGTCCTAAAGCTGTTTTCCCCTTGTCCCAGGCCTTCCTCCCCCTCTGACAGGGGTCACAGGATCCGCAGTACTGTCGGACAGTAACAAAGACCCCAGGCCAGTAAAAGCTCCGTAGCAGCCTCTGCTGGGTACGCCAGGTTCCCTGGTGCCCTGCGAGGGGAATGTCATGGGCCCGGCACAGCAGCTGGCGGCGATACTTCTGGGGTACCACCAGCTGCCTCCTGATCCCCCCTGACTCCATTTTCCCTGGGGGAGCCCATTCTCGGTACAGGAACCCCTTCTCCCACAGGAACCTTTTCCGGCCACCTCGTCCCATGGTCTGTACCGCATTGAGGTCGGCCAGGTCCCTTATCTTCCGCAAGGAGGGATCTCTCTGCAACTCGGCCTGGAACTCAGCAGCTGGGACAGGGATGGCCACCTGCTCTTTCTCGCCCGCTGGGTCCGAAGCTGCAGCCTCCCTGAGCCGCGTCCCCGGGCGTTCCCTCCCCACCAGCTTAGGGTCCCGCGCCTCAGGCAAAGCACCCCCCCCAAGGCCAGGGGGCAGTGCCCCTTGCCTGCTCTGACCGCGGGTCACAACTAAGGCGGTCTGGGGGCTGCTTGGCCAGTCCTCTAGGTCCCCCCCCATCAACACCTCGGTGGGCAAATGGTGGTGCACTCCCACGTCCTTGGGGCCCTCCTTGGCCCCCCATTTCAGGTGTACCCTCGCTACGGGAACCTTGAATGGGGTCCCGCCCACCCCGGTCAGGGTCAGGAAGGTGTTGGGCACCACCCGATCTGGGGCCACCACCTCGGGCCGGGCCAGTGTCACCTCTGCGCCCGTGTCCCAGTAACCATAAACTTTCTTCCCCTCCACCTCCAGGGGAACAAGGCACTCGCTCCGCAGGGACAGCCCCGCGCCAACCCTGTAAACGGAGAACTTTGAATCCGGAGCATCTGGCCCCCCAGAGAAGCTAGCCTGGGGCTCTCCTCCCTCCTTAGCAGGTGGTACTCTGCCAGCCCCCCTTCCCTGGGAATGCTGCCTCTCGCCGGGCTGGGTCTCTACCCAGTCAACCCTCTGTGGGTTCGGCCTGCTCAGTCTGTCCCTGAGCCTGGGGCACTGGGCCCGTATGTGGCCCTTTTGGCCACAGTGGTAGCAGCCCATGTCCCATGGGTCCCCTTGAGTGGGTCGGATGGTCCTGATGCCGGATGTTCCCCTCTGATGGGGTTTTTCTGTATTTTCCCACGGGGAGGTCCCATGGTGACTCTCTCTCTGCGTTGTGGTGGGATTGCTCCTTTGGGACTCCTCCCTTTTATCTCCTGACCGGCTCTTTACGAACTCATCGGCCAGCCGGCCTGCCTGTCGCGGGTTCTCTGGCTTTCTGTCCACCAACCACAGCCTCAGGTCAGATGGGCACCGCTCATACAGTTGCTCCAGTACCAGCAGTTTGACCAGGTCCTCCTTCGTCTGGGCCCCATCAGCCCACTTGCTGGCGTATCCTTCCATGCGGGCGGCTAGTTGCAGATATGAGATCTCAGGGGTTTTATCCTGATTCCGGAACCTTTCCCGGTACATCTCAGGAGTCAGCCCAAACTCCCATAGCAGGGCCTTTTTGAATAGCTCGTAGTCCCCTTTCTCTGCCTCTTCCAGTTGGCGGTACAATGCCACGGCTTTGGGGTCCAGTAAGGGGGTAAGGACCCGGAGTCTGTCCGCGGGATCAACCTGGTGCAGCTCGCAGGCCGTCTTAAAGGCCTCCAGGAAGTCATCCATGTCCTCCCCCTCCTTGTATGGGGCCATGATGCACTTATCAAAGCTCCGTGCAGTCCTGGGTCCCCCCTCACTCACCGCAGCTGGGGGTTCGCTGCCCCTCAGTCTCGCCAGTTCCAGTTCACGCTGATGCTGTCTCTGTCTCTCTTCACGCTGATGCTGTCTCTCTTTCTCCTCCCGTTCATGCTGACGCTGTCTCTCTTCATGCTGTCTCTGTTGTTCACGATCCTCCAGCTCCCTCAGTTTTAGCTCTTTCTCCCATTCCAGCCAATTCCGCTCCCCGGATGCCGAACGCCGCCGGGAGGATCCTCTGCTGGCCGGCGAGCTTCGCCGGGGGGACCCCCTGCTGGCCGGGGGGGTCACGGCGCCCTCGGTATTTGCTGGGCTCCTCCCCACCCTTCCCCTAGGCATAGGAAGGAGGGGTCTCGGGAAGCCCTCAGCAGCCGGCTGACCACTCCCAGCTGGGACAGACACTGGTGCCTGCGCTGCATTTGCCAGGCTGCTTCCCTGAGACACAGGGATCAGTTCATTCGCGCGATCTTCCGCCTCCAGCTGGGCAATGAGCTGTTCTTTGGTGAGCCTCCCAATGCGCAGCCGCCTCTGCTTGCACAGCTCCACCAGGTCGCTCTTAAGCCGCTTGGCATACATCTTCCTGCTGGCCACTCACCGGCCTGTGTGCTCACAGCTCCCCACAGTTCCCAGGGGGCCCCCTAGTGTGCCAGCCCTTCTCGAGGTCACCGCCTCTCTGCCAGGGTCGAGCTGCAGACTCCTCCGCCCCTGGGACCACTCGCTGCGATCCCCCCGGGGGACCCTGTTACTGCAAAAGTCCTTCTCGCTGGTCACACACTCCCAGGGGTAATAACCGTCTCTCTCTCACTCTTCAGCACGCCTGGTCCCCGTCAATCCCCCTTCGTTTTACTGCTCCCCAGTCACTTACTGCAGGAAGCGCCGTCCACGGGGTGCAGTAGATCCCGCCGCTGCCACCAGTTGTCACGGAGTATTGGGGGACTCAGGGCCCTGCACCCCCGGCTTCCTGCGATTCACCATGACTCTCAGCCAGCCAGTAAAGCAGAAGGTTTATTTGGATGACAGGAATACAGTCCAAGACAGGTCTTGCAGGCACAGACAACAGGGACCCCCTCAGTTAGGTCCATCTTGGGGTCCCCGGGCATCCCAGCCCAGCCCCCCTTGGGAGGTCAGAGCCATCTCTGCCCCCCAGCCCTCTCTCCCTGCCTGCTTCCAGCACTCTCCCTTCAGCGACCCCTCCCACAGCCTTTGTTCAGTTTCCCGGGCTAAGGAGTCGCCTCCCCTTCAACCCCTTCCTGGGTTCTCATGTTACACACTCAGGTATGCGCCCTCGGGCAGATCCCATCCTGCAATGCAGACCATCCTAGTCACACTCCCCTGTCAGCATTCACAGACCACAGTGAGAACAGGCCCAGTTCGTCACACCGCGCGATGAGGACGGGCCCCAGGACTGAGTGACGGGGCCTGCGTCTCACGGCCTGTCTGCTTCCCACTGCAGAGCCCAGCTACCCCAAACCGAACATCTCCCTGAGCCCCAGCGGGGGGGTCTCCCTAGGGGGAGTCGTGACCGTCTGGTGTCGGGGGCAGCTCCGGGGCATGCGGTTCATGCTGAATAAAGAGGGACGCCATTTCCTATCTGTGAATTCGGCCGGGTTTGAGGTTGTGTTTCCCATCAGCAATGTGAGCCGGGAGCACGGCGGGAGCTACAGCTGCTCCTATCACAGCAGATCGGAGCCGTTCACCGTGTCGTACCCCAGCGACCCCGTGGAGCTGGTGCTGAGAGGTGAGGAGCCCGGCTTGGCGTCCCCGTTCCCAGCTCCAGCCCCACCCCCAGCCAGACCCTCACGTGCCAATAGGATGCTCAGATCCTGTCTCTGTCATGACCCAGCAGAGGGGATGCCCGGCCGGGGAGCGGGGACGGAGTCACTGGGGGGTTCCTCAGCCAGGGGGGAGCAGCAGCCCCTGGAGACTCGGGGCAGGGAGGTGACTTTAACGCTGCCCCTTGTGCGTAGGAACCGTGAGTCGCTATTTAATCCCGTGATCCCATCCCCTCTGTTCGCCAGGCCCCGGCCCAGGCCGTGCCCCAGCCGGGGCTGAATGAAGCAGGGGCTGCAGGAGAAGCAGTGGCTTGGTGGACATGGCACTGGGCTGGGACCCAGGAGATCTGGCCCAGCTCCTGGCGCGGCCACAGACTCTGTGTGATGGGAGCACGTTGCAGTTTTCAAAAGTGTCCGTCCTTGTGGGGGGGGGCCTCAGTCTTGGGGAATCTCAAGCCGAGCGCCCACAAACCGAGGCAACCACCATTACTGGAGACCTCTGCAAACATTGGCCTCAATAGCACTGGGGGAGCATGGGCCTGTCTGCCATGATCAGAGCCCCGTTGTGCCAGGCGCTGCATAAACACAGAGTGAAGAGACAATCGCTGCCTTGGGAGCTCACTAAGGAAAGTGAATCTGTCTGTGCTTCAGTTTCCCCTGTGTAGAAGTTGATAAGGACCCCTCCCTATCTCCCGGTGGGGGCTGACTCCCTTCCTGTGTGGAGCTTGGACCCTGTGGTGCTTGGCACCAGAGACCAGCCCGTCAGTCACTCTGTGCTCGGGGGGGCAGACGCAGTGAATGAGGCGGGGGCCACACCCACACATGGGCATATGAGGATCCCAAGCAGTAGGGAGCTGCGGCTCAGTGTCTGTGGGGCTGGGAGCCCAGCTCGCAGGCCCGGGATTCTGGGTGGGGGGTTTTCTGGGATCTGGGAGGGAATCTCTGCGTGGGGGCCCTGGATCTGCCCATGGCTGGAGCCGGACGGGGAGGCCGGGGCTGGGTGGGTGACCAGGTCTGGCTCTCACAGACTGTCTCCTGTGCGCAGATCCCAGCTTACCCAGACCCTCCATCTCTCTGAGCCCCACTGGGGTCACCGCCCCAGGGGCAGACGTCACCATCCGGTGTCAGGGACAGCGCCGGAACGTGACGTTCTTCCTGCACAAGGCTGGAGACCTGAACCCGCAGCGACACATGGACCCTGCTGGGGATGGGGCCGAGTTCCACATCCCCACCATGGGCCATCAGCATGGAGGGAGCTACAGCTGCAGCTACCGGCCCCAATCAGAGCCCTTTGTCTCCTCAGAGCCCAGCAACCCCGTGCAGCTGGTGGTAGCAGGTGAGGGGCCCAGCTTGGTGTCTCTGCTCCCAACCCCACCCCCAGCTGGATCCTCGGGTAGGTTCTCCACGGATGCCATGCTCAGAGCCAGGCTCTGCCCTGAGCTCTGGGCCCGGCAGAGGGGACGCCCAGCCAGGGAGTGGGGACAGAGTCACTGGGGGGTTCCCCAGCCAGGGGGAGCAGCAGACACACGAGATTTGGGGCAGAGGAAGGGGGATGGGGGAGCTGCAGACCGGGGGGGCCTTTTC
This sequence comes from Malaclemys terrapin pileata, assembly GCF_027887155.1. Lineage (NCBI taxonomy): Eukaryota > Metazoa > Chordata > Testudines > Emydidae > Malaclemys > Malaclemys terrapin. Next base: position 193,552 of record NC_071524.1, read on the forward strand.
CAGGCAACACATCAGTTAGGGGGTGATGGGCGGAGCTGAAGGTTTTAAACCTCAGTGTATAGTACAGACTTGCACAGTCCCCTACAAGTCAGTGGTGGTGCTGTGCACAGAACCCAGGAGTCCTGGCCCCCATCCTCCCTGCTCTCCCCACTAGACCCCACACCCCTGCAGAGCCAGGGACAGAACCCAGGAGTCCTGGCTCCCAGCCCTCCCAGCAGAGAAGCCAGGCAGTGAATGGACCCTGGAGACTAGACTGGGCTGTCACCTGCCAAGGAGCAGAGCTCTGGGTCCCCAGGGGCTGGGGTTGCTCCGTGTCTCATGCTGTTAGCCCAGCGCTCAGAGGAAACTCTGGCCCCTGTGGAAAGGCATCCAGGAGCCCGTCCCCAGGGCTGCCAGGTCTGACCCACCCCTGAGGCCGTGTGGTGAGGACGGGCCCCAGGACTGAGTGACGGGGCCTGCGTCTCACGGCCTGTCTGCTTCCCACTGCAGAGCCCAGCTACCCCAAACCCAACATCTCCCTGAGCCCCAGGGGGGTCTCCCTGGGGGGAGCCATGGCTGTCCAGTGTTGGGGGCAGCGCCAGGGAATGAGGTTCGTGCTGAATAAAGATGGACGCCATTTCCAAGCTGTGAACTCGGACAGGTTTGAAGTTGTATTTTCCATCAACATGTCTCGGGAGTACAGTGGGAACTACAGCTGCTCCTATCACAGCAGAACGGAGCCGTTCGCCGTGTCGTACCCCAGCGACCCTGTGGAGCTGGTGGTGAGAGGTGAGGGGCCCGGCTCGGCGTCCCCGTTCCCAGCCCCACCCCCAGCCAGACCCTCACAAGGGCTCGGTTCCAATGGGACACTCAGGTCTGGTCTCTGCACTGAGCCCTGACCCAGCAGAGGGGACGCCCGGCCGGGGAGCAGGGATGGAGTCACTGGAGGGTTTCCAGCTTGGGGGAGCAGCAGCAGCTGGAGATTCAGGGCTGACGGGGGGGATTTCTGCCCCCTGGTCTGGGCGGGGGTGGGAGGTGGAATCCACCATTGAACCAGCCATGGAAACAGGTCATGGTGCCTAGGGGCTGGGGCTGGTTGAGGTTATGGGGGCAGTAACTCTGGGTGGGTGGGGCCCAGACATGAGTGGGAGGGGCAGCCCCCTGCCCCTCACTCACTACCAGCCCCCCAGCCCCCCCAATGCCTCCTGCCCTGCAGGTCGCTGCCTAGAATTAGCTGGGGGATGCCAGGGGAGGGGCAGGATCTGGGGAGCTGGGCTGTGAAATTGGGACCAACTAGGTGCCATAGTCCTGGGGCAATAACCCCCCTTCTTGGGCCACATGACATCCTGCTGGCAATAGGAGTGAGCAATACCCAGAATTCCCTCTGTTCTTGCTTCCCCTCCCCCCAGTGGGGTCCCAAGTAACCCCTGAGCCTTCCCGCAGTAGATGTTCTGTTGCCTCTGGCTGTGCCCTGGTCCCCATTGCCCTGGCCACCGCCCAAGGGTGGGGGGCAGCGGTTGAAGTACCAGCTTCTCCCCCTCCCCGTGCGCACTGCCTGGCTGTGTTTGGCAGCAGCCGAGATACCCCGGGGATGGGCTCACCTCACAGCAGACAGGCCGGGGCAGAGGCACCTGTGGGGGTGGACAGAGGGGTCCTATGGGGACAGGGAGCTGGGGTGGTTCCCTGTTCTGGGGGGCTAAGACCCTGAGGCTCTGATTGTCCCCATCCCCTGGCCCAGTGCTGGGGTTCCGTGTGTCTCGGGGGCAGTTCGTCCACCTGGGAGCCCCCTCCACCAGGGAAGCTGAGGCTCAGCCCCCCGGGGCAGTAGGATGCAGCCTCCCCTGAGGGGGTCTGGCCCCAGGGAGGCCCTAGAGCCGCAGCACCTGGGAGACCCCCAGAGGGGGATGGGCTGGACGTGACGGACGGGCGGTTGGGGGATCCGATCCCAAGGCAGCACCAGCTGCTGATTTTCCCCATCTGAGCCGCCAAGTGACTTTACTCTTCCCACGCAGCAGCCCCCCTGGATTTCACCAACGCCAACATCGCCCGCCTGGCGCTCGGTGCCGTGGTCCTGCTCATCTTGGGGCTGATCCTGGCTGAGGCCTGTTACAGCCGCCCAAGGGGGCACCCTAGGTGAGGTGACCTCCCCTTCTGTGCCCCTTGCTCCCCCCAGCGGCTGGGCTGAGGGTGACACGGGCCCCTCTAACGCACCGTCTCTCTGCACCCCCAGGAGCCTGAATCCAGCCATGCAGGGAAGAGAATCTCCCTGGGGGACAAGTGGCTTCCCCGTGGGGTGCTGAGACACCGGCACAAACCCACCTGCCCCCAAACACCCCTGCCTCAGAGAATCTCCCCCACAAACAGCTCTCGACCTGACAGCAGCACCCCAGGATTGAACCCCCGATGCCGTGTGTGACGTTGCACTCCATACATTTATGGAAATATGCTTATGAGTGTAACTATGATTAACTGGAATATGCTTTATGCAACAGGTCTCTTGTAAGGTATCATTACAAAGCTTATGATCTACTGAGTGTGTTCATCCTATTTGTATGAATGTATCTTTCTTGCATCTAAAACTAGAAATATGAAAAGCAACAGAGAGTCCTGTGGCACCTTTAAGACTAACAGATGTATTGGAGCATGCATCTGACGAAGTGGGTATTCACCCACGAAAGCTTATGGTCCAATACATCTGTTAGTCTTAAAAGGTGCCACAGGACTCTCTCTTGCTTTTTACAGATCCAGACTAACACACCTACCCCTTTGATACTAGAAATATGAAGTCAACTCTGAGGTCCTCTTGTAATCATGCAAAGAGTGGGCCATTAATGGTGGTTTAGAATCTTGATGGCTCCCATTGACTAGGATGAGTTACTGTAGATGGCTCTGTTTTCCTGCAAGCCTCCACTGCATATCTATGGGGCAATCCTGAAAGAATGGAGGGGGGCTCATGGGACATGTGATCATGTCACAGGATACTGGAATCCATCTTTAGCCTGGTGCTTTTCCATTTAGAAGGAGGAGTGGGAACACACAGAGAGATAAAAGATTCCCCCTGTGCCAAAGCTATAAAAGGGGCTGGAACAGAACAAAGGGGGCTGCCAGTCATGAGAAATCCCCTAGTTACCACCTGAGCTGGAGCTAACAAGGACTGTACCGGGGAAAGGATTGGGCCTAGACTAGGAAGGAGTCTAGTCTGTGAAAGAAGCTCATTGGCACATCTCTGAGGGTGAGATTTATCTGTAATCAGTTTCTTAATATATTATGCTTAGACTTGAGTGTTTTTGTTTTAATTTGGTTGGTAACTTACTTTGTTATTACTTGAAACCACTTAAATCCTACTTTTTATACTTAATAAAATCACTTTTGTTTATTAATTAACCCAGAGTAAGTGATTAATACCTGGGGGAGCAAACAGCTGTGCATATCTCTCTAACAGTGTTATAGAGGGTGGACAATTTATGAGTTTATCCTTTATAAGCTTTATACAGATTAAAACGGATTTATTTGGGGTTTGGATCCCATTGGGAACTGGGTGTCTGGGTGCTGGAGATAGGTGACCTGCTGAGCAGTTTTTGGTTAAAGTCTGTAGCTTCGGGGTGTGGACCAGACCTGGGTCTGTGTTTGCAGCTGGCTAGCATGTCTGGCTCAACAAGGCAGGGTTATGGAGTCCCAAGCTGGTAGGGAAACCAGGCTCAGAGGTAATTTCAGCACATCAGGTGACAGTCCCAAGGAGGTCTCTGTGACTGAACCCATCCCAGTGGCGTAGTCAAGCAGGGTCTGTGCACAGCTGATTTCTTTGAGACACTGGTAGTGATTTTAAGTGAGTTTTAAGTGTGGTGGCCGGAGAACAGACAAAGTGTTTAGTGGTTTGTTGTTTTCTGTTTGCTTATTTTGGGTAAGGGAAATAGGCACAGAAAAGTAAGCGAAATAAGTAAGAGTGAAGCTCAGAAGAAGCTAGAACTGCACAGGTTGCAGAGTGCCCAGAAAGGCTAAACACTGGGCGCTGGGGAAAAAGTCCCTGTTAACTGAGAAGCCCCTGAGCTGCGTGAATCTCAAATTCAGTGAACTGCAGAGAGACGTGGCCCAACCTCTTGGTCTGTGCTGAAGCTAACTGGAATGTCTAACTCAGCAAGACAGGAGTGAAGAGGCAGCTGTACTGGCAGGAGGGTTGTTCTCACTGGTATCCCAGGCCCTCAGATGACAGTCCCTCGAGGGGAAACAAATGGAAATCGATGCACAGTTTGCCCGGGAAAAAGGCTGCCATGGAGGCAGAAGCAGCCAGACGAAGGGCTGCACACCAGCAAGCACTGGACTTAAAAGACAAAGAGATCGAAGCACTGAAAGCTGCCCAGGAGGAGAAGAAAAGAGAACTGGGTAGCAGATGCCTTGTCCAGAAAACCGGAATCTTAGGTATAGTGTCTCTGCCACGGACAGTGTCCAAGTCTCTGGCAGTAAGTTCAGGAGGAAGGTGTGATGTTGAACTCAATAATGTTTTAGGGAAATATGCTTATGAGTGTGAATATAATGTGACTAGAATATGCTTTATGCAAAAGGTCTCTTGTAAGGTATCATGACAAAGCTTATAATCTACTGAGTGTGATCATCCTATTTGTATGAATGTATCGTTTTTGTATCTGAAACTAGAAATATGTAGCATAACTCTGAGGTTCTCTTGTAATCATGCAAAGTGTGGGCCGTTAATGGTGGTTTAGAATCTTGATGGCTCCCATTGACTAGGATGAGTTACTGTAGATGGCTCTGTTTTCCTGCAAGCCTCCACTGCATATCTATGGGGCAATCCTGAAAGAAGCGAGAGGGCTCACGGGACATGTGATCATGTCACAGGATACTGGAATCTATCTTAAACCTGGTGCTTTTCCATTTAGAAGGAGGGGTGAGAACCCAGAGAGAGACAAAGGATTCCTGCCTTGTGCCAAAGCTATAAAAGGGGGCGGAACAGAACAAAGGCGGCCAGTCATGAGGAATCCCCTAGTTACCACCTGAGCTGGAGCTAACAAGGGCTGTACCAGGGAAACGATTGGACCCAGACTAGGAAGGAATCTAGTCTGTGAAAGAAGCTTATTGGAGCATCACTGAGGATGAGATTTACCAATATTCCGTTTTTTAATATATTAGGCTTAGACTTGTGTGTTTTGTTTTATTTTGCTTGATAACTTACTTTGTTCTCTCTGTTATTACTTGAATTCACTTAAACCCTAGTTTTAATAATTAATAAAATCACTTTTGTTTATTAATCAACCCAGAGTAAGTGATTAATGCCTGGAGGAACAAACAGCTGTGCAAATCTCTCTATCAGTGTTATAGAGGGCAGACAATTTATGAGTTTACCCTGTATAAGCTTTATACAGAGTAAAACGAATTTATTTGTGGTTTGGATCCCATTGGGAACTGGGTGTCTGGGTGCTGGAGAGAGGAATACTTGCTGAGCTGTTTTCAGTTTAGTCTGCAGCTTTGGGGGTGTGGACGAGACCTGGGTCTGTGTTGCAGTGGACTAGCGTGTCTGGCTCAACAAGGCAGGGTTTTCTAAGGTACCAAGTTGGCAGGAAAAACGAGCTCAGAGGTAATTTCAGCATGTCAGGTGAGAGTCCCAAGGACATCTCCATGACCAAACACGTCACCACGTATTTACACAGAAGTTTGAGTAATGCATTTAAATCACACTACAGAATTATATTTCCTGCACCTGTCAGAAGCAGCGCAAAGCCATGGGGGACTCAGGGGTAACAGAGGAGCTGAGGGACAGGGAAGGAGCCTAGGAGTGAAACTGGAAGGGTTTGGGTGTGGGCGGGAGAAGGGTTTTTTGTTGGGGGGGGGATTGTTAGGGATCTGGGAAGCCTCCCCCATGCAGACCCTGTCTCACCTCAAGCCTCTCCCATTCAGTCAAGCACATCAGCCCCTGTCCCCGCAACCCCCATGTGACCTTGCAGGCCCCTTCCCCCATCCCCAGACTCAACGCTGTCACCCCACTAGTTCCTGAGCCCCAGTCTGTGACCCCCCAGCAGCCCTGGGTGCCCCACTCTGCCCTAACCTGGCTCTGCGGCAGGTGCTGTGATGAACTTCTGCTCCTGGGGGAATTCTGCAGCGCGGGGCAGGCAGAGAAATTTGTTCCCCACAGAAAATGCATTCTGCCCCAGAAATGCTGCAGTTCTGCCTTTTGCCCACCAGGGGCCGCTGTGGAGCCAGAACAAAGGGCATTGTTCATGCTGCTGGGTGGTCTGGCGCCACAGCGGCCTCTGGTGGGCAAAAGGTGGAACTTCAGCACTTCTTGGGCAGAATGTATTCTCTGCGGGGGAAAAAACAAAATTAAGCAGGACAGTTGAATTGTGCTTGTTCTAGTGTTGCCAACCCTCCAGGATTGGCCTGTAGTTTCCAGAAATTAAAGGTTACAGACACACGGGGAGGGGTTTGTGTCTCCCCAACTCACTCCTGTTTGTGTGTGAACACAGAGCTCCCTGCGCCCGGACCCTCCATCTCCGTCAGCCCCAGCGGGGTGATCGCCCTGGGGGGAGCCGTCACCATCCGCTGTCAGTGTCGGTGTGAGGCCATGAGGTTATTTCTGTTTAAAGATGGATGCCGAATCCAGGAGCTAGATGCTATGGGGATGGGAGTAAATTCACCATCCCTAGCGCCAGATAGGAAGGGAGTTACAGCTGCCGATCTCGCTCCAGATTAGAGCCACCCAGCTGGTCAAATCCCAGTGATTACGTGTGGATTGTTGTAGCAGGTGAGAGGTCCAGGTTGGCATCCCCACTCCCAGCCCTACAGCCTGCCAGATGCACAGGGGTCTCTGGGCCAATGGCAGGTTCAGAGCCAGGCTCTCACCTGAGCCCGGGGCCCAGCAGGGGGACTCCCAGGTGAGTATCAGGGACTGAGCCCCTGGAGATTAGGGAATGAGGGATCCCTGCCCCCAGGCGACCTTGGGGTGTCACTTAACCTGCCTGTGCCTCCATTTCCCCTCGTACAAATGGGGGATAATTATCCCTCCTGCACCTTGTGGCTGGTTAGATTGTCAGGGCTTGGTTCTAGGGCGGGGGCTTTTTCTCGCCGTGTCTGTGCAGCACCCAGCACCTCTGACTCCCAGCCCCCTCCTGATCTAACCACTAGACCCCACTCCCCTCCCAGAGCCAGGGATAGAACCCAGGAGTTCTGGCCCCCAGGCTGCAGGGCCCCATTAAGTAGATAGACTGGTACAGAGAGGTGCTCTGGATTTTAGGCATTTTCAGGCGTAGCTCCCAGGAATCTCTGGGATGTCAGAGAGGTTCCTCTGGCTGGGGCCCCGTCTCTGGGACCGTGCGGAGAGGACGGGGCGCAGTGACTGTGCCGGGGTCTGTCTCATGACCTGTCTCCTTCTCACTGCAGAGCTCAGCTACCCCAAATCCTCCATCTCCCTGAGCCCCAGCATGGGGGTCGCCCTGGAGGGAGCCGTGACCGTCCGGTGTTGGGGTCGGCACCAGAACGCGAGGTTCCTTCTGTACAAAGATGGAAACCGGAACACGCTGGAGGATGTTGAGCTGGCAGGGGCTGAGTTTCCCATCCGCAACGTGAGCCGGAGAGACGCCGGGAGCTACAGCTTCATTATCACGACAAATGGTACCTGTTCATCTGGTCACATCCCAGTGACTCCACGGAGCTGGTGGTAGCAGGTGAGGGGCCCGGCTCAGTGTCTCTGCTCATAGCCCTACCCCCAGCCAGCCTCTGTGGGGGTCTCTGTGTTGATGGGACACTCAGAGCCAGGCTCTGCCCTGAGTCCTGGGCCCAGGAGAGGGGGCGCCCAGCTGGAGAGTTGGACAGAGTCACTAGGGGGCCCCAGCCAGGGAGGAAAAGCTACCGCTGGAGGTCCTGAGGGGGGACCCTGGCCCCAGGGAGGAGCTGCAGAGGAGGGGCCTTTCCCAGGGGGATGCTCCCCAAGGCTGCCCCTGTTCAGGGGACGCACAGAGGAGTTGGGGCCCAGGGGCTGACTAGCCGGCACCGTCCCAGCCACGTAAATCCCACACACACACCGGGATGGACCCTGATAATCGATGCTGAGTCATGGCGGGGGGGAGGGCGGATCACTGATGGATGCTGGTTCTATTCCCATAGGGGGAACCGACCTGACCCAGCCTGGAGTGGCGCCGACTCCCACCCGCCCGGGCAGCGCGGGGCCAGGTACCGGGGCGGGCAGGAAATCTATTGAGTCACAGATTATGGGGCCGTTTCCCCCAATGGTTGCCCAGGGGGAGGGATGGAGGCTGTTCTCAGGGGTAGTGACTCCCCCCAAACTCACCAATGGATTTGGGAGGGGGGAGAAGCCTCCTGTTTCAGACACGAGCCTTCCTTTAATGGGGTGGCCGGAGGCTTTCTCTGGGGGCAGCTGGGCCCGTCAGTGGCCCTGGGGCTGGAGCTCCCTGTGAAGCAGCCAGGAACAGCCAGCATGGAAGGCAGGATGCCGGGCTAGATGGGCCCCTCGGCCTCAGCTGGTGTGGCCAGGCCTGGCTGGTGCCATGGTACCATGAGGGGCAGTGGCGAGCGGCAGTGGGATGGAAATGATTATTCAGACAGCACCCCCTAGTGCCACACTGGGACATTGGGGCCAGGCCTGATTGCCATGGGAGAGCACCCCCTACTGAGCCCCCTGCAGACCTGCACCCCCAGCACCTAAATCCCCCAAATCTTGCTTGCTCTGACCCCACTTGATTGACCCCCTCCTGCCTCCCTTCATCATCATCATCATGTTCCTATGACACCTCTGGCGTTTAGGGCAGTGACGAAGCTCCTCCACTCCTGTCTGTTTCTGGCAAGTCTTTCAATGGTTCCCCAGCTGTGCCCCAGGTTTTTCAGCTCGGCTTCCTCAGCTCTTCACCAGGTTGTTTTCGGGAGGCCTCGTTTTCACTTCCCTTCAGGTGACCATCTGATTGCTACTCTGGTGATGGAATCAGTTTCCATCTGAAGCACACGACCGATCCATCTCCAACGCCTCCTGGCAATGACCCTGCTCAGATCCCCTTGGCTGCACGGTGTCAATAGATCTTGGTTTGAGATTGTTCTGGGCCAAAAGATACAGAGGAGTTTTCTGAGGCAGGTTGTATGGAATGAAGCCAGTTTGGACATGTCAGACTTTCTCATTCCCCAGCATTCTGCACTATAAAGTAGTGTTGAAAGTATACGGCTCTGATAAATCTTGAGTTTGGTGTGGGTGTTGTATTTTGATGGTTTCCAGACTGTATTTAAGCTCCTGAAGGTGTTCCTGGCTTTATTGATTTTGTTCCGGATGTTCTGGCTTGTTCCACTCTCCTGGCTGATGGTGCTGCCCAAGTATGTGAATGTTTCTACATTGGTGAGAACATAATCCTCTATCCGTACTGGTGATGGTGAGGTCATGATATCTGTCTTATTGCGGTTGATTTTCAGTCCAATTTGTTGGCTGAATCCATTGAGTCAAGTTGTTTTTTCTTGTATGTGGTGTTGAGTATGTGATAGGAGAGTGACATCATCTGCAAAGTCCAGGTTTTCAAGGGATGAGAAGAGTGTCCATTTCATGCCTCTTGGCATGTCTTCTGTTGTACGCCACATTACCCAGTCGATGGCAATGCTGAAGAGGATTGCAGACATGACACATTCCTGACGTACTTCTGCTTTGACTTCAAAACTGAGCTCACTGTCATCAACACTGCATGTGAAGTTGAAATAGAAGCTTTTGATGACGTTGATGATACGGAAAGGAATTCCATATGCCTGCAGAATGCACCATAGGCTGGTCCTGTGAATGCTATCAACAGCCTTCTCACAGTCTATGAAACGTATGTCGAGTTGCTGTTGCTATTCTAAGCACTGTTCTATTATGTTTTGTAGAGTGAAGATCTGGTCTGTGCATCCACACGCCCTTTCCGAAAACCAGCTTGCTCTTTTCTGAGAACGCTATCAACTGCCTCTGATGTACGCTGGACTAGGATCTTACACAACACTTTGCTCGGCACAGATAAAAGTGTGATACCACGCCAGTTATTACAGTCACTGAGAGTTCCTTTCTTTGGTATCTTCACTAACTATAACCCCATTGGTCCACGCATCTGGCACTTTTCCCCTTTCCCAGACTGATGTAAATAGAGGGGCCAGGATAGATGCTGCTAATTTAGGATTTACCTTGAACAATTCTGCATTCAAGTTATCCTTGCCAGGCGCTTTCCCATTTTTAAAGGATTTGATGGCTTGAACGATCTCTTCCTTAGTTGGGGTGTCTGTGTTCATATCAAGCTCTTCTTCTGCCTCCTGGATGTTTGCTTCCTCTTCAGGTGGCTCCCTGTTCAGCAATTCTTTGAAATGCTCCGCCCAGCGCATTTCGTGTTCCTTTTTGCTTGTTAGTAGGTGTCCTTGTTTGCTCCCGATGAGAGTGTTTGTTGGTGTTTGCCGTTTAGAACTTATAAACGGCGTCATTTTGTAGACGGTTCCTTGTTCACCACGAGTAGCTGCATCCTCTGGTTGTGTTGCCAGATTATCTGCCCACCTTTATCGCCGGTAAAAAATGGGAGCACCATGCCCCCCCCCGAGCCCCCTGTTCCAGTGCTCCGGGACAGAGGGGGGTGGGCGGGGATAGATTAGATTATTAGATTAGATAGAGTGGATGGATGGGCATAAGGGGCTGTGGTGGTGTTCTGCTCGGGGGGGGGGGGGCAGAAAGGGTCTGGGAGGCCCCTGTCCATCTAGCTGGATGAACAGGGTCTGGGAGGCCCCCCTGCCTAACCCCTGGAGCAGCTGCTGACACCCCCGTCCTCCCTTTGTCACCCCCAGATTACACCGGGGACAACAGATTGCACACTGGGGTGTGCCCAGCTGGTCCTGCCGCTGACCCTGGCCGAGCCTGCCCATGGATGGAGAAGGGGCAGACACTTGGTAAGGTGACCCTCCCAAGAACCTCCCCCCACTCCAGCCTGGCTGCCCTAGCATGGGGGAAGGGTAGGGGGGTCACTGTCACCCTGAGCGACATGACGCTGCTTCGTCAGGACGGAGCCGGAAGGACCAGTGCAGCCGAACCCATCTGAGCTGGTCCCGCAGACTGGCCCACAGGGGTCTGGATGGGCCCGGCTCGGTGTGGGGCTGGGGGAGGGGCTGTGCCAGGGCCTCCATCTGGGGGCGGTGGAAACAGCTAACAGTAGCGGGATGGGGAGCCCACGCCATGGGGCGCCCTAGGGGAGAGCTCTGGGCCCTACAAGGCGGCTGGGGCCGTCGTAGGGTGAACAGACATTGTTCCGATTTTTAGCTGTTTGTCCCGCATCCCGACCGATCTTTGGTCAGGACGCAATTTATCCCAATATTTCACTCCGCCGGAATTATTATTTTTTTTTTTTGCCCCTGCCCTCCCTCTCCGCAGTGTCCCGATATTTTCTTCCTCTCATCTGGTCACCCTAGGCCGTAGGGACATGGGACGCCCTAGGAGAGAGTTGCTGTTTAATAAATTGTACATGCGCTGAACTCTGTGTAATGATCAGTGGGTCAGGGAAGCATCTGGTGCAAAGAGACTGCCCTGGAGTGGGGACACCCTCGCCCCTGTCCTAAGTGACCACGACAAGACAGGGGGTCGAGCCCCCAGGGATCCGGGGCCCAGCCTTGCCGGGGTTACGAGGACTCTGCCACACGGGAGGGAGGAAGGGGAGCCCTCGAGGTCAGGCAGGACTCTGGGTAAAGGGAGTGGAAGCGAGGACTCAGATCCTTTCGCTAGCCAATCCCACCGGGGTGTGTATAAGCAGGAACGTTCCCCACGATAGCGGGATCATTCCCCCACTTACACTAGGAATGGGGTCAGCGGCCGCCCTGCCCGTCCGTCCAGAGAGTGAAATGAACCGGTTCCTCCCCCCAAAGCCCGTCTGGTCTGCAAACAAGCGGCTCTCTCTGGTGACTCCTGAAGGAGCGAGACTTGGAGCCGGTCTGACTCCAGCTGTTGGCCACAGTTGCTCAGCCCCTGTTTCAATAGACAGGCCGGGTGTGATTCCTTGTCCGTGGGGTTAACCCGAAAACTTTGCCTTTGAATGGCTGCTGCTGGGGGTTTACCCTGGAGCCGAGTAGAACCAGGGGCTCGGTTTGAAACGAGCCCCGGCCCCCGGCCTGTGTAACGCTGGCGAGGGAGAGAGTTTCCAGCCCCCCTGAGCCCTCTGGGCCTGTGAGACCCTCTGCAAAGAGCAGCAGGGTACGGGAGTTTGGGGGGACAGGCTGAGGGTGGGGGGAAGGGATTAGAGGGGAGATGGGCTGAGATCAGGAAGGGAGTGGGGACAGGAATTTGAGGGGAGAGAGAGAGGGGGTGGGTGGGTGCCGGAAGGGTGACAGGTTGGGCATTTGAGGGTAAACAGGAGAGGGGGAGGAGGTGGAAAGGGAATGGGGGCAGGTGGGATGGGGGGATGGGAATTGGCTCCCCCCTCACAGAGTTGGGGTCGGCAGATGGGGTGTGTGTGGAGGGATTTGTTTTCCGGCCAAAACTCTGGCTGAGCTGGGGCACCTCTGGCTAGCTGGGGGGGGGGGCAAGCCCGGGGCGCGGTGCACCTCACTTCTGCCTCTGCCTCCTTGCCTGAGTGTGCGACGTCCCAGCTCCTCCACCTACCTCCCAGCACTTGCCACTGCCAAACAGCTGTAGCAAGGTCCAGGAGGGAAGAGGAAGGAGCAGGAACGTGGCGCGCTCAGGGGAGGAGGCAGGGCCAGGGTGGGGATTTGGGGAAGGGATGGAATGGAGGCGGGAGGGGGCAGGGCAGGGGGCATAGGGGGGGTCGAGCACCATGGGGCAGATTCACCCTGAAATGCTCACAAGGGGGGAACCCAGGCATCCCCCAACTGTGGGGGGCAGCTTCCATTGTCCCCCCTCCACTGTCCTGCCCCCCTCAGCTCCTACCGCTCTGCCCCCAGCCCCAATGTTCCCCCACATTCTCCCACTCCCCATATTCCCCTGATCCCTACTGCCCTTCCTAGCCCAGGTAGCTGCCATTTCCCTGAGGGCAGCCTGGTGCCACGCCCACTGGGGACACTGGAAGGTGGCAGCCATCTTAACTGAGGGCAGGGGGGATGGGCATTTGAGGGGAAACAGGGCAGGGGATGGGGGAGTGAAGAAGGACGGGCCGTGGTGCGGGGAGGGTGTGCGGGGGGCAGGCTTGCGTGCATTCGAAGGGGGATAGGCCAGGGGGCAGGATGGGAGATTGGGGGGGGCAGGCTGGGGTGGGGGTGTTAGCTGTGGGCAACAGGCTGGGGGTGACTCTGCTAAGCAGCGATTCTGCTGCTCGTCCCCCTCCTGCTCCGTGGGGCTGAGAGCAGCTATGGGGGAGGCTCCTGGGCAGTTGGGGAGCTGCTGGTGAGCAGGTGGAGAGGGATTTAAGAAGCCCATTGGGACCATCCGGATGGTTATATGACATAACTGGAATATGTATTATGCTAAACATGCCATCTAACATGTCTCTGTAAAGGTTATGATCTACTGAATACATTCCTCCTCTTTGTATGCATGTATCATTTTTGTACTTGAAGTTATGAATATTGTTTGGTTTTAAGTAGGTTTTAGTAAGGCATTTGGTCAGCTTCTTTAGAGAGGAATGTGCAAGTTAAGGGCCCAATCAAGAAACACTTAAAGGACGATGGATCTTGGAAGGATCCAATCCACATAAGAAATCTACCTGAGAACATTCAAGGTAGTATGTGAACAATGGCTGCTGCCTGTAAAAACTGAGACATGCAGGGACATGTGACTTGCCCAGGTGACTCCCAAACTCCATCTTGGAGCTGGACTTTGCATAGGAGAGAGGAGGGGGTCTCCACCCACAAGAGAAAGTCTATTTAAGCCCATGGGAGACCCCCTCCATTTTGTCTTCAGCTGGCTAAAGAGATGGCCTCTCCACCCCAAAGGATACCTGAAAGAAACTGGAACTAAGGACAGTAACTACAGGGGGTGTGAGTGATTGCTGGACCTAGACTAGAAGGAGACTAGTCTGTGAAAAGGAGTCCAGTGGCACCTTAAAGAATAACAGATTTATTTGGGTATAAGATTTCGTGGGTAAAAAACCTCACTTTTTATGTAGAAGAGGCTTATTGGAAGATCTCTGAGGGTGAGATTTTACCAGTATTCAGCTTCTTACTATATTAGGTTTAGACTTGCGTGTTGTGTTTTATTTTATTTTACTTGGTAATTCACTTTGTTCTGTCTGTTACTACTTGAAATGATTTAATTCCTACTTTGTGTATTTAATAAAATCACTTTTTACTTATTAATTAACCTAGAGTATGTATTAGTACCGGGGGGGGGGGGAGGGCAAACAGCTGTGCATCTCTCTCTATCAGTGTTATAGAGGGCTAACAATTTATGAGTTTACCCTGCATAAGCTTTATACAGAGTAAAACGGATTTATTTGGGGTTTGGATCCCATTGGGAGTTGGGCATCTAAGTGTTAAAGACAGGAACACTTCTGTTAGCTGCTTTTAGTTAATCTTGCAGCTTGTGGGACGTGGTTCAAACCTGGGTCTGTGTTTGCGGCCAGCAAGCGTGTCTGGCTCAAACTAGGCAGGGTTCTGGAGTCCGAATCTGGCAGGGAAAACGGGCAGAAGTAGTCTTGGCACATCAATTGGCAACCCCAAGGAGGTTTCTGTGATCCAACCCATCACAAGTGTCTCCTCCAGCTCAGGGGCAGGGTCTCTGTGGGGGCATTAGAAGGTCCCTGGGTCTCTCCCCACTGGGGGCCCGGGATGGAATTTCTCTTTCCCTGATTTTCTTTTATTCCTTGTTTATTTAATTCACACACTGAGAAAAGCCCCTTAGAACCACGCATTACAGTGTAAACCCATCATCACTGCTCAGCTATGGAGCAAGGGGCAGCAAACCCAGGTGTCCTCCATTGCGCCCGCTCCTCACACGGTGCCACAGCTCGTGTCGCAGGTGGGCGGGTTTGCAGGCTGAGAGGGAAGGTTGCAGAGTCAAACCCTCCAGCACCAGGAAATTTCACAGTTAAGGTTTTCTGAACATCCTTAACTCTACTCCCTTGTGCACATGTATTATGATGCCAGCCTTTAATTGCATGATCAGGTATTAGTTTTACCTACATGGATCATCAGCTGCTTGAACCCAGAATGAAAAGGGTCTGGAATTGTCATGGAAATAGAGGTCAGTTGAAGATTGAAGACCAGACTCCGTGGTCTCCTGGTGCCCAGCCCAGCCCAGTGCACCTTCCACAAGGCTGCAGGGTGACCTCTCCCCACTCCCCACAGAGACACAGACAAGCTGGGAGCTGCATGACGCTTGGCCAGGCTGACAGTCTCTGGGTTTCTTGGGTTTTGCAAAGCCCTCTGCTTACTTCGACCACAGTAGATTTCACCTGCAGATTAGAGACCATGTGTGATGGACGCAGGAAGAGACGAGACATTATCGACTTCCTGTAGCTGGAGCCACCAGCTGAGTTCCTCATTTGGGGCTCAGTGGAGCTGGGCACCGGGGTGTTGGAGGAAGCACTGAGGGACCCCTCACTGCTCTCATTATGGTGTCTGCTCTCATGATCCTCTTCCTTGGTGAGTATCGGAGACAGCCAGGCCGTGTGCCCATGGGGGGAGAACTGAGACCAGGGCCTCTGTCTGTGATGGGGGTCTGAGACCAGGGTGTGCGTCCATGGGGCTGGTGAATGTGAGACCATGGTGTGTGCCCATGGGGATGGGGGGAGATCTGAGACCAGGGCGTGTGCCCATGTGGGGGTGGGTATTTGAGACCAGGGTGTAGGATCCAGTCACTCTGGGATCTGATCCCTAACAACATGTCTCCTCTCCAGGCTGCTGGTTGGCCGGGCAGAGCGGGGTGTCAGAAGGTGAGTATCTGTGGGGCAGGGGAAACTTTAGTGTTCAGGACAGGGAGGGGGGAAGGGGGAAAGGAAAATAGGAGTTGAGCCCTGAACCTTCACCCCAAAATCAGTTCAACCTCCTTGTTTTGATCCCAGGGAGCTCTGATATCTGGCCCTGCTCCCAGTGCCGTTGGGGGTGACTCTTGGTTGAGGGCAGGGGTGTAGGATGATCAGACCTCACATTTTTAAAGGGACAGTCCTGTATTTAACCCTCCTGCAGGTTTTCTGACTTTTTCTTAAAAACAGGCAAATTGTCCCTTATTTTCTGTCTCCCCCGTTCCCCACCAATCAGTACTGGCCAGATCCCTGATCGCCAGCCACCTGCCCACCAACGGTGAGCGGTGGGATCCCATGGTCGATGACAGAGGTGGAGATGCAAGGCCGGTGGCAGGGCAATGATGCAGCATGCGGGGCCAGCCGCTCCCCTGCTAGTCCATCAGTGCAGCCCCCGCGGTGTGCTGGGTGAGGATCTCGCTAGTCCGATCCTCCCCGTTCTGGGATCCCGAGGGCGCTGAGCCGGCCCAAATCCCCGGGTCCCATCCTGTCCTCAGGGGAAGACCCACCATTGCCGACTGAGGGACGGGGGGGTCCCTGTATAACTAACCACAGACATCAGGGCTCCAGCTTTCACACCCCTGCACCCCACCCCTGACAGACGCTGGTTCTATTCCCACAGGGGGAACCAACCTGACTCAGCTGGGAACGGCGCCGGCTCCCACCCACCCAGGCAGCATGGGGCCAGGTACCGAGTCTGGAGGCAGGAAATTGCCATCAAACTTCACAGAAAGAGGTTTGTGATGCCCAAGGAACCGCCCCCGGGGGGAGCCATGAAGGGCTGGCTGGGTGGGATGGGGGAAGATCCCCACAGCGAATGCCCCATCTAACCCCCCCCACGGGCTCATTTCATATGCGAGTGGGCAGGGCCGGCTTTAGGCCGATTCAGCCGATTCGGCTGAATTGGGCCCCGCGCTAAGAGGGCTCCACGCCGCAGCTCTCCACCCCACCCCCAGCTCACTTCCCCCTCCTCCCCTCCCCTGAACGCTCCGCCCACTGCTCCTCCCCCGCCCCTGCTTCCCGCGAATCAGAGGTTCGCGGGAAGTCTGAAAAGAAGCAGGGGAGGGCAGGCAGCACCAAGTAAGCTGGGGTGGCGGGGGGCGCGAGAAGGGCTCTGGGAAGGCGCGGCCCAGTCCAGCCCCGGTTCCGGCCAAGCGCGCCGGCTCCAGCGGCTCCGGGCCGGCTTGGCTCCAGCCCAGCCCCCGTGGCACGGCTCGGCTCAGGTCCGGCCCAGCCCCTGCAGCTTGGGTCCGGCCCAGACCCCGCGGAGCAGCTCGGGTCGGATCCGGACCGGCCCCCACGGCACGGTGCGGCTCAGGCCCGGCCTGGCCCCCACGGCATGGCGCAGCTCGGGTCTGGCCCAGCCCCCACGGCGCAGTTTGGGTCTGGGTCTGGTCCGGCCTGGCCCCCGCGGTGTGGCGCGGCTCCGGCCGCCGAGGAGCTCCGGGCCGGACCAAAGCCCGGCAACCCCGGACGGAGCACGGCTCAATTCCTGGGGGCGGGGCTTGCTGCAAGCCCCGCCCCCAGGAATCGGGTCCCTCTCTTGCTAAAGCCAGCCCTGTGAGTGGGGGTGTCACTGGACAGATGCCAGATTGGCTTGGTGGGGGCATGGTCTGAGAGAGCTTCCCCCCAGTGCACAGCCCAACCCCAGGGGCCCCCACAAACCGGGGTGCTGTGCTGCCCACCGGCACCACAAACCCAACCGTGTGGGGCACAGCTCGGTGCATATCCCCCTGGGTGAAAAGGGCTGAGACAGAGAGCCAGGGATAATGATCCTGTGTATCCCATCTGTCTGCCTGAGTCTGCAGACAGCCCAGGGGAACGGCTCAGAAGCAGGATGTCCTCTTCACAGGGGTACTGCACAGCAGGGTGTCAACCCTGGAACCTACCAACCCAGATAGAGACCGTGTTAACTCTGGAACCTACCAATTCCATGTGACACAGTTAACTCTGGTTCCTAATGATGGCCATTGCTATATCACCCGGGACCTGACAACAGGTCTCTCTGTCCCAGGATCTCACCAACCCAGGAATTTCTCCCCACTGACGACCACCTTCCATTCCCACTGGAGGTTTGAGGGGCCTTAGCCCAGGAGAGGACACGCAGATATATATGCTGGGACTGGGAGTGGGAGCCAGTCTGCCACCCCACCCATCTGGCTAAACAGCTCTATGGCCTTGTGTCACGGAGTGTGGGGGGACACAAGGCCCTGCACCCCCGGCTTCCTGTGATTCACTATGACTTTCAGCCAGCCAGTAAAGCAGAAGGTTTATTTAGACGACAGGAATACAGTCCAAGACAGGTCTTGCAGGCACAGACAACAGGACCCCGTCAGTTAGGTCCATCTTGGGGTCCCAGGGCACCACAGCCCCTTGGGAGGTCAGAGCCCCGTCTGCCTCCCAGCCATGTCACCAGCCAGCTCTGAATTCTCTCTCTAGCCTTTGTTCAGTTTCCCGGGCAGAGGTGTCACCTGGCCTCTACCCCCTTCCTGGGTTCTCATTTTACATGCTCAGGTATTCTCCCTTGGCCAGTCTCCCATCCCCCAATGCAGACCATCCAAGCCACACTCCCCTGTCAGCATTCACAGACCACAGTAAGAACAGTCCCAGTTCATCACATCTCTCCCCTCTTCGAGACTGAACTGAGCGGGGTTACTTTAGCCAGTGACCCGGAGAAGTTTGCACCTACCCACATTCCCATGGATGCTCCAACATCCCTCCCATTCCTTGATGAGAATTACACCAGGCCCTTCCAGTTTCACGCCCCCCCTTAGGTCGGGGGTCCTCGATGGCACTCGTAGTTCACCTGTGGGAAGGTTTATGCGGCCTGTGCCCTTTTCCCACCCCAATACCCCTGGGGTTCCAACTGGGCTGGGGTCTTCTCCCAGCGTTCCAGTCTGGAGGTCGGTGATTCGGGCTCTCTTGGTTCAGAGCCCCCCTTTTTACCCTGGGCCGCCCTTTGGAAAAGCTCCTCTATGTTGGGAAAGGGTCCTAAAGCCATTTTCCCCTTGTCCGAGGCCTTCCTCACCCTCTGACAGGATCGGCAGTACTGTTGGACAGTAACAAAGACCCCAGGCCAGTAAAAGCTCCGTAGCAGCCTCTGCTGGGTACGCCAGGTTCCCTGGTGCCCTGAGAGGGGAATGTCATGGGCCTGGCACAGCAGCTGGCGGCGATACTTCTGGGGGACCACCAGCTGCCTCCTGATCCCCCCTGACTCCATTTTCCCTGGGGGAGCCCATTCTCGGTACAGGAACCCCTTCTCCCACAGGAACCTTTTCCGGCCACCTCGTCCCATGGTCTGTACCGCATTGAGGTCGGCCAGGTCCCTTATCTTCCGCAAGGAGGGGTCTCTCTGCAACTCGGCCTGGAACTCAGCAGCTGGGACAGAGATGGCCACCTGCTCTCTCTCGCCGGCTGAGTCTGAGGCCGCAGCCTCTCTGAGCCGTGTCCCTGGGTGTTCCCTCCCCACTGGGTTAGGGTCCTGCGCCTCGGGCAAGGCCAGCGTCACCTCTGCGCCCGTATCCCAGTATCCATTGACCTTCCTCCCATCCACCTTCAGGGGAACAAGGTACTCGCTCCGCAGGGACCGCCCCGCACCTACTCTGTAAACCAAAAGCCCTGAGTCTGGAGCATCCAGCCCCCCAGAGGAGCTGGCCTGGAGCTCTCCTCCCTCCTTAGCAGGTGGTACTCTGCCAGCCCCTCTTCCCTGGGAATGCTGCCTTTCGCCGGGCTGGGTCTCTACCCAGTCAACCCTCTGTGGGTTCGGTCTGCTCAGTCTGTCCCTGAGCCTGGGGCACTGGGCCCATATGTGGCCTTTCTGGCCACAGTGATAGCAGCCCATGTCCCATGGGTCCCCTTGAGTGGCTCGGATGGACCTGACGCTGGATGTTCCCGTTTGGTGGGGGTTCTCGATATTTCCCTGCTGGGAGGTCCCATGGTGACTCTCGCTCTGAGTTGTGGTGGGCCTGTTCCTTTGGGACTCCTCCCTGTTATCCCCTGCCCGACTGTTCACAAACTCGTCGGCCAACTGGCCTGCGTGCTGCGGGTTCTCTGGCTTCTGGTCCATCAACCATCGCCTCAGGTAGGATGGGAACTGCTCATACACGTGCTCCAGTACGACTAGGTCAAGCAGGTCCTCTTTAGTTTGGGCCCCAGCTGTCCACTTGCGGGCATACCCCTGCGCCCTGTTGGCTAGTTGTAGGTATGTGACCTCACAGGTTTTACGCTGACTCTGGAACCTTTTCCGGTACATCTCAGGGGTCAGCCCAAACTCGCGGAGCAGGGCCTTTTTGAACAGTTCGTAGTCCCCTGTCTCCGCCCCTTTCAGTCGGCTGTACACCTCCCTGGCTGTGGTGTCCAGTGAGGGGATGAGAAACTGGAGCCTGTCTGCAGGGTCAACCTGGAGCAGCTCACAGATATTCTCAAAGGCCGTCAGGAAGGTATCCATGTCCTCCCCCTCCTTATGCTGGGCCAGGATGCACTTATCAAAGCTCTTTGCAGTCTTGGGTCCCCCCTCACTCACCGCAGCCGGGGCCGCACTGCTCCTCAGCCTGGCCAGTTCCAGCTCATGCTGACGTTGGTCCCGCTCATGCTGACGTTGTTTCTCCTTTTCTTCCCGCTCCTGCTTCAGTTCTTGCTGCCTTAACTCGAGCTCTTTCAGTCTCAGCTCCCTGTCACATTCCAGTCACATCCGCTCCAGGGACGGGGAGCTCCCCCGGGACGATCCCCTGCTGGCCGCCGGGGTCAGGGTGCCCTCGGTATTCGCTGGGCTTCCCCCAACCCCTCCCCTAGGTATAGGTAGGCAGGGTCTCGGGATGTCCTCGGCAGCAGTCTGACCCCTCCCAGCCAGGTCAGGCCCCGGGGCCCGCGCTGCATCCGCCAGGCGGCTTCCCTCAGGGACAGGGCTCGGTTCATCCAAGCGATCCCTCTCCTCCAGCTGGGCAATGAGCTGTTCTTTGGTGGACCTCCCAACACGCAGCCCCCTCTGCTTGCACAGCTCCACCAGGTCGCTCTTGAGGCGTTTAGCATCCATCCTCCTGCTGGCCACTCGCCGGCCTGTGCTCTCCGCTTTCCACCGTTCCCGGGGGACCCCTAGTGTGCTAGTCCTTCTTCAGGTCACCACCTCTCTGCCAGGGTCGAGCTGCAGACTCCTCCGCCCCGGGACCGCTCACTGCGACCCCAAGGGGGATCCTGTTACTGCAACAGTCCTTCTCTCTGGTCACACACTCCCAGGGGTTAATCGCCCCCTGAAACCGTCTCTCTCTGATTCTTCAGCCCACCTGGTCCCCGTCAATCCCCCTTCGTTTTACTGCTCCCCAGTCACTTACTGCAGGAAGTGCCGTCCACGGGGTGCAGTAGATCCCACCACTGCCACCAGTTGTCACAGAGTGTGGGGGGACACAAGGCCCTGCACCCCCAGCTTCCTGCAATTCACTATGACTCTCAGCCAGCCAGTAAAGCAGAAGGTTTATTTGGATGACAGGAATACAGTCCAAGACAGGTCTTGCAGGCACAGACAACAGGACCCCCTCAGTTAGGTCCATCTTGGGGTTCCAGGGCACCACAGCCCCCTTGGGAGGTCAGAGCCCCGTCTGCCTCCCAGCCATGTCACCAGCCAGCTCTGAACTCTCTCTCTAGTCCTTGTTCAGTTTCCCTTCAGCAAAGGTGTCACCTGGCCTCTAACCCCTTCCTGGGTTCTCATGTTACATGCTCAGGTATTCTCCCTCGGCCAGTCTCCCATCCCTCAATGCAGACCATTCTAGCCACACTCCCCTGTCAGCATTTAAAGACCACAGTAAGAACAGTCCCAGTTCGTCACACCATGGCACCCAGAAAGGGGGCTAGATGATGGAGCCTTTCTGCTGGGTCAGCCTGGCTCCAATTGCCAGCCTCCCAAAGGCTGCGAGACAGGAATCTGTATCTCCCCCGTCCTTAATCTGGGGCAGCAATTTAGTGTCGAGGTTCTCTGCAGAATTCTCACCGCAGGGTCCATCCCCCTCACCCCTGGACGGGTCCCTCTGCCTCTCAGCTCCGCCATTGCCAGTTCATCTGCTGTTCTGCCTCCTGCCTCCCCTGTCTGTCCTGGTCCTCTGACTCCTTCAATCTCCGCTCCAATTCCATACGTCTCAGATCCACCCACGGGGAGCCGGGTGGAGACGCCCTGCTAGTCAGGAACACGGGTCTCAGGGATGTCTGGCTGCTCCCAGCCTCTCTCGCAGCCCCAGCTGGGTCAGGAACCGGCTCCTTAGAGTGATCATCCTCTTCCAACTGAGCAACCAGCTGTGCCTTGGTGAGCTTTCCAACGCGCAGCCGTCTCTCTGCACAGCTCTGCAATGTCCTTCTTCTGGTGATGGTTATAGGTCATCTCCACGCTGTTCCCAAGTGGTCATGGACTCACAGGCCTGTGCTCTCTAAGCTCCCCATGGTCCCTGGGAGGAACCACTTCAGTGTGACAGCCCTTCTCAGGGATCACAATCTCTCTCAGAGGTTAAGCCATAGGCTCCTCTGCCTCCAGGAACAGAACATCTCTGAGCCTTCAACATGCCTGTCTCTCACTAATCCCCCTTCCTTCTACTGCTCCCCAGTCACTTACTGCAGGATGCTCCATCCAGGGGCTGCAGTGGATCACACCGCTGCCACCAGTAGTGATGGAGTCACAGGTCTGATGCTCTGGAACTGCTCTGTATGCAGCCAGCCAAGACTGTAGGGTGGTGCAACTCCCCTAAGGGCACGCTGTCCAGGGCAAAAAGCATCCTGGGCTACAGCCTTCCTGGTCTGACCTTGGAGCATTCAGCATCCCTGGTCACACCGTGCACTTCCCCTTGGCGGGTCCACCTGGACGGGATCCCTGGGGAAGCCAGGGGGCCCTGCACCCCGACTCCATGGTCAGCAATGACTCTCAGCCAGCATTGTAAAACAGGTGGTTTATTAGTCGACAGGAACACAGCGTAGAACAAAGCTTGTTAGCACAGAAATCAGTGACTTTCAGCCCAGTCCATTTTGGGGGCCAGACCCAGGGCCAGACCCTGAGGGAGCTACAGCTGCAGTTACCAGCCCTGATCAAAGCCCTTTGTCTCCTTTTGTTATACCAATAAAAACTAGCAGGATCTTATTAAAGGGGACAAGATAAAGATGCCACATTTATTATTATAACAATTTGATTTATGACCAATAACTAATATCTTAATCCTTATACACACACATTATACCTAATACCCACACACACACACACACACATCCATCAGATGTTCTGCAGCTGCTGCATAGTTACCAGTCCTGCTTGAGTCTGTGGCTTGAGGTTGCAGCTTGGGTTCGTAGCTTGTGGCGGTAACTGGCCAGGAAAGCCGGGCACAAGGACGAGCTGGGTCTCTGTTGGGCATGCACCGATGCCCTTCCATGTTGGCAGCAGAATGTTACCCTCCTCCGAAGTTTTCCATCTCACCCATCCTTTTTGTAGGCTTTAGTTTGAATGCAGAGTCTATAGGTCTTGCTGTGTCATGCTGAGTTCCCAGATGTATTTTCTTTCTTTTTTTTATTAATAAAATTTACCTTTTTTAAGAACAGAATTGGATTGTTGTGTCCTAAGAGGTTTGCACACATCTTGTTTCATTAGCTGGTGGCCTTAGTTGATTTCCTTTGTTTTTCTTTCTCAGCTCTTCCCTGGAGGGCAGGGAAGGGGTTGAGGGTACTCCACAGGGAGGAATTCTGAAATGCGCCTTCCTGGGCTCTCAAAGGGGTTCTGCACTTGGGTGGTGGCAGCATCTACCCATCCAAGGTCAGAGAGAAGCTGTAACCTTGGGAGTTTAATACCAGCCTGGGGTGGCCAGTGTTAATGTTTAGAATCCTTGTGGGCCCCACCTTCTGCACTCGAAGTGCCGGAGTGGGGAATTAGCCTTGACATCAGGGTTAATTCTTCACCGAATCCCCACCCAGGATGACTGCTGAGAACATGTAAGAAACAAAGACAAAGGGGGGGGGCAGAGAAGGACTGAGCCCAGGCTGGAAAAGGTGCCTGGCCTATGACAGGAATACGGCTCCTGTCAGATGTTGGCAGGTTCAAACCCTCCAGAACCACAGTTTCCCGAACACCCTTAACTCTGCCCCCTTGTGCACATGCATTACGATGCCATCCTTTAATTTTGTGATCACTTACTAATTTTACCTTCATGGGTTGCCAGCCATATTTGAACCCAGAAGGCCATAAAGCATTGGCAGGGGAATCTGCAAGGAAATAGTGGTCAGTTGAAAATTGAAGATCAGACTCTGTGGCCTCCTGGCTTCCAGCCTGGTGCACCTTCCTCCAGGCTGCGGGGTACATTGAGAGTGACTTGTCCTCCCATCCCACAGAGACATAGACAAGCTGGGAGCTGCATGGCACTTGGCCAGGCTGACGGGCCCAGGTTTCCTGGGTTTTGCAGGGACCTCTGCTTACTTTGGCTCTTCTAGATTTTGCCTGCAGATTAGAGAAAAGATGTGAGGGACGCAGGAAGAGACGAGACATCGTTGACTTCCTGTAGCTGGAGCCACCAGCTGAGTTCCTCATTTGGGGCTCAGTGGAGCTGGGCAGACAGGTGTTGGTGGCAGCGCTGAGAGGCCCCTTCCTGCCCCTGTCATGGCATCTGCTTTCACTGCTCTCATCATCCTCTTCCTTGGTAAGTATTGGATAAAGCCAGGGCATGTGCCCATGGGTTGGGGGGATCTGAGACCAGGGTGTAGGATCCAATTGCTCTAAGATCTGGTCCCTAATGTGCTGTCTCCTCTCCAGGCTGCTGGCTGGCCGGGCAGAGTGGGTTGTCGGAACGTGAGTATCTCTGGGGCTGGAGAAATTTTATTGTTAAGGGAGGGGGTGGGGAGGAGCTGACCCCAGAATGTTCCCATTAAAAATCAGTTCAACTTCCTTGTATTGACCCTGGAGGACTGAGACCAGAACTCTGCCCTGCACCTATTGCAGTTAGGGGTGACTCTGGATTGACCCCGGGGGGCTGAGATCAGAACCTGGCCCACAAGTTCCCTGTCGATGCAGTGAGGTGTCTGTTACCCCTGGCACTACCCCTGGGGCTGGGCACTAAGGGCAGGTTACAGACACAGGGGGAGGGGTTTGTGTCTCCCCATCTCACTCCTGTTTGTGTGTGAACACAGAGCTCCCTGCGCCCGGACCCTCCATCTCCGTCAGCCCCAGCGGGGTGATCGCCCCGGGGGCAACCGTCACCATCCGCTGTCAGTGTCGGTGCGAGGCCAGGAGGTTATTTCTGTATAAAGATGGAATCGAAATCCAGGAGCTGGATGCTGCTGGGGACGGGGGTGAATTCACCATCCCCAGCGCCAGGTGGGAAGACGGAGGGTTCTACAGCTGCTGATCTCACTCCAGATCGGAGCCGCCCAGCTGGTCGGATCCCAGTGATTAAGTGTGGATAGTTGTACCAGGTGAGGGGCCTGGCTCATGGAAACGGCCAGACTGGGTCAGACCAAAGGTCCCTCTAGCCCAGTATCCTGTCTTCCAACAATGGCCAATGCCAGGAGCCTCAGAGGGAATGAACAGAAGAGGTAATCAGCGAGTGATCTATCCCCTGTCCTCCTCCCAGCTTCTGTGCTCACTGTCCCTGCTCCCAGCCCCACACCCAACCAGACCCACAGGGGGTCTCTGGGCCAATGGGACCCTGAGAGCCAGCTCTGACCTGAGCCTTGGCCCAAGAGATGGGTCATCCAGCCAGGGAGTGGGGATGGAGTCACTGGGGATTTCCCAGTCACTAGAGATTTGGGGTGGGGGACAGGAATCCCAGACCCCAGGCGACCTTGTGCTGTCACTTAACCTGCCTGTGCCTCCATTTCCCCTTGTAAGAACTGGGGATAATCATCCTTCCTGCATTTCATGTCCGGTTAGATCCTCAGGGCTTGGCTTTAGGACGGGGGTGAGGCTTTTTCTCACCATGTCAGTGTGTAAGCGGGGGAATGGTCCCGCTATTGTGGGGAACTTTCCTGGCTTATACACGCCCCGGTGGGATTGGCGAGTGAAAGAATCTGAGTCCTCGCTCCCACTCCCTTTACCCAGAGGCCTCCCTGCCCTTGAGGGCTCCCCTTCCTCCCTCCCATGTAGCAGAGTCCTCGTAACCCTGGCAAGGCTGGTCCCGGATCCCTGGGGGCTCGACCCCCAGTCTTGTCATGGTCACTTAGGTCAGGAGCGAGGGTATCCCCACTCCGGGGCCCTGTCTTTGCACCGGATGCTTCCCTGAGCCACTGATCATTACATAGAGTTCAGAGCATGTACAATGTATTAAACAGCAACTCATAAAAAATAAATAAACATGGGAAAGGTTAAAGGAAACAAGTCACCCGCCCCATGCATGGGAAAGGAAGTTCACAGGCTGTTCCTCACACGTCCCAGGCCCCCTGCCCACAGCTTGGCCATGCTGCAGAGATGCTGCGGGTCAGACACTCGCTGTCGCTGTGCACGGCAGGACCCTTCTTCCCAGTGTTGGCCCTGCCCTGTCGGGGTTACGATTCCTTTCCGACTGCGGCCTGCAGGGCCTCTTGGCTGGGGACATCTCCCTGCGCTGGGCCTCACTGCCCAGGGCCCCCCTCGCTCTGCCCAGCTGCTCACAATCTGTTAATTGCCAGTGATAAGGAAGCAGCCCCAGCAAAAACGCTTGTAGTGAAAAACCAGTAGCTAGAACTTGAACAAAAGCCCAAAATAGCCGATATAGAAGGACAAACTGCTGAAAGAGAACACCTGTGGTTTGAACATGACCAAACAATGACATGTAGACCTCTACTCAATATAACGCCGGAGTGCGCCGGTCCCCCCGCCCCCCGGAGCACTGCTTTACCGCGTTATATCCGAATTCGTGTTATATCGAGTCAAAAAATCTTACCGTGTTATAGGTGAAACCGCGTTATATTGAACTTGCTTTGATCCACAGTCCCCGCCCCCCGGAGCACTGCTTTACCGCGTTATATCCGAATTCGTGTTATATCGGGTTGTGTTATATCGAGGTAGAGATGTATTCGATTGCAGGAACTAGAAGCTAAGGCAAAAGTGACAGACTTAAGCTCCAACTCAAAAGAATAAAGTGACAACAGGAACTGTATCATCTTGAAAAACCAGCTCCTCTCACCAGCAAAGATGGGGAT
The DNA here is from genome assembly GCF_027887155.1 of Malaclemys terrapin pileata. NCBI lineage: Eukaryota > Metazoa > Chordata > Testudines > Emydidae > Malaclemys > Malaclemys terrapin. Next base: position 220,566 of record NC_071524.1, read on the forward strand.
AGAATCTCTCCAGTTTGTAACAACGTGGGTGTGTTGTTTGACTCTAAGCCGGTGTCTGTGTGTAACCAAATTTACCCCAACACGGCCCCCTTTTATGTAAATGCTTTTACTGTGAGCTCGGGTGAAGGCAACCCCATAACTTGTGCAGAGAATGTAAAAGTCAATGGTAAAAGCTGTTTAGGGCAAATTTTGTCTGGTGAAAACAATTTCCATGGAACCTACCCCTCCCCCCCCTCCATTTACATTAATTCTTATGGAAAAATTGGATTCACTTCACATGGTTTTGCTTAAAGTAGCATTTTCCAGGAACAGAACTACCACGTTAAGCGAGAAGTTACTGTACAATGCAAAGGAACATGAATGTTCAAGAGATCAAGACTTTTAAAAGGATGCCTCACAAGGCAACTTTGTACCCAACCGATCATAATTCTATCGTAGTGGTGAATATGGGGGCTCCAGGGTGCTACTTTGAGATACAGATTGTCACCCTGTGGTATCACTGTGGCACGGCCAGGGCCTGAGCAGGAAGCCTGGGACATGTGAGGAAGAGACTGTGAACTTCCTGTCCCATGCAGAGGTGGCTGTTTGTGGTGTCCCCGTGCCCACAGGGTGGGTGACTTGTTTCCTTTAACCTTCCCCATTTTTACTTGTTTTTTATCAGTTGTTGTTTAATAAATTGTACGTGCTCTGAACTCTATATACTGATCAGTGGGTCAGGGAAGCATCGGGTGCAGAGAGTGTCCTGGAGTGGGGACACCCTCGCCCCTGTCCTAAGTGACCACAACAAGACTGGGGGTCGAGCCCCCAGGAATCTGGGGCCCAGTCTTGCTGGTGTAGCCTATAGGACTAACCTGCTTGCTTTTGAATATATATATATATATTTTTTCTTATAGTTTAAGTATTTGATGTATTGTAATAGATGTATAGATTTATATTAAAGTTCGGCTGTAATGCAAGAGACCTTCAGGCCATATCCTGTATGTTAAGCTAAGGCAAAGTTAGGAAATCTATATTAAGACCTTTTACTCAAAAAGCAAAGTTGCCCTATAGCTTGTTACCTAACTAGATGAGTACCCACGCCTATGTCTATGACCTTTTATCTAGACCAATAGACAATGGAAAATGGCATAGGGGGTTTTTCCAGAGACTTAACAAGTAAACCACCAGAGACTGATGTGTGTACATACCTGTCATCAATACACACATACATACTAGCCTATGGGGTAAGTGTACCCTAACATTTCTGTGGGTGAGGAATGAAATTTGGGCATAAGAGGAAGAAGGTTCGGCATTTGCCCTATAAAAGAGGTAACCCACCTCAATAGAGGATCTCTGTTCTTACTTTACTCCATCTCCATTTCTCACTATCTCCTGTCTCACTTTACTCTATTTTCATTTACTTCCTCCACTCTATCTATCTACGTAGGCTATACTTGTTCTTCTTAAACTTTGAGTTTCAAGGGAACTAGGCTAAGCTTGGTTTCCCTAAGTTTTATTCTTAGTTTGTCTATTAGGTTTTGGTTTAAGTGTAAGTTAGCCAAGTAAACCCTAGTCGGCTTTGATAGCTCTTAGCATTTTCTAAGCACTGCATGGCTCACTCAAGAATTGAGAAACCTGAACCGCAAGGCTGGTCCTGTGTCTCTCACCACCAGGTTATCAAGGAAGGGTGTGAGTATGTTAACCAAAGCTTTGTTACATATAATACTATATTACCACATGTATCTTTTGAATAGCAGTAATGCTAGTGTAACTTTGCAACTCTGGGTATTTTACCATTTACTTACTATTATTGATTTTAATACCAAGTCTTTAAGACTATATCTGTCTCAGTGTGACCTTCCTGTCATACCCCCGAGGGTCCTTTATAAATTCTGTGGAGCCTGATTCAGGACAAGAACTTTTATCTTCTGATCAAACAGATTGGCGAGCCTAAACCCATACTAATTAATATTGATAATAATAATTATTATTATTATTAAGATCAAATAAAAATAAAGTAATAAATTAAATTCCCATATTATCCCAATTAATATTATCAGTACACCCTAAATCAGGCTACACCGGGGTTACAAGGACTCTGCCGCACGGGAGGGAGGAAGTTGAGCCCTCGAGGTCAGGCAGGCCTCCGGGTAAAGGGAGTGGGAGCGAGGACTCAGATCCTTTCACTCGCCAATCCCACCGGGGCGTGTATAAGCCAGGAAAGTTCCCCACAATAGCGGGACCATTCCCTCGCTTACACTAGGAGCGGGGTCAGCGGCCGCCCTGCCCGTCCGTCCAGAGAGTGAAATAAACCGGTTCCTCCCCCCAAAGCCCGTATTAATTTTACCTACATGGGTCACCATCCGGGGTTGAACCCAGAATGAAAGGGGGATGGAATTTTCATGGAAATCGTGGTCAGTGGAAGATTGAAGACCAGACCCGGTGGTCGCCTGCTCTCAGCCTGATGCACCTTCCTCAGGGCTGCAGGGTACATTGAGGTGATCTGTCCCCCCTCTCCACAGAGACACAGACAAGCTGTGAGCTGCATGATGCTTGGCCAGGCTGAAGGTCCCTGGGTTGCTTGGGTTTTGCAAAGCTCTCTGCTTGCTTTGACCACACTAGATTTTGCCTGCAGATTAGAGACGAGGTGTGAAGTACACAGGAAGATACGAGCCATGTTGGCTTCCTGTAGCTGCAGCCACCAGCTGAGTTCCTTATTTGGGGCTTGGTAGAGCTGGGCACGGGGGTGTTGGTGGCAGCGCTGAGGGGCCCCTCGCTGCCCCCATCATGGCATCTGCTCTCACCGTCCTCTTCCTCGGTGAGTATCAGAGACAGCCAGGGTCACGGTGTGTGTCCATGGGGTGGGATCCAAGACCAGGGCGTGTGCCCATGGGGTGGGATCTGAGACCAGGGCGTGTGTCCATGGGGTGGGATCTGAGACCAGGGTGAAGGATCTGGTCCCTAACAAGCCATCTCCTTTCCAGGCTGCTGGCTGGCTGGGCAAAGAGGGCTTTCCAGACGTGAGTATCTGTGGGGAAGGGGGGTGACCAGACCTCCCATTTTTAATGGGACAGTCCCGTATTTAACCCTCCTGCAGGTGTCCCAACTTTTTCTTAAAAACAGGCAAATTGTCCCATATTTTCTGTTTCCCGCCCCCATCAATACTGGCCAGATCCCTGCTCACCAGCTGCCTGCCCACCAAGGGTGAGTGGCGGGGTCCAGTGGCCGGCCGACGATGGGGGTGGATGTGCAAGGCTGGTATAAGGGCGAAGATGCAGCGTGTGGGGCCAGTCGCTCCCCTGCTGGTCCATCAGTGCAGCCCCCGCTGTGCTGGCTTTTGGTCAGCAGGGCCCTACCCCCCATCCCATTTCTGGCTGGTGCGAACTACGGTGGCTAGTGTATGTGGGCAGGTGCCAGGCAGTGGCCGGTTACGTGTTGCCTCTGCTGCCCACCCATCGGCCCTTTATGTCTCCCCCTCTCGCAATCCTCTCCCTGCTTTGCCAGCTCGCCCCCCCCAGCCCAGCTCCTCCTCCATGTCCCCCCGGCGGGGCGCAGCCCAACCCAGCGCTGTGGGGAGACCCAGCCCCTGGTCAGAGCGCTCAGCTCACCCATGGCCTGGCTGGCAGGCTCCTCCCTTCCTCCCCCCACTGCCTTTGGCTGGGCCGGCGCCCCGGAAAATCCCAAGACCCTCCGGCCTGGGGCACTGGCCAGGAGGAGCTGAGCCCTGGGTGTGCCAAAGCCCCGCACAGCGCTGGCACGGGGGAGCCTCTCAGCCCCTCAGCTAAGCTCTGGAGTGGGGGGGGAGGCAATTTCCAGCCTGTTCCCACCACGAACCTGCAGGCTTCACAGCAGCCCCAGGACAGGGGCTTAGCACCCTCTTCACCCCCCAACCCCTCGTCCTGGGTCCTGCCCCCAGGGAGCGAGGGACTGCTCTGTCCCCTGGGCACCCTCCCCTGCTGAGCCCCCCCTCTGGCCAGGGTCACTGAGGCCCCTGCAGTCAGGTTCCCTGGGCCCTGGGGCACAATGCAGCCTTAGGGCTTAACCCCTTCCTGCCCGCGTGGTAGCCGGGGGACAGGAGGCGGCTGGGTTATGTGGGTGGCCAGCAGCAGCCTGGGGGTGTTCGCTGCCTTTCCACACTGTGCGGGCAGGAAGGGACAAGCTGCTTCCATCCCTGGGGGAGAGGGGGAGAGATGAGCTCTGCAAAGACAGGGGCCAGGTCAGCCCTTCTCCCTCCTGCCCCGCTCCTCCCCGGTGGCTGGAAGCAGCTCCCGTCCCTTCCCTCCCACACAGGGCCGAGAGGCTGCTGCTGGCATCATTCTGATATGAACCCTGGCAGAAATCTGGGGAGGGGGGACATGTGACCCTGTGTCCACCCCCCCCCCCCCCGCCACGTGTTGCCTCAGGAAGACATGGTACCAGGAGAGGCAGGTCCGTCCCCGGTGGCCCAGCCAGGCATGGAGGGAGGAGAGCGCTGGGCAGGGAGGTTCCGGTCAGTCAGTCACCCCCACCTTGTGAGAGAGGGATACAGGAGTGTGTGTATGTGTGTGTGTAACCTCTCCCCGTGGGGGGGGGGGGTTAGCAGTGTGTGTGTCACCCCTCCCCATGTGTACCCTAAAACCTCACAGATAAGAAAGTAAATACAAAGAATCCAACTACGCAGAATTTCTTTTTAACAGGGGCTCAGTCAACTTGATGTGAATTTGAAGGTTTGTACTGCGTAGCTCTGATTGATTACCATTGAACTCGCTTGAATATGAGTAATTTTACCAGGTGTCCCATATTCAGCAGAGGGAAATATGGTCACCCTCCTGGTGGGCTGAGATCAGAACCCAGCCCGGCCCCCAGTGCAGTCAGGGGTGACTCCGGATTGATCCCAAGGACTGAGATCAGAACCCGGCCCACAGGTTCCCTGTAGATCAGAGGTCTCAAACACGTGGCCCATGGGGTTATTTTCTGTGGCCCGTGAGCTCCTCGTGCCCCCCCGCCCTCCCCTAGCATTTACCTAGATGGCTTTGGCCCAACACACACCGGGGCAGGGCAGGGCAGGGCAAGCTCCCTGCCTGCCTGCCTGCCCCGCCCCCACACTGCTCCGGGAAGCGGCCTGAATGTGGGGAAGGGGGGGCACAGGGGTCTGTGCGTTGCTCTTGCTTCGGGCAGCGCCCCCAGCAGCTCCCATTGGCCGCAGTTCCCCATTCCCGGCCAATGGGAGCTGCTGGGGGTGGTGCCTGAAGCAACAGCAACACACAGACCTTTGTGTCCCTCCTTCCCCTGCAACCCTCACCCCTCCTGCACCCCACACCCCAACTCCTTGCCCTGAGCCCCCCACCACACCCCACACCCCTCCTGCTCCCCCTGGGGGCAGGGAGGGCGCAGAGTTGGGGTGGGGATTTTGGGGAAGGGGTTGGAATGAGGGCAGGGAAGGGGTGGGAAGAGGTGGGACAGGGCCTCATGGAAGGAGTGGAGTCGGGGCGGGGCCACGAGAGGCGGGGGGGAGGTGTCAGTAATGTGGCCAATGTACTAGTCCTCATGTGGCCCTCGTGGTCATTTGAGTTTGAGACCCCGGCTGTGGATGCCGTGAAGTGTCTCTTAGCCCTGGCACTGTCCCTGGGGCTGGGCACTAAGGGCAGGTTACAGACACATGAGAGGGGTTTGTGTCTCCCCATCTCACGCCTGTTTGTGTGTGAACGCAGAGCTCCCTGCGACCAGACCCTCCATCTCCGTCAGCCCCACCAGGGTGATTGCCCCGGGGCGAGTCGTCACCATCCGCTGTCAGTGTCAATGCAAAGGCAGGAGGTTATTTCTGTATAAAGATGGAATCGAAATCCGGGAGCTGGACGCTGCTGCGAACGGGGGTGAATTCACCATCCCCAGCGCCAGACGGGAAGACGGAGGGATCTACAGCTGTCGATCTCGCTCCAGATCGGAGCCGCCCAACTGGTCGGATCGCAATGACATTGTGCAGATCTTTGTAGCAGGTGAGGGGCCCGGCTCAGTGTCCCCGCTCCCAGCCCCACACCCAGCCAGACCATCATGGGGGTCTCTGGGCAGATGGGACACTCCTTGGGGTGTCACATGACCTATGAAGGAAGGCTGAAAGAATTGGGTTTGTTTAGTTTGGAAAAGAGAAGACTGGGAGGGGACATGATAGCAGTTTTCAGGTATCTAAAAGGGTGTCATAAGGAGGAGAGAGAAAACTTGTTCACCTTAGCCTCTAAGGATAGAACCAGAAACAATGGGCTTAAACTGCAGCAAGGGAGGTCTAGGTTGGACATTAGGAAAAAGTTCCTAACTGTCAGGGTGGTTAAACACTGGGATAAATTGCCGAGGGAGGTTGTGGAATCTCCGTCTCTGGAGATATTTAAGAGTAGGTTAGATAAATGTCTATCAGGGATGGTCTAGACAGGATTTGGTCCTGCCATGCGGGCAGGGGACTGGACTCGATGACCTCTCAAGGTCCCTTCCAGTCCTAGAATCTATGAATCTATGAGTCACTTAAGCTGCCTGTGCCTCCATTTCCCCTTGTGTGAATGGGGGATAATCATCCCTCCTGCACCTTGTGTCTGGTTAGATCATCAGGACTTGGCTTTAGGGTGGGGGCCTTTTCTCACTGTGTCTGTGCAGCACCCAGCACTTCTGACTCCCACCCTTCTCCTGATCTAACCACTAGACCCCACTCCCCTCCCAGAGCCAGGGATAGAACTCAGGAGTCCTGGATCCCAGGCTGTGGGGACCCATTAAATACATAGAGGGGTACAGAGGGGTGCTCTGGAGTTTAGGCAGTTCCGGGCGTAGCTCCCAGGAATCTCTGGGATCTCGGAGAGGTTCCTCTGGCTGGGTTTTCTCCCAGGGGCCCCATATCTGGGACTGTGCGATGAGGACGGGGCGCAGTGACTCTGCCGGGGTCTGTCTCACAGCCTGTCTCCTTCTCACTGCAGAGCTCATCTTCCGCAAACCCTCCATCTCCCTGAGCCCCAGCATGGGGGTCGCCCTGGGGGGAGCCGTGACCATCCGGTGTCAGGGTTGGCACCAGAACATGAGTTTCCTTCTGTACAAAGATGGAAACCCGAATGCGCTGCAGGACATGGAGCCTGCTGGGGACCTGGCTGAGTTTCCCATTCGCAACGTGAGCTGGAGAGACGCAGGGAACTACAGCTGCTATTATCACCACAAATTGTACCCATTCATCTGGTCACATCCCAGCGACCCTGTGGAGCTGGTGGTAGCAGGTCAGTGGCCCGGCTCAGTATCCCCGCTCCCAGCCCCACCCCCAGCCAGACCCTCAGGGGCAGGGGAATGTGCAAGGGGGACAAACAGGAGCAGGGGCCCTCTGAATCAATGGGGCTGGAGCTCAGATCTCCTCCGGGGAGCAGAGCCAGCTCCTCTGGCTGCGGGGGGCACACAAAGTGCCCCTCCAAACGCGGCCACATTTTTATTCCTGTGCATACCCCTGATCAGGGGGTCTCTGCACCTGGGTCCAGCAGAGGGGATGCCCGGCTGGGGGGCAGGGACGGAATCACTGGGGGTTTCCCCAGCAAGGGGGCAGCAGCAGCTGCTGGAGGCTCGATGCTGAGGGAGGGGGGATCCCTGCCCCAGGGGGAGCTGCAGAGCAGGGGCCTTTCCCAGTGGGATGCTGCCTTGGTCTTCCCTGCTCTGGGGACACTGGCTCAGCCCAGGGAAGAGCCACCATTGCCGGTTGGGTGGAGGAGAGGTTCCCTGTATAACTAACCACAGACAAGAGGGCTCCCGCTTTCTCACCCCTGCACCCCGCCCCTGAGAGATGTTGGTTCTATTCCTGCAGGGGGAACTGACCCGACTCAGCCGGGAACGGCGCCAACTTCCACCCACCCAGGCAGCGCGAGGCCAGGTACCAGGGCAGGAAATTGCCATCAACCCCCCCCCCATGCCCAAAAACAGCTTTGTGCAGCCTAAGGAGCCGCTACCGGGGGGAGCAGTGAATGGTTGGATGGGTGGGATGGGGGAAGATCCCCACAGCGAATGCCCTGTCTGAACCCCCCCGATTCATTTCATATGCGGGGGGGTGTCACTGGACAGATGCCAGATTGGTTTGGTGCGGACAGGGCCTGGGAGAGCTTCCCCCCAATGCAAAGCCCTACCCCAGCCCCCAGAAACCGGGGTGCTGTGCTTCCCACTGGCACCACAAAGTCACCCGTGTGGGGCACAGCTCGGTGTGTATCCCCCTGGGAGAACAGAGCCGGGGATGGAGAGCCGGGGATAATGATCTGGTGTATCCCATCTGTCTGCCTGAGTCTGCAGAGAGACTGGGGGAACGGCTCAGAAGCAGGGCTCCCCCTTTGCTGGAGTGCTGCCTAGTGGAGCATTAGCCCTGGAATCTATCAATGCAGATAGACATGGTGTTAACACTTGAACCCACTGATTCAGTGTGACATATGGTTGACTCTGGAACCTAATGATGGCTGTTGCGATGACGGCACCATTAACTCTTCTGCTGCTGATCACTTCAGCAGGGCATGGCTCTCCCAATGATCTCAAGGAGCCCTCCCTGGCCAGAAGCCCCCTCCACTGCCATCCCCCTACCCATATAATTCCTACATAGAAGTGAGCTGAAGCTGCTGAGAAATTCCCAGGACGGGGCAGGACCTGAGGGGGGGCAGGTGCTGCAGGATCTGGGCCCAGCTGGCTTTGCAAGCAAAGGGCCTGAGGTAAATCCCCCTCCCACACACCCTGCCCCCACACCAGTACAACCCTCTGCTATTGGGAGTGAACCCCCTGACCACTATTACTCAGAATCCCCTCTGCTCCTGCCCCCCCACTAGCCCCATAGAATATTCTTCTGTGGGTCCCTGGGTCCTCGAGGGGGAGGGGCTGGGGCAGCAGGTAATGAACCATCCGCTCATGGTGCTCACGGCCTGGTGCTGCTTCCCAGGGGGATCAGAACCAAGCGCAGCACCGGGTCTGACCCGCCCCATCATCGGCAGGGTGAGCGCGGTGGCCGCCGGCTTCCTGCTCCTCCTCCTGATCTTCCTCTGCTACAGAAGAACCCGAGGAAGTGAGTGCCCCGCCCAGCGAGGGAAGGGTTAAACCCGCTGCTAAGCCGGGCTGGGAAGAGGTCAGGGTTTAGATGGGAGACAGGCCAGGAAACCTGGGGGTGGGGCAGGGGCCCAGCAGGGGGCGCTCTCCCCTGGCAGTGAGAGCTGGTCCCAAAGCCCCTGGGGCAGCACTAGGGGGCGCTGTGCTGCAGAGGGTGGGTGCTCAGCAGGGGGCTCTGTGTTGCAGGGGGCTGGGCTCAATCTGTCTCTAGGGTACCCAGGCTCAGCAGCTGGAGGGGGAGGGGCTCCCCCAGCAGAGCATGGTGGGAGGGATTCTGTCCTAGGACCCCCATCTCAGGGATAGCTCAGTGGTTTGAGCATTGGCCTGCTAAACCCAGGGTTGTGAGTTCAATCCTTGAGGGGACCACCTAGGTATCGGGGGCAAAATCAGTACTTGGTCCTGCTAGTGAAGGCAGGGGGCTGGACTCGATGACCTTTCAAGGTCCCTTCCAGCTCTATGAGATAGGATAGGATATCCCAGCTACCCTATAGGGCTGTGGGGCAGGGCTGGTACATGGAATCCGGGTCAACTCATGGACGATTCTGCTTCATGTCTCTGCAGAGAAAGGACCAGCCCTGAGACAGAGCAGGTGAGACCCCAGCTCCACTCCCCACCCCTGATCTACCTGTCCCAGGACACAGGACTCCTGAGTTCTCTCCCTGGCTCAGGGAGGGGAGTGGGGTCTACTGCTTACAACAGGAGGGCCAGGACTCCTGAGTTCTGTTACTCTCTCTCTTTCTCCCCGTAGGGAGTCTGAGGCTGCAGCCACAGTCCGTAAGTCACTCATGAGGGGGCAGCTATAGGGGAGGGGTGAGTGTCCCCTGGTAGGGGCTGTGTCCTGTGGGGGGGGCATGCTGATGTGGGTGCAGCTCTGACTCACTGCGTGCATTTGGGGGGTGCCCTGGCCCTGCTCTGTGCCTCAGTTTCCCCCGCTGCACCATGGGGCTAGTGTAGGATTACCATATTTCCACAATCAAAAAAGAGGACACGGGGGGAAGCCCCACCCTGGCCCTGCCTCCATCCACTCCCTCCCACTTCTCACCCCCTGACTGCCCCCCTCAGAATCCCCAACCCCCCCTGCTTCTTGTCCCCTGACTGCCCCCTCCTGAGAACCCCCCACCCTAACTGCCCCCCTAGGACCCTGACTGCCCGACCCTTATCCACTCGCATGGGTGGCAGGTTTGTAGAAAGTTTGGTGGTGCCCAGAACTCACCCCCCCCACCTGCCTAAGGCTCGGGTAGGTGGTCTGGGGTGAAGGTCCTGGGCTGGGGATTAGAGTGCAGGCTCTGGGATAGAGTTTGGATGCTGCATGCAGGCTCTGGGCTGGGGCAGGGGGTGGGTGTGCAGGGGGGGTGATGGGTGCAGGCTCAGGGATGGAGCAGAGGATTAGGGTGCGGGGGGATGAGGGCTGGGGCTGAGGATGAGGGGTTTGGGGCATTGGAGAGGCTCGGGGCTAGGGTGGAAGGGCAGGGTAAGGGCAGCCTGCCTTGCTATTAGTGGATGGAGGGCACTAGGACCCTGGGGCAGCAGACAGCAGTTGCTATGCATTGTGCTAGTCTGGCAGCACAAGCAGGCAGAGGCAGGGAGGGAGGGGACCCGTGGGGGGGATGACACGCGGAGGGTGGGTGGCAGGTGGAGGCCTCCAACCCTGCCCCTGCTCCCTGACTGCCCCCCGGGACTCCCCTTACCATGCCCATGCCTGCTGGCTCCACGTGTAGGCAAAACACGCTGCGGAGGGGGGGGGGGAGCAGGGGAGGGGCTCTGGCTGCTGGAGGCCAATGGGAGCGGCTCAATCAGGCCCAGACGCCCAATCAGCCGTGCAGCACTCTGCAGAGAAGGGGAAAAAAATCCCGGACCTTTTAACCTTGTTACTAGTTCCTCCCGGACGGCTATTTAAAGACGCAAAAGCCGGACATGTCCGGGGAAATACGGATGGATGGTAACCCTAGGCTAGTGACCCTGCTCCACCCCGATGCGCTGGGGTCAGGCGGGCTAGTTGGCGGGGGTGGGCCTGGGGCCTTAATCTGGGCCCAGCCGCTCACTGGGGGGGGGGGGTGTCTGTATTCCACAGATGCCCTTGTGAGCGAAGGGAAGCAGCTGGATGTCCTGGTAAGTGCCCCCTACTCCTCAACCCTCCCACCCGCCATCCTGCCCTGCACAGGTCCCACTAGAGCCATGTTCTGATGCCGGTACCCTCAGACTCTGCCTGTCCCCCGTACCCCCTCAGGGCAGACACCGGAGCTGGGGATCAACAAGGGAGCTTCCCCCCAAGAGGGGAAGGAGATCAAGAAAACAGAGAAGAAGAGCCTAACCCTGCACCCCCCAACTCAGCTTCACCCCTCAAACCATCCTCCAAATGTTTGCATTTGTCTGAGATTTGTGGAGGGTCAGTGGAATTCCATGGGGGGCAGGTGCTGGGGGTGTGTGGAATTTCCCTGATCTCTGCCCCGTGGGCTCTGTGGGCTGGACTGGGTGGGGGGGAGGCGTTGCTGGATTTCCGGGGGGGAGGGGCAGCTCTTGGGAGCCCCCTGCTGGAGAGGACAGAGGGTGTCAGAGCAACTGTGCATGGGGGGGGCAAGGGGCTATGGGGGGCATCGCTGCCCCCTGGTGGAACTGTCTGGTATGTGCGCACACACACACGCACACACACATAACTCTCTCCCCTCCCAGCCCCAGGAGCCCGACCCCGGCGCCGAGGGACTCACCTACACCGAGCTGGACCACGAGGCGCTGCAGGGCAAGCGGAGCAGCCCAGCCCCTGCCCCTGAGCCCGCCCAGCCCAGTGTCTACGCTGCCATCAATGTGAACTGGGGGCCCCATGAGCAGAGCCCCCGGGGTGTAAGGGCACCCTCACCCACCTACCCACTCCCATAGCATGAGCCCAGGGGGAGTCATTGGAGCAATGGGACAGGGAGCTTCGGCCACCGGGGGTGACAGCATGATTCCCCCCCCAGAGAATGGGCTTGGCTTACAGCCCCCCGCCCCGTAGCCCTCCCTTCAGCTGGTGCTGCCCCACCCAGCCCCATGGGTGGGGGGTCAGGAGGGCTCAGCACCAGGAGGGGGAAGAGACGCACCAAGGCAGCTGTTTGTGTTATTTTGCATCCTGTTAATCTCCAGATTTGTAATAAAAACAGAACCACAAACCAGCTCTCCCCCCCAGGTGACCCACAGCCCCGCTGAACCGCGCTGGCAGTGTGTGTTACACATGGGGGAGAAGGGATCACTCTGGGGTGGGGCACGGGGGCTGGTATCCAGGGACCCCTCACCCAGCACTGGGATGCAACCCCTCTGGGGTAGGGTGTGGCAGCTGTTCCACCCAAGTAGTCAATTGCTGTGAACCGGGCAGGCCCAGAGGCAGAGCTGGCCGGACGGCATGGGCAAGAGAACAGAATGGCCACCTTGGAAGCAGGGCAGGGGAAGGAGAGCCGGGGATAATGATCCCATGTATCCTGTCTGTCTGCCTGAGTCTGCAGACAACCCGGGGGAACGGCTCAGAAGCAGGGCTCCCCCTTCACAGGGGTGCTGCCCAGGGGTGTGTCAACCCTGGAACTTACCAACCCAGATAGACACCGTGTTAACTCTCTAGCCTACCAATTCCATGTGACAGTTAACTCTGGATCCTAATGATGGTCGTTGCTACACCACCCGGGGCCTGACAACAGGTCTCTCTGTCCCAGGATCTCGCCACCTCAGGAATTTCTCCCCATTGACCACCACCTTCCGCTCCCACTGGGGGTCCGAGGGGCCTGAGCCCAGGAGAGTCCATGCAGACATACATGCTGGCAGGGCTGGCCGTAGGATTTATGGGGCCCTAGGCAGTATTATTAAACTGGTGCCCCTGTGCCCAACTTGCTCTTAGCAACACAAACAGAAGCTGACAGTATTGGAAAACTTGCCACATGCACTTTATTAAAAACAGTTTAATTTTGCTGCCTTCACCCCAAACTCCTGCATCCCTCCCACCTGCACCCCCAACCCCAGCTCTGCGCTGCCAGTGTGCCCCGCCACACTGCCCCCCTGCCCAGTACTCCCCACTCCCTTATGCCCAGCAACCCCCATGCCTAGTGGCCTCTCACTCAGAGATCTCCAGCACAGATCCCTATGCCCAGCGAACTCCCACCCACATCCCCCCCACACACTGCCCAGCACCCCATATTCCCAAGGGAATTTGGCACCAAAAAATTAAATTCTGTGCACAGTATTTTAAAGTTCTGCAAAATTCTGCAAATTTTGTCATGGCAGTGGGGAGCACAGGCCACTGGCTGCCTGGAGGTGGGCGATCACTCTGCAGCCTTCCCCCTCTCCTCCCCTCCCCTCTCCTCCCCGGATAGGGCCTTGGCAGTGAGACCCCTCGGTGTGCAGACCAAAAGGCCACAGGGAAGCGTTTTACAGTATGGCTGGGATGTCAGCCATGACCCCCAAAGCCATTTGAATGCCAAAAAAGAAATAGCTGATACCCATGGCTGAGTCCAGCCCCCATCCAGGCCCTGGCCTGCCACCGCTCTGGGCCATCAACTCCCGAATGGCCTTTCCTTCTCCCTAAAACAGCGTGGCCCTCTGATCCTGATAAGTGAAGAGGTGCTTGGGATGTGCACTTTAATGTGAAAAGGAATTGTAGTCAGGCACCAGGCTTTTTTCCTGCCTTGATTTACACCCCTGCTTGTCACGCTCGGCTCAGTGGGATTGTACTGGGTGTAACTCAGCGCGCAGTTTCAACAATGCTTCAACAGGGGGGGCTGGAGCCCTAACCAGCCGCGTCTCATTTGAACAGCGGCTCTTGTTTTGGGTGATTTAAGGCCTTTTTTAAAGGTCTTTCCCACAGGGGAGGAAGAAGGTGGCGCGTTCTTGAAGGGACCTTTCAAATCCCGCTCAACTCTGCACTGCTTAGAACTCTCCCTCGTTCAAAGTGCTGCCAGCTTGAGAGACAGCCCGGGAGATACTTGGAGCCACAAGGAAAAAAAACATGTCCCTTTCCCCTAAATAAAAATGTTCCGCTACTCCAGCCTTGTCAAGTGCCAGTCCTTCTTCCTCCCAGCTAAGAGGTCGCTCCCTCCCTTGCATTGCTGCTTCTCTACATCCCCATCCTCCCATTGTTTTAGTGTCAGTTTCCGCCTGTTGACACTGGGATGTTGTGAATGGGCAGGAAAAGCAAATGCCCCCTGCTTTTATTTGCCTTTAACTTTCCCTCCTCCCCAGCCAGGTTGTGTGTGTGCTTCTCCCTCCTCCCAGCCCGGCTGATCCCTGCTGGGGAAGGGAGGAGAGGAAAAGGTGACAGACCAAAGGGGATCCTCGGAGCCTGGGATTAAACATCAGAGAAGAGGGAGGTGGAGTGAAAAGGAGACGAGGAGAGAGAGTGCAGGGACCTGCCGGCAGGGCAGGGCACGTGGGCAGAAGAGGGGAGAGGGGCAGGTACAGTGTGGGGCTACTCAGAACAGCTGCTCTCCCCCAGGGCCACCAGACTGCTCCTTAGGGGACCCTAGTGTTGGGGTTACTATGCCTGCCTGAGCCAGAGTTCTTCCATGTTTAAACTCTGTCCTTCCATGTTTAACTCTGATCGACCTTAACAGCCAAGGACAGGAACTGGAATGTGTAAAAAGCTAGTTAGCAATTACGACCTTGTTCATTTCAGGTACCAAACAATAATGATGAGGTTTGCATGTTTCTAGCTGGGGAAGGGGTAATAAACTAAGGGTAAACAGAACCAAATAACTGTTTAGAGAGAAGTTACTAACAAGCTAGATTTATAGCCCTAGAATGATTTAATTGCTTAAATGTATAAACATGCCTTCGGTAGAGAGGGGAGGGGGAGTAGAGGGGAGGTGGTAGAGAGGGGGGGCTTAGTTGTAAAATGTATAAAGAAGAGAGAAACTATTTTTGCTGGTGTGCTCGATTTGAGACTTGCCTGTCTCCTTGCACCACTTTGAGATCTCAAATAAACTTTGATTGTTTCTCCACCCCGGTATGTTTATTGGCGCGAAGCACTCCGGGCAACGAACCTCACTGTTGCTGTCCTCGGGCCCCTGTGCCGGCAACACTAGCACCAGTAGCATAGCTAGGGGGGTTCAGGGGAAGCAGCCGCCTCCCCTCAGTACATTTTTCAAAAGCGGCGCCTACCGGGCCGCCGCTGGGGTCCTGCAGGCAAGGGGGGGCAGCACGGTCGGACTCCGGAGGAGCCGTTTGAGGGGGCGGCAGGTGCGGCCGGAGGAGCGAAGAGGCAGGGCTCCTCAGCCATCGCGCCCCACACTCAGCACGGCCGCCTCCTGCAAGGGAACCAGGAAGCTGCCGGGGAGAGGGAATCTCCCCACCAGCTGCTGCCCGCCCCACTGCTCTGCTCCCCCCAGTCCCCGGGAGAAGGGAGCAGCACCCGCCCGCCACCTCTTCCCCCGCTCCCGGCCCCCCCCAATGAGCCCCTCCGAGGGGGGGGCGCAGCATGGCCGCAGCGTGACCAGAGGAGCCAAGGGAGGGGGTCGCGGAACGGCTGGAGGAGGAGCCAAGGAGGGGCGTGGCCAGAGGAGGAGCCAAGAAGGGGGCGCCTTTTTTATGGTTGCTCCCCCTGCACTGAGAAGCTGGCTACACCACTGCCTAGCACGTTCACTGGTCGCTCACTGAGCCAGACAAAGAATCCCCTGCTCTTTTCCCTTCCCACCCCAGCTTCCCCCAGCCATCCCCAGCCAAGTTCCTCCTCTGCTCCCAGAAGACCCAGGCGCGGCTCTACTCCCCCGAGCTTGGCTCCCCTCCCTTCCCACCCCGCTCTGTTCCCACCTGCTCACTCACATGCAAACTTTCGCGCCTGGCCCTGTGAGGCCCCACCCGAACCTGAGCCCTCAGCTGGCCAGCTAAGGAGTGAGTGGGCGGAGGGGAGGCGCCGGGGGGGTCGGGTCTGAGCATGGGGCAGGGGCTGGAGAGGAGTCCGCGCCACCAGCGAGGGTGGTGCCCCAAATTTTCGGGTGCCATATTCAGCCACCTATGCCTAAGGACAGCCCTGTATGCTGGGGCCGGGAGTGGGAGCCAGTCTGCCACCACTGGCTAAACAGCTCTATGGCCTTGGGACCCAGAAAAGGGGGTAGATGCAGGGTCAGCCTGGCTCCAATTGCCAGCCTTCCCAGAGGCCGTGAGACAGGCATCTATATCTCCCCCGTCCTTAACCTGGGGCAGCAATTTAGTGTCAACGCTCCCTGCGGAATTGGCACCCCAGGGTCCATCCCCCTCACCCCTGGATGGGTCCCTCTGCCTCTCAGCTCCCCCATCGCCAGTTCATCTCCTGCTGTTCTGCGTCCTGCCTTCCCTGTCTCTCCTGGTCCCCTGATCCTTCAATCTCCACTCCAATTCCATCCATCTCAGATCCCCCCACGGGGAGCTGGGTGGAGACCCGCTGCTGGTCAGGGACATGGGTCTCGGGGACACCTGGCTGCTCCCAGCCTCTCTCTCAGCCCCAGCTGGGTCAGGAACTGGCTCCTTAAAGCAATCGTCCTCTTCCAACTGAGCAATCAGCTGTGCCTTGGTGAGCTTTCCAATGTGCGGCCGTCTCTCTGCACAGCTCTACAATGTCCTTCTTCAGGAGATGGTTATAGGTCATCTCCACGCTGTTCCCAAGTGGTCATGGACTCACAGGCATGTGCTCTCTCAGCTCCCCACGGTCCCTGGGGGGAACCACTTCAGTGCGACAGCCCTTCTCGGGGGTCACAATCTCTCTCGGGGGTTAAGCCCCTCCACCTCCTGGAACCACACCTCGCTGAGCCTTAGCACGCCTGTCTCTCACTGTGGGCCCCCTCAGGGAGTCCACTCGCTCTGGACCCCCAGTCGGGGCCTCCACTCCCAGAGGGAAGAATGCAACCCTGATCTCTAGACCAGAGCGACTCTCAGCCAGCGTAAAACAGGAGGGTTTATTGAGCGTCTGAACACAGCATAGGAAACACTCAGGGCCTCAGGTCTGGCCTACCTCAGCACAACACATTCCAGTCTCCCCTCCATCCAGGTGGGCTCTGCCTACTCTCTCTCTCCTGTCCAGAGACCTTGATATCAGGCGCCCAACAGCTCCTCCCGTGTCCTTTGTCTTCGGTCCCAGGTAAACAGGTCGCTTGGGTCTCCTCTCCCTCCCAAGCTGGGCCTCCTGGTCACCAGGTCACCAGTCACTGGGGTCTCCATTCTCCAGGCTATTGGCCGGTGTCCCAAGTTTTGTCCTCTCCCATCACCTCATTAAACCAGTAACACCCAGGAAAATTGAGTCCCACCCCCTTGCCATGCAAACCATTGAAAAAAACAACAAAATCCCCCACTTCATCACAGATGGAAAACATGAATGGGGCAACAACGCATCCTTGCTTAATCCCAGTTCTGATGATGAAAGGCCATTACAGAGAACCGTGGCAGTCATCTGCTCATGGAGAAGCCTTCAGACCTTAATAGATATTGGAGGGCAGCCAAATCTGGCCAGCCACAGGGCTTCGATGAAAGCCATGTATAGTTCCCGATTTTGTTCCCGAGATTTTTTTCCTGGATTTGGCAGTCAATGAAGATCATGTCCGCTGTCCCGTGGGATGGTCTAAAACCACACTGAGATTCCGGCAATATTTCCCCTGCAAGGGGAAGTAATCGGTTTAAGAGGATACGGGCAAGAATTTTCCCTGCTGTAGATAGCAAGGCAATGCCTCGAGAGTCTAACCGCAGCCAACAGCTGGACGTTGAAGCTAGACCCATTCAGACTGGAAATAAGGGGTCAGTTTCTAACTGGGAGGGGAATTAACCACTGGATCCAGGTACCAAAGTGCATGGTCAATGCCCCATCCCTGGCACTTGTTAAATCAAAGTTGTCTGTTTTCCTGAAGATCTGCTGGAGTTCAGAGGGGGATTAATTCAGGGCAGGGCTGTGGTCTGGGTTAGACAGGAGATCTGACAGATCATAAGAACATCCAGACTGGGTCAGACCAAAGGTCCATGTGTTCTACTTAAAGTACTGCACAGAATCTTTTCAGGGGGAATAAGGCAAAGCGCCACATTTATTGGTAATACATGTATCTATCAACACTGTACCATATGCATATGATCTATATTAGACTCATGCACTCACACACACAGACACAAGCACACTCCGTCTTGTTGTTACCAATTAGTTGCTCCCCTTAACTGCACTGGCCAGGTGAGTTAGATGCGGGAGGGGTGGAGCCGGGCTTCTGCCGATCCGGATCGATGCTCCCATGTTGACAAGAGGAGACCCGGGGTCCTCTGCAAGACGCCTCACATTTATACCAGCTTTCCTCTCATGCAAATCTACACCAGATGCAAAATCTGTGTCTGTGTCAGTTGCTCATCTGTGGTGCTTCCTTCTGGGTGTTGTCTTAATGCTGCCACATTTATTTTCAAAGAGGGTGTTTTCAAAAGAAGGTGCTGGCTTCTAACTCACAAGGCCCTCAGTATGTCTGATCTTCTTTAGTGAGCCCACTGGACAAGTTTTATTGTCCTTGGGTGTGGTTTCCATCCCCTCTCCAACAGTTGCAGCTGTCTGGAGGTGCTGCCTTCCACCCCTTGCTCATTCACACCTCATTCATTCAACAAGGTGACACAGGCCCCTCTAACCCGCTGTCTCTCTGCACCCCCAGGAGCCTGGATCCGGCTGTGCAGGGAAGAGAATCTCTCAATGGACAAGCCTTACACTGTGCCACGGCTCGTGTCACACGTGGGCAGGTTGGCAGACTTAGAGGGAAGGCTGCAAAGTCAAACTCTCCAGCACCAGGAAATGCCAGTTAAGGTTTCCTTAACACCCTTAACTCTGCCCCCTTGAGCACATGCATTACGACACCATCCTTTAATTGCATGATCACGTATTAATTTTACCTACATGGGTCCCCAGCCGCTTGAACCCAGAATGTAATAATGGGGGAAGGGAGGGATCTGCAGTGGAAGATTGAAGACCAGACCCCATGGTCTCCTGGCTCCAAGCCCAGTGCACCTTCCCCAAGGCTGCAGGGTACATTGAGTGTGACCTGTCCCCACTCCCCACAGAGACAAGGACAAGCTGCGAGCTACATGACACTTGGCCAGGCTGACGGCCCCAGGATTTCCTGGGCATTGCAGGGACCGTTCCTTATTTTGGCTCCAATAGATTTGTCTGGCACATTAGAGACAACGTGTGAGGGACTCAGGAAGAGATGAGTGTGACGAAGTGGGAATGTTCTTGATGTGTTATTTGAATGCTGAGTGGGGAGTATTAACCTGGGAAGGTTGCAGGGGAGTTTTGCTGGGACTGCCTGCATTGGGGGAAGGGAGCATACCTGAGCATGTAACATGAGAACCCAGGAGGGGGTTGAAGGTCAGGTAACACCTCTTCTGGGAAACTGGACAAAGGACACAAAGGCTGGGGGAGGAGCTGGGAAAATGGCAGAAAGGAGACGGCTGAAGGGAGTTTCAGTTTTGGAGCTGGCTGGGGAATAAAGATGGATGCCCCGACCAACAGGGCTTTGGCTTCCCCGGGGCCCCCAGATGGACCTAACTAAAGGGGGTCCTGTTGTCTGTATCGGCAAGACCTGTCTTGGACTGTGTTCCTGTCATCTAAATAAACCTTCTGCTTTACTGGCTGGCTGAGAGTCATGGTGAATTGCAGGAAGCCGGGGGCGCAGGGCCTGGTCTCCCCCACACTCCGTGACAACTGGTGGCAGTGGTGCGATCTACTGCACTCTGTGGATGGCGCTTCCTGCAGTAAGTGAGTGGGGAGCAGTAAAACGAAGGGGGATTGACAGGGACCAGGCATGCTGAAGAGTCAGCAAGGGATGGTTTCAGGGGGCGATTAAACCTCAGGAGTGTGTAACCAGCAAGAAGGACTTTTGCAGTACCAGGATCCCCCAGGGGATTGTAGTGAGTGGTCCCAGGGGCGGAGGAGTCTGCCACTCAACCCTGGCAGAGAGGCGGTGACCTCGAGAAGGGCTGGCACACTAGGGGACTCCCTGGAAACTGTGGTGAGTGGTGAGCACCCAGGCCTGTGAATGGTCAGCAGGAAGATGTCTGCCAAGTGGCTTAAGAGCGACCTGGTGGAGCTGTGCAAGCAGAGGGGGCTGCGCAGTGGAAGGATCATCAAAGAACAGCTTATTGCCCAGCTGGAGGAGGGAGATCGCTCGAATGAACTGATCCCTGTCTCTGAGGGAAGCAGCCTGGCAGATGCAGCGCAGGCCCCAGTGTCTGTCCCAGCTGGGAGTGGTCAGCCGGCTGCTGAGGGCTTCCCGAGACCCCTCCTTCCTATGCCTAGGGGAAGGGTGGGGAGGAGCCCAGCAAATACCGAGGGCACCATGACCCCCCCGGCCAGCAGGGGATCCTCCCAGCGACGCTCAGCGTCTGTGGAATGGAAGCGGCTGAAATGGGAGAGAGAGCTAAAACTGAGAGAGCTGGAGGAGAAAGAGAAACAGAGGCAGCATGAAGAGAGACAGAGGCAGCATGAATTGGAGAAAAAAGAGAAACAGAGACAGCATGAACTGGAGCTGGCAAGGCTCAGGGGCAGTGAGCCCCCGGCTGCGGTGAGTGAGGGGGGACCCAGGACTGCACGGAGCTTTGATAAGTGCATCATGGCCCCATACAAGGAGGGGGAGGACATAGATGACTTCCTGGAGGCCTTTGAGACGGCCTGCGAGCTGCACCGGGTTGATCCCGCGGACAGACTCCGGGTCCTTACCCCCTTACTGGACCCCAAATCCGTGGCATTGTACCGCCAACTGGAAGAGGCGGAGAAAGGGGACTACGAACTATTCAAAAAGGCCCTGCTACGTGAGTTTGGGCTGACTCCTGAGATGTACCAGCGTAAAACCCCTGAGATCTCAGATGTGCAACTAGCTGTCTGCATGGAGGGATATGCCAACAAGTGGGCAGATGGGGCCCAGACGAAGGAGGACCTGGTTAAACTGATCCTACTAGAGCAACGGTATGAGCGGTGCCCATCCGACCTGAGGCTGTGATTGAGGGACAAAAAGTCAGAGAACCCATGACACGCAGGGCGGCTGGCTGATGAGTTTGTGAAGAGCCGGTCAGGGGGTGTCAGGGAGGAGTCCCAAAGGAACAGACCCACCATGATGCAGGAAGAGAGTGACCCTCGGACCTCCCATAAGGGAAACGTGGAGAACCCCCTCCCAAGGGGAACATCTGGTGTCAGGGCTAATCGACCGGCTCAAGGGGACCAACGGGACATGGGCTGCTATTACTGTGGCCAGAGAGGCCACATTAGGACCCAGTGCCTCAGGCTCAGGGACAGACTAAGCAGACCGAACCCACAGAGGGTTAATTGGATAAAGACCCAGCCGGACGAGGGGAAGACGGCCCAGGCAAGGGGGTCTGACAGCTTATCAACTGCTCAGGAGAGAGGAGGGCCCCAGGCCAACTCCTCTGCAGAGTTGGATGCTCCAGACACCAGGTTCTCCGTTTACAGGATGAGCGCGGGGTGGTCCCTGCGGAGCGAGTGCCTTGTTCCCCTGGAGGTGGATGGGAGGAAGGTCAATGGATACTGGAATATGGGCGCTGAGGTGACACTGGCCCGGCCTGAGGTGGTAGCTCCAGATCAGGTGGCACCCAACATCTATCTAACCCTGACGGGGGTGGGCAGGATTCCATTCAAGGTGTCCATGGCGAGAGTACACTTGAAATGGGGGGCCAAGGAGGGCCCCCAGGAAGTGGGGGTGCACCACCATTTGCCCACTGAGGTGTTGACGGGGGGGGGGGGGGGGGCTGGAGGACTGGCCAAGCAACCCCCAGGGTGCCCTGGTTGTGACCCGTAGTCAGAGCTGGCGAGGGACACTGCGTCCTGGCCTTGGGGAGGGTGCCTTGCCTGAGGCGCAGGACCCTAACCTGGTGGGGAGGGAATACCCAGGGACACGGCTCAGAGAGGCTGCGGCTTCAGTCCCAGCCGGCGAGAGAGAACAGGTGGCCATCCCTGTCCCAGCTGCTGAGTTCCAGGCCGAGTTGCAGAAAGATCCCTCCTTGCAGAAGATAAGGAACTTGGCCGACCTCAGGGCGGCACAGACCATGGGGAGAGGTTGCCGGAAAAGGTTCCTGTGGGAGAAGGGGTTCCTGTACCGAGAATGAGCTATCCCAGGGAAAATGGAGTCAGGGGGGATCAGGAGGCAGCTCGTGGTCCCCCGGAAGTATCGCCGCCAGCTGCTGTGCCGGGCCCATGACATTCCCCTCTCAGGGCACCAGGGAACCTGGCATACCCAGCAGAGGCTGCTACAGAACTTTTACTGGCCTGGGGTCTTTGTTACTGTGTGACAGTACTGCGGATCCTGTGACCCTGTCAGAGGGTGAGGAAGGCCTGGGACAAGGGGAAAACAGCTTTAGGACCCTTGCCCAGCATAAAGGATCCTTTCCGGAGGGTGGCCAAGGTAAAAAGGGGGGCTCTGAACCAAGAGAGCCTGAATCACCGACCTCCAGACTGGAGCGCTGGGAAAAGACCCCAGCCCAGTTGGAACCCCAGGGGTACTGGGGTGGAAAAAGGGCACGGGCTGCATAAGCCTTCCCACATGCGGACTACAAGTGCCATCGAGCATACCTGACCTAAAGGGGGTCAGGAAACTGGAAGGGCCTGGTGTAATTCTCACCCAGGAAGGGGGGGATGCTGGGGCATCCATGGGAACGTGGGTAGGTTCGAACTTCCCCAGGTCACTGGCTGAAGTGACCCCGCTCAGTTCGGTCTCAAAGGGGGGAGAGATGTGATGAAGTGGGAATGTTCTTAATGTGTTATTTGAATGCTGAGTGGGGAGTATTGACCTGGGAAGGTTGCAGGGGGGGGTTGCTGGGACTTCACCCCAAAACTCACTTCAACCTCCTGTTATTGACCCCATGGAGACTGTCCCCAGTGCAGTCAGGGGTGACTCTGGATTGACCCCGGGGGGCTGAGATCAGAATCCAGCCCACAGGTTCCCTGTAGATGCAGTGAGGTGTCTGTTAGCCCTGGCGCTGTCCCTGGGACTGGCGCTAAGGGCAGGTTACAGACACCTGGGGAGGGGTTTGTGTCTCTCTGTCTCACTCCTGTTTGTGTGTGAACGCAGAGCTCCCTGCGCCTGGACCCTCCATCTCCGTCAGCCCCAGCGGGATGATCGCCCTGGGGGAGCCGTCACCATCCGCTGTCAGTGTCGGTGCGAGGCCAGGAGATTGTTTCTGTATAAAGGTGGAATCCGAATCTGGGAGCTGGATGCATAGGTACTGACTCCGTGGGTGCTCCGGGACTGGAGCACCCACAGGGAAAAATTAGTGGGTGCTCTGCACCCACTGGCACCAGTCAACTGTTTATGGGGCCCGTGGACCAGACAGCAAGTGTGAAAAATCGGGATGCGGTGGGGGGTAATAGGAACCTATACAAGAAAAAGAAGAAGTCCTATAAAATCGGGACATCTGGTCATCCTAGCGGGGCTGTCGCCGATCAGCTGTTTCTGGCTCTGAGCTGCTGCGCTGATCTTCTTCCTGAGGCAGAGTTCTGTGAAAGCTTCAAAGCTTGTCTCTCTCTCTCACCAACAGAAGTTGCTCCAATAAAAGATATGACCTCACTCACCTTGTCGCTCTAATGTGAATAGCCTCCCTCCAAAACTGGCAGAGGTGCTTGGAGGAGGGGGCGGAGAGGAGTGAGCGATGGGTAGGCGGGGGAAGGGGCGGAGAGGGGGTGGGGCCTAGGGAGGGGGCAGAGTGGGGGGTGGAGCCTCGGGAGGGCACTGTTGCGGAGTGTGGGGGAGTTAGGGCCCTGCACCCCTCTTCCCGAGATTCACTGTGACTCTCAGCCAGCCAGTAAAGCAGAAGGTTTATTTAAGGACAGGAACACAGTCTCAAGCAGAGCATGTAGGTACGACCAGACCCCCTCAATTAGGTCCCTCTGGGAGGTTCAGGGAGCTTAGACCCCAGCTTGGGGTTCCCTGCGTTGCACCACCTAGCCCCAACCGAAACTAAAAACAAAACTCCTCCCGCTGCTCCTCTCCTTTGTTCAGTCTCCCGGGCAGAAGGTGTTAATTCTCCCCACCCCCGTTCCTGGCTCAGGTTACAGCTCAGGTAGCTTCCTTCAAGGGAAGTCCCACATCCCCACTGCAACCCCCCTGCAACATTCCCAGGTCAAATCTGCCCTGCTCCCTGCTCCGTCACATCTGCCCTGCTCCCTGCTCCGTCACATCTCTCCCCCCTTTGAGACTGAACTGAGCGGGGTCACTCTGACCAGTGACCTGGGGAAGTTCAGGGCTCCCTCTCCGGGACAATGCGTCCGCTATCAGGTTGTCACGTCCCTTCACATGGACCACGTCCATGTCATAATCCTGCAGGAGCAGGCTCCATCTCAGGAGCTTGGCGTTGGCTCCTTTCATCTGGTGCAGCCAGGTCAGGGGAGAGTGGTCGGTGTGCACGGTGAAGTGACGCCCAAAGAGATATGGCTCTAGTTTCTTGAGGGCCCACACCATGGCCAGGCATTCCTTCTCGATGGCCGCGTAGTTCTGCTCCCGGGGTAGCAACTTCTTGCTCAGGTACACGATGGGGTGTCTCTCCCCCTTTTCATCCTCCTGCATTAACACCGCCCCCAGTCCTGTGTCTGAGGCGTCGGTGAACACCATAAAGGGCTTGTCAAAGTCTGGGTTTGCCAGAACTGGGCCACTGACCAGAGCCTCCTTCAGCGCCCGGAGAGCCTCCTGGCACTCCTCGGTCCAGACCACTTTGTCTGGCTTCCCCTTCTTGCACAGCTCAGTGATGGGGGCGGCTATGGCGCTAAAGTGGGGCACGAACCTCTGATAGTACCCTGCCATCCCAATAAAGGCTTGGACCTGCTTTTTGGTTTGAGGAGCGGGCCAGTCTCTGATCACCTCCACTTTGGCTGGTTCCGGCTTTAGGCAGCCGCTTCCCACCCGGTGGCCTAGGTAGGATACCTCAGCCATCCCCACCTTGCACTTCTCCGGTTTTACGGTCAGCCCAGCCTTCTGGAGTCGGTCCAGCACTTGTCTAACCTGGGATATGTGGTCCTCCCAGGTCTGGCTAAAGACACAGATGTCATCGATATACGCCACGGCAAAACTCTCCATCCCCCTCAGTAGCTGATCCACCAGGCGCTGGAAGGTGGCCGGCGCTCCCTTGAGGCCGAAGGGCAGGGTCAGGAACTCATAGAGCCCCAGAGGGGTGACAAAGGCCGATTTCAGCCTGGCATCTGCATCCAGCGGCACTTGCCAATAGCCCTTTGTAAGATCCATGGTGGTAAGGTACCGAGCACCTCCCAGCTTGTCTAGGAGCTCGTCCGGCCTGGGCATGGGGTAGGCATCGGCTACAGTGATGGCATTGAGCTTCCGATAGTCCACACAGAACCGGATCGACCCGTCCTTTTTGGGGACCAGCACCACCGGCGAGGCCCAAGGGCTGGAAGACGGCTGGATCACCCCCAAAGCCAGCATGTCATTGACCTCTCTTTCCAGGTCCTGAGCAGTTTTCCCTGTGGCTCGGAAGGGGGAGCATTTTATAGGCGGGTGCGATCCTGTCTGCGCCCGGTGGACAGTCAGATTAGTGCGTCCAGGCTCGTTGGAAAACAGCTGCTGGTACAGATGCAGCACCCCTCCGATCTCAGCTCGCTGGGCAGGGGTTAGCCGATCAGAGAGGGAAATTGCTTCCAGGGGGAAGCCAACTCTTGTCCCAGGGAATAGATCTACTAAAGTGTCATCTCCCTGCCCCTCCCACTGTCCACACACGGCCAACACCATATTCCCCCTGTCATAATATGGCTTCATCATATTCACATGGTACACCCGGTGGTGGTGTGCCCGGTTCGACAGCTCCACCACATAGTTTACCTCGTTTAGTTGCTTGACAACCTTGAAGGGCCCTTCCCAGGCGGCCTGGAGTTTGTTTTTCCTCACGGGGATGAGGACCATCACCTGATCCCCAGTGGCGAAGGCGCGGGCCCGTGCTGTGCGGTCATACCAGACCTTCTGCTTCCTCTGGGCTCTGGCCAGATTCTCCCTGGCCAGGCCCATGAGCTCGGCAAGTCGTTCCCGGAAGGTCAGGACATACTCCACCACCGACTCTCCGTCAGGAGTGGCCTTCCCCTCCCATTCGTCTCTCATCAGGTCCAGGGGCCCCCTTACCCGCCTTCCATATAGCAGTTCGAAAGGCGAAAACCCGGTAGACTCCTGGGGTACCTCCCTGTACGCAAACAGCAGGTGAGGTAAGTACTTGTCCCAGTCCTGCGGGTGCTGATTCATAAATGTTTTCAGCATCATTTTTAGCGTCCCATTGAACCTCTCCACCAGCCCGTTGGATTGGGGGTGATATGCTGAGGCCCAGTTGTGCCGGACCCCACATCTCTCCCACAAGCACCGGAGTAGGGCCGACATGAAGTTGGACCCTTGGTCCGTCAAGACTTCCTTGGGGAACCCCACTCGGCTGAAAATGGTCAGCAGCGCATCCGCCACAGTGTCTGCTTCAATGGACGATAAGGGCACTGCCTCGGGGTAGCAGGTGGCGAAATCTACCACCACCAGGATGTATTTCTTCCCAGACCGGGTCGTCTTGCTGAGAGGTCCCACTATGTCCATGGCCACCTTCTGGAAAGGCTCCTCTATGATGGGCAAAGGTCTCAATGCTGCTTTCCCCTTGTCCCAGGCCTTCCCCACCCTCTGGCAGGGGTCACAGGATCGGCAGTACTGCCGGACGTTGGTGAAGACCCCGGGCCAGTAAAAGTTCTGTAGCAGCCTCTGCCTGGTGCGCCGGATCCCCTGGTGCCCTGCGAGAGGGATGTCATGGGCCAGGTACAGTAGCTTGTGGCGAAATTTCTGGGGAACCACCAGCTGCCTCCTGATCCCCCACGACTCCACTTCCCCCGGGGGAGCCCACTCTCGGTACAGGAACCCCTTCTCCCACAGGAACCTCTCCTTGCATCCTCTCCTCATGGTCTGTACCACACTGAGGTCAGCCAGGCCCCTTAGCTTCCGCAGGGAGGGGTCCTTCTGCAACTCGGCCTGGAACTCGGCGGCTGGGGAAGGGATGGGGACCTGCTCCCTCTCGTCGGCTGGGTCGGAAGCCCCAGCCACCCCGCGGCCTGTCCTTGGGTGTTCCCTCCCCACCCGGGAAGGGTTCGGTGCCTCCGGTGGAACATCCTTCCCAAGGTCAGGGCGTAGTGCCCCTCGCCAGCTCTGGCTACGGGTCACGACTAAGGCGGTCTGGGGGCTGCTTGGCCAGTCCTCTAGGTCCCCCCCCATCAACACCTCAGTGGGCAAATGGTGGTGCACTCCCACGTCCTTGGGGCCCTCCTTGGCCCCCCATTTCAGGTGTACCCTCGCTACGGGAACCTTGAATGGGGTCCCACCCACCCCGGTCAGGGTCAGGAAGGTGTTGGGCACCACCCGATCTGGGGCCACCACCTCGGGCCGGGCCAGTGTCACCTCTGCGCCCGTGTCCCAGTATCCATAAACTTTCTTCCCATCCACCTCCAGGGGAACAAGGCACTCGCTCCGCAGGGACAGCCCCGCGCCAACCCTGTAAACGGAGAACTTTGAATCCGGAGCATCTGGCCCCCCAGAGAAGCTGGCCGGGGGCCCTTCTCTCTCTTGAGCAGTTGATAAGCTGCCAGCCCCTCTTGCGTGGGAAGCCTGCCCCTCGTCCGTCTGGGCCTCTACCAAGTTAACCCGGTGCGGGTTCGGTCTGCTCAGTCTGTCCTTGAGCTTCGGGCACTGGGCCCGAACGTGGCCTCTTCGGCCGCAGTAATAGCAGCTCAGGTCCCGTGGGTCCCCTCGAGCCGGTCGGTTGTCCCTGATGCTGGGCATTCCCCGTGGGAGGGGATTCCCCATATTCCCCCTTTGGGAGGTCCCAGGGTGACTCTCTCTCTGCATCGCAGCGGGCCTGTTCCTTTGGGGCTCCTCCCTGCCACCCCCTGACCGGCTCTTTACAAACTCATCAGCCAGCTGCCCGGCGTGTCGCGGGTTCTCTGGCTTTCTGTCCACCAACCACAGCCTCAGGTCGGATGGGCACCGCTCATACAGTTGCTCCAGTACCAGCAGTTTAATCAGGTCCTCCTTCGTCTGGGCCCCACCAGCCCACTTGCTGGCGTATCTTTCCATGCGGACGGCTAGTTGCAGATATGAGATCTCAGGGGTTTTATCTTGACTCCGGAACCTTTCCCGGTACATCTCAGGAGTCAGCCCAAACTCACGTAGCAGGGCCTTTTTGAATAGTTCGTAGTCCCCTTTCTCTGCCTCTCCCAGTTGGCGGTACAATGCCACGGCTTTGGGGTCCAGTAAGGGGGTAAGGACCCGGAGTCTGTCCGCGGGATCAACCCGGTGCAGCTCGCAGGCCGTCTCAAAGGCCTCCAGGAAGTCATCCATGTCCTCCCCCTCCTTGTATGGGGCCATGATGCACTTATCAAAGCTCCGTGCAGTCCTGGGTCCCCCCTCACTCACCGCAGCCGGGGGTTCGCTGTCCTTCAATCTCGCCAGTTCCAGGTCATGCTGACGCTGTCTCTCTTCATGCTGTCTCTGTCTCTCATTCTCCTGTCTCTGTCTCTCTTTCTCCTCCCGTTCATGCTGTCTCTGTCTCTCTTTCTCCTCCCGTTCATGCTGTCTCTGTCTCTCTTTCTCCTCCCGTTCATGCTGTCTCTGTTGTTCACGATCCTCCAGCTCTCTCAGTTTTAGCTCTTTCTCCCATTCCAGCCAATTCCGCTCCACGGATGCCGAACGTCGCCGGGAGGATCCTCTGCTGGCCGGCGAGCTTCGCCGGGAGGGTCCCCTGCTGGCCGGGGGGGCCACGGCGCCTTCGGTATTTGCTGGGCTCCTCCCCACCCTTCCCCTAGGCATAGGAAGGAGGGGTCTCGGGAAGCCCTCAGCAGCCGGCTGACCACTCCCAGCTGGGACAGACACTGGTGCCTGCGCTGCATTTGCCAGGCTGCTTCCCTGAGACACAGGGATCAGTTCATTCGCGCGATCTTCTGCCTCCAGCTGGGCAATGAGCTGTTCTTTGGTGAGCCTCCCAATGCGCAGCCGCCTCTGCTTGCACAGCTCCACCAGGTCGCTCTTAAGCCGCTTGGCATACATCTTCCTGCTGGCCACTCACCGGCCTGTGTGCTCACAGCTCCCCACAGTTCCCAGGGGGACCGCTAGTGTGCCAGCCCTTCTCGAGGTCACCGCCTCTCTGCCAGGGTCGAGCTGCAGACTCCTCCGCCCCTGGGACCACTCGCTGCGATCCCCCCGGGGGACCCTGTTACTGCAAAAGTCCTTCTCGCTGGTCACACACTCCCAGGGGTAATAACCGTCTCTCTCCCACTCTTCAGCAGGCCTGGTCCCCGTCAATCCCCCTTCGTTTTACTGCTCCCCAGTCACTTACTGCAGGAAGCGCCATCCACGGGGTGCAGTAGATCCCACCGCTGCCACCAGTTGTTGCGGAGTGTGGGGGAGTTAGGGCCCTGCACCCCTCTTCCCGAGATTCACTGCGACTCTCAACCAGCCAGTAAAGCAGAAGGTTTATTTAAGGACAGGAACACAGTCTCAAGCAGAGCGTGTAGGTACGACCAGACCCCCTCAATTAGGTCCCTCTGGGAGGTTCAGGGAGCTTAGACCCCAGCTTGGGGTTCCCTGCGTTGCATCACCCAGCCCCAACTGAAACTAAAAACAAAACTCCTCCCGCTGCTCCTCTCCTTTGTTCAGTCTCCCGGGCAGAAGGTGTTAATTCTCCCCACCCCCCGTTCCTGGCTCAGGTTACAGCTCAGGTAGCTTCCTTCAAGGGAAGTCCCACATCCCCACTGCAACCCCCCTGCAACATTCCCAGGTCAAATCTGCCCTGCTCCCTGCTCCGTCACATCTGCCCTGCTCCCTGCTCCGTCACAGGCACCCACCCGCAAACCCAAAAGTCAGCACCTATGGCTGGATGCCAATGGGGACGAATTCACCATCCCCAGCACCAGGCGGGAAGACGCAGGAGCCTACAGCTGCCGATCCCACGCCCTGTGGGCAGGGCCGGTGCTACCATTAAGGCGAACTAGGCACTTGCCTAGGGCGCCAAGATTTGGGGGTGCCAAAAAACGGTGCCCCCAATTTTTTTTTTACAGCGTTCCTCCCCGAGCGCGCGGTCGCCGCTCCACTTCTCCCACCTCCCAGGCTTGCAGCACCAATCAGCTGTTTGGCACTGCAAGCCTGGGAAGAGAATTAGAGCGGGGGGCGGCGTGCTCGGGGAGGAGGCGGAGCAGAGGTGAGCTGGGGTGGGGAGGTGCCGCAAGGCTCCCCGGGCCGGGGGGTGGGGAGCTGCGGCGGGGGTGCCTCAGGGCGGGGGGGATCTGCCGCAGGGCTCCCCACCCCAGCTCACCTCTGCTACACGCCATCCGCGAGCACGCCATCGCTGCTCCAGTTCTCCCGCCTCCCAGGCTTGCAGCGCCAATCAGCTGTTTGACGCCACAAGCCTGGAAAGGGAGGAGAATTAAAGTGGGGGCGGCGTGCTCGGGGAGGAGGCAGAGCAGAGGTGAGCTAGGGTGGGGAGCTGCCGCACGGCTCTCTGGGGGGGAGCTGCCACGGGGGGGGGTGCCTCAGGGCAGAGGGGGGGCAGAAAGCTGCCGCAGGGCTGGGGGGGGTGCAAGGTGGAAGTTTCGCCTAGGGCGCGAAACTTCCTTGCACCGGCCCTGCCTATGGGAGCCACCCAACAGATCATATGCCAGTGACATCATGCGGATCTTTGTTGCAGGTGAGGGGCCCAGCTTGGCGTCCCTGCTCCCAGCCAGACCCTTGGTGAGTGTTTGCCCTGATGGGATGTTCAGAGCCGGGCTCCGCCCTGAGCCCTGGGTCCAGCAGACAGGACACCCGGCCGGGGACCCAGAGACGCACCAGTTACTGGTGGCTGCTGTGCACTCATCCGGGAGGAGATACTGGCTAGATGAGCCCATGAGGGGTCGGGGATGGGAAGGGGGGACACTGGGCTGGGGGACCCATTAAGTAGATAGATGGATACAGAGGGGTGCTCTGGGTTTAGGTCCTTGGGCAGTTTCGGGTGTAGCTCCCAGGAATCTCAGGGATCTCGGAGAGGTTCCTCTGGCTGGGTTTTCTCCCAGGGACTCCGTCTCTGTGCGGTGAGGACGGGGCGCAATGACTGTGCCGGGGTCTGTCTCACGGCCTGTCTCCTTCTCACTGGAGAGACCTGCTACCCCAAACCCTCCAGCTCCCTGCGCCCCAGTGGAGGGGGGTCGCCCTGAGAGGAGCTGTAACCATCTGGCGTCTGGTTTGGCGCCAGAACATGAGGTTCCTTCTGTACAAAGATGGAAACCCGACCATGCTGCAGGACGTGGAGACAGCTGGGGACGTGGCTGAGTTTCCCATCCGCAACGTGAGCCAGAGAGATGCAGGAAGCTACAGCTGCCGATATAGCACACAGGGCCGGTGCAAGGATATTTTGCACCCTAGGCGAAACTTCCACCTTGTGCCCCCCCCACCCCAGGGGCCAGTTGTGCCCAGGGGCTGCTCCCCAGAGCAGGTTCCCCCCTCCCAGCCCCCTGAACTCCCCTGGAGGGTGCACAGCACCCCCACAAGCCCTCCCCACCCCATCCCACCACGGCGGTCCCCGCCCAGAGTCCACTCACTGACTTTGCCGGGCTTGGGCCGCTGCAGCAGTTCGGCAGGGAGGAGCCGCCTTCTGGAGGCACCAGAGAGCCAGAGCGTCGGCTTGCAGGGGCGGCGAGCCCCAGCCATGGAGGAGCCAGTGTGGCACAGGGGGGCAGCAGCCCTGCAAAAGCGGTGGCATGGCTAGCGGGGAGCAGCCGCGCTCCCCGCCCCTCCTGCTCAGGCTGCGGCCGGGCACCCCCCCGGGGGCTCCTACAGGCTACAGCGGATGCAGGCCTCCATGTGACCCCGGCTGCCCCCTCGCCGTGCTCAGGCTCTGCGGCTCCCGGGCATGTGAGCTTCCGGGTCGCAGGGCCCTGAGCCTGCTCCGGGAGGGACAGCGGCGGCTCACACACCCAGGAGCCGCAGAACCCGAGCGTGGTGAGGGGGGAACTCGGGGGCGCACGGGGGGCCGCCGACCACATGCAACTGCTGCATCCTGCAGAAGCCCCCGGGAGGGGGTGCCAGGCTGCAGCCTGGGCAGGAGGGGCAGGGGGCGTGGCTGCTCCCCGCTAGCGGTGCCGCTGCCTTTGCAGGGCTGCTGTCCCTCTGTGCTGTGCCGGCTCCTCTATGGCTGGGGCTCGCCACCCCCGCAAGCCGACGCTCTGGCTCTCCGATGCCTCCGGAAGGCGGCTCCTCCCTGCCGAGCCAGGGCACCGCTTTTTTACGGTTACCATATTTCAACAATCAAAAAAGAGGACGAGGGGGGAGAGCCCCACCCACATCCACTCTCTCCCACTTCCCGCCCCCCTCAGAATGCCTAACCCCCCCCCCGCTCCTTGTCTCCTGGCTGCCCTCTCCTGGAACCCCTGCCCCTACCTGCTCTCCAGGACCCCACCCCCTATCTAAGTCTCCCTGCTCCTTGTCCCCTGGCTGCCCCCTCCTGAGACCCCCCCACCCTATCTGCCCCCCTAGAATCCTACCACCTACCTGTCCCCTGGCTGCCACAACCCTTATCCACACCCCCACCCCCACTCCCAGACAGACCCCCAGGACTCCCACGCCCCATCCAACAACTCCCCACCCCCTGAGAGACCCCCCCCAGAACTGCTGACCCATCCAACCCTTCCCCTGCTCCCTGTCCCCTGACTGCTCAGATCCCTTTCCACACCCCTGCCTCCTGACAGCCCCCCCAAACTCCAGACCCATCCAACCCACCCCCCACCTGCTGACAGCCCCCTCCCCCCCCCCAGAACTCCTGTTCCCTTCCCTGGTTGGGTTATTTTCTTCCCTGCTGTGTCTTTCCTCGTCTCCTAGCTCACACTCCTGGTTTTCCACTGGATGCTGCAGTCAGGTGTGTGGCACCCAATCCACGTGCCCTGACTAAGGAGAACGGACCCAACGTGGGGCCGGCCCTGCCCGGATTGTAACCGCCCAGGCTCCAAGCAGCAGGGGTCGGGGTCGCCTTTCAGCCAACACAACCACTGGTCACTAACCCATGTCCAGCACCCACCACCATCCCCAGAAGCCGTATTTCACCCCCATTTCCATCCTGTCTCCCCCCACCTCCCGTCTGTCTGTTTGCTAACGTAAGGGGAGTGTTGACCCCTCACTGACACTTAGAGGGGGTTTTGGTTGGCCAGATCCAAGTGTCAAGCACTTCAACCAAACACACTGTTTTAGGTCATATATAAAACAGATTTATTAACTCCAGAAGGAGAGCTTTTAAGTGGTTATAAGGAGCAGGTGCAGAGATCAGAGTTGGTTGCTTAAGAAATAAAAATGTATTTGCAGTCTTAAGTTCTACAAATGAAACAGGATTTGAATCAGGCAGCGTCTCCCCATGACAGATGGGACAAGCAGGTTACAGATCCTCAATACACAGACTGGACTCCATCCCAGCCTGGGACCACCCTTCCCCAGTGCAAAGTCTTTGTCCTCCAGATGTTCCTCCAGGTATTGAGTTGTGGGGAAGAGAAGCCCAGGGATTATGTCCCTTCCCCTCTTCTATATTTTTTTTCCAGCTTGCTGGAAAGATCGTTGCTGTGACCAGGGGATCAGGCAGTCCCCATTGGTCCAGCAATCTCCATTGTACACAGTCTCTGGGATAGTGGATTCTTTCCTTGGGGCGTGTTGATGAGCCATTAACAGCGTCTGGCTGGTTCTCTGTTGCAGTTGAAAGGGTGTCTGTGGGCATCTCTCAACCTCACGACATATTTCAGTAGCACACACAGCAATGCTTCCGAACTTCCCATACAAGGACAGCACATACAGTAAATCCTCCTTTAATGTCATCCCTGTTAACGTTGTTTCATTGTTACGTTGCTGATCAGCTAGAAGCTACGTCTTCACTACCCGCCTGAATTGGCGGGTAGAAATCGATCTCTCGGGGATCGAATTATCGTGTCTTGTCAGGACGCGACAATCGATCCCCGAATCGACGCTTGTACTCCACCAGCGCAGGTAGGAGTAAGTGCCGTCGACGGGGGAGCCGCGGAGGTCGATTTGCCGCCGTCCTCACAGCGGGGTAAGTCGGCTCAGATACGTCAAATTCAGCTACGCTATTTGCGTAGCTGAATTTGCGTATCTTAAACGCCCCCCCCATAGTGAAGACGTAGCCAGAGAACAAGTTTGTTTAAAGTTGCGCAATGCTCCCTTATAACGTTGTTTGGCAGCCACCTGCTTTGTCCACTGCTTGCAGCAAGAGCAGTCCTTTGGAGCGAGCTGGTGGGGGCTTGGAACCAGGGTGAACCGGCAGCCCCCCATCAGCTCCCCTAAATTCGCTGTGCAGCAGCCGCCCAGCAGGCTATCAATTGCCAGCAGTTCAGAGTCCCTCCTCCCACTGCCCTGTGCTGCTCCTTCCCTCTGCCTTGGAGCTGCTCCCAGGAGCCTCCTGCTTGTCTGTGCGGCGTTGGGGGGGAGAGGGGTGCTCTCCACAGAGACACAGACAAGCTGAGAGCTGCATGATGCTTGGCCAGGCTGACAGCCCCTGGGTTTCCTGGGTTTTGCAAAGCTTTCTGTTTACTTTGACTGTGCTAGATTTTGCCTGCAGATTAGAGACAGAGTGTGATGGACGCAGGAACAGATGAGACATCGTCGACTTCCTGTAGCCCGGATGTTGGAGGAAGCGCTGAGGGGCCCCTCGCTGCCCCCATCATGGCGTCTGCTCTCACTGTCCTCCTCCTCGGTGAGTATCAGAGACAGCCAGGGCTTGTGTCCATGGGCAGGAGGGAATCTGAGACCAGGGAATGTGCCCATGGGGGGGATCTGAGACCAGGGCGTGTGCCCTTGGGGTGGGATCTGAGACCAGGCCATGTGCCTATAGGGGGATCTGAGACCAGGGAATGTGCCCATGAGGGGGTGGGATCTGAGATCAGGGCGCGTCCCCGTGGGGGAATCTGAGACCAGGGCATGTGCCCATACTGGGGATTTGAGACCAGGGCGTGTGCCCATAGGAGGGAGATCTGAGACCAGGATGTGTGCCCATGGGAGGGATCTGAGACCAGGGAATGTACCCATGGGATGGAGATCTGAAACCAGGGCATGGGCCCATGAGGGGAGAATCTGAGACCAGGGAATGTACCCATGGGAGGAGGATCTGAAAAAAGAGCATGTGCCCATGGCGGGGGAATCTGAGACCAGGGCGCATGTCCACATGGTGGGGGATCTGAGATGAGGGCGTGTGCCTATGGGGGGAGGTCCAAGACCTGAGCATGTGTCCATGGGATTGGATCTGAGACCAGCACATGCGCCCAGTTGAAAGATTGGCTGTAGGCGTTTGTCAACCTCACAACATATTTCAGTAGCACACACAGCAATGCTTCAGAACTTCCCATACAATGATAGCACGTACAGTGCAACAGGGCATGAATGTTCAACAGATCAAGACTTTTAAAATGATGCCTCACAAGGCAACTTTGTACCCAGCCTACCATAATTCTATTGTAGTGGTGAATATGGGGGCTCCACGGTGCTACTTTGAGGTACAGATTGTCACACTGTGGTATCACCACGGCGCGGCCAGGGCCTGGGCAGGAGGCCCGGTATCTGTGAGGAAGAGACTGTGAACTTCCTTTCCCTTGCAGAGACAGCTGTTTGTGGTGTCCCTGTGCCCACAGGGCGGGTGACTTGTTTCCTTTAACCTTCCCCATCTTTTCCTTATTTTTTATGAGTTGCTGTTTAATAAATTGTACGTGCTCTGAACTCTATGTACTGATCAGTGGGTCACAGAAGCATCGGGTGCAGGGAGTGCCCTGGAGTGGGGACACCCTCGCCCCTGTCCTAAGTGACCACGACAAGACTGGGGGTCGAGTCCCCAGGGATCTGGGCCCAGCCTTGCCGGGGTTACGAGGACTCTGCCGCATGGGAGGGAGGAAGAGGAGCCCTCGAGGTCAGGCAGGTCTCTGGGTAAAGGGAGTGGGAGCGAGGACTCAGATCCTTTCACTAGCCAATCCCACCGGGGCGTGTATAAGCCAGGAAAGTTTCCCAGAATAGCGGGACCATTACCCCGCTTACACTAGGAGCGGGGTCAGCGGCTGCTCTGCCCGTCCGTCCGGAGAGTGAAATGAACCGGTTCCTCCCTCCAAGTCCGGCTGGTCTGAAAACAAGCGGCTCTGCTCCGGTGACTCCCGAAGGAGCGAGACTTGGAGCCGGTCTGACTCCAGCTGTTGGCTAGGGTTACCATACATCTGGATTTTCCCGGACATGTCCGGCTTTTTGGGCGTCAAATCCCCATCTGGGGGAAATCCCAAAAAGCCGAACATGTCCGGGAAAATAGGGAGGGGCCGGTGCCGCTGGGTGCTGGGCCGGGGGCTGGGCTGGGGCTGGCAGTGCTGGGCCAGGGGTGCTCGGCCAGGGGCTGGCCTGGGGCCCAGGGGTGTGGGGCCGGGCCGGGCCCGGCGGTGCGGGGCCGACAGTGCTGGGCCGGGGGCCGGGGTCTGGCGGTGCTGGGTGGGGGCCGGGGCCGGGGGCCGGCGGTGTGAGGGCCGGGGGCCGGCGATGCAGGGGCCGGGGGCTGGCGGTGGTTAGATCGTCAGGACTTGGCTTTAGGGTGGGGGCTTTTTCTCACCGTGTCTGTGCAGCAACCAGCACCTCTGACTCACAGCCCCCTCCCAATCTAACCACTAGATGCCACACCCCTCCCAGAGCCAGGGATAGAACCCAGGCATCCTGGTTCCCAGACTGGGGGGGGGGATTAAATAGATAGATGGGTACAGAGGGTTGCTCTGGATTTTGGTCCTTGGGCAGTTTCAGTTGTAGCTCCCAGGAATCTCTGGGATCTCGGAGAGGTTCCTCTGGCTGGGTTTTCCCCGAGGAGCCCTGTCTCTGGGACTGTGTGGCGAGAATGGGGCACAATGACTGTGCTGGGGTCTGTCTCATGGCCTGTCTCCTTCTCATGGTAGACCTCAGGTACCCCAAACCCTCCATCTCCCTGCGCCCCAGAGGCAGGGTCGCCCTGGGGGGAGCTGTGACCGTCCAGTGTCGGGGTCGGCACCAGAACATGAGGTTCCTTCTGTACCAAGATGGAAACCCAAATGTGCTCCAGGACGCAGAACCTGCTGGGGACCTGGCTGAGTTTCCCATTTGCGACGTGAGCCAGAGAGATGCAGGGAGCTACAGCTGCTATCATCATGACTAAGTGTACCGTTCACCTGGTCGCATCCCAGCGACCCTGTGGAGCTGGTGGTAGCAGGTGAGGGGCCCGGCTCAGTATCCCCGGTCCCAGCCCCACACCCAGCCGGACCCTCAGGGGCAAGGGCATGTGCGAGGGGGCAAGCTGACACAGGCCCCCCTGAATCAATGGGGCACAGAACTCCTCCGGGGAGCAGAGCCAGCTCCTCTGGCTGTGGGGGGCACACAAAGTGCCCCTCCAAGAGTGGCCACATTTTTATTCCTGTGCACGCCCCTGATCAGGGGGTCTCTGCGCTAATGGGGTGCTCAGAGCCCTGGACCCAGCAGAGGAGATGCCCGGCTGGGAGACAGGGATGGAATCACTGGTGGGTTCCCCAGCAAGGGGCAGCAGCAGCTGCTGGAGGTTCGAGGCAGAAGGAGGGGGGATCCCTGCCCCAGGGGGAGCTGCAGAGCAGGGGCCTTTCCCAGGGGGATGCTCCCCCCGCTGCCCGGCTCTGGGGACGCACAGAGGAATTGGGGTCCAGGGGCTGCCCAGCCGGCCCCATCCCCAGCCTGTGACTGCATTCCAGGGCTGGCTGTGTGATGCCCACCCGGGCTGGGGGCCGTTGGATTAAAGAGCAGTGGGAGCTGCACGAGGTGGCTGCTCACAGCTGTGGGGAGACCCCTAAGGATTCCCGGGCAGCAGAAGTTGGGGGAGCTTGACCCCGGTTTTCGGATCAGAACCACACGCTTGTCAAAATTTAATTTTGAACTTGGAGAGTTTAAGGGTTAAAAATCAGTTACAGTGAGTGACCCATGACCAAGATCCTGACAGAAAAAGCCTGGAAGAATGTGCTTACAGAGAGGGTTGTATTTTAAGCAAAAGGCCCCAGAGCAGGAACTGAGAAATCTGTTAATTGCCAGTGATAAGGAAGCAGACCCAGCGAAAATGCTTGTAGTGACAAACCGGCAGCTAGAACTTGAACAGAAGTGAAAAATAACTGATTTGGAAGGAGAAACTGCTGAAAGAGAACACCTGTGGTTTGAACATGACCAAACAATGGCAGATATTTGATTGCAGGAACTAGAAGCTAAGGCAAAAGTGGACAGACTTAAGCTTCAACTCAAAAGAATAAAGGGACAACAGGAACTGTATCATCCTGAAAACCAGCTCCTCTCACCAGCAAAGATGGGGATAGAATCTCTCCAGTTTGTAACAATGTGGGTGTGTTGTTTGACTCTAAGCCGGTGTCTGTGTGTAACCAAATTTACCCCAACACGGCCCCCTTTTATGTAAATGCTTTTACTGTGAGCTCGGGTGAAGGCAACCCCATAACTTGTGCAGAGAATGTAAAAGTCGATGGTAAAAGCTGTTTAGGGCAAATTGCAGACAGAAAAAACCTGTCAGCCTGTGATGGTTGAAAATTCATCTGTTAACCCAGAGCTGATTCTGGATACAACTAAAGCCCAGGAAGGAAGTGGTCCTGAATTTGTGTCTGCCAGGGATAACATTGCAACTAGGTTGCATCCAGTTGATGTCATAAATAGCTCCCAGAGACCAAGTGATTCTGGTGCTTCTATTTTGCCTGTTGCTAGTGTGTTGCTGGGTAAAGATATAACAACCTTGTCCGATCAGGGTGATATCCTAGCCAGGGCACAAGGAAAACACGAAGGTGATTGGACATTGTTACCCACTGGCAGTGTAGAAACTTGGCACAAGGAAGAAAATGCTTCTAACCTGGTGACTATGAAGTCGAGCAGTTTACCTGAAAGGGGGTTTGTGAAAATCCTCGTGATGGGCCAGAGGTGATTCTGGATGGATGTGAAACTCAGGAATTTGGTGATTTGTCTGTGGTGCCAAAGTCAGTTCTGGACATAAATAAAGCTCAGAGAGACCCTGTTGCAGTGCCCGATATTGCAGAGGGAACGGAATTTCTTGGTGAAGTCGCTGAAGTCTGTGACAAGGAATTGTTTCCATTGACTCTGAAAGGGTCTTTGTTGATAGTGAACAGTCTCTCTTCTGAGAAAAGTGTGTTGGTGCCGAGTAGGCAACGTCTTTCAAGTGAAAATGAATCCACGGCATGTGCTTTGAAAAAATCCAGCGTGAATAGCTTTGAGGAGATTTCAGCTGGAATAAAAATTGTTAGGGAGTTTAAACAGCCCTATAAGCTTAACCAGCCTGCCCGGGAGACAGTGGTGTTGGGACAGGACTGTCTCCATGTTGATTCTTAGAGTGAACAGTCTGTATCTCAGGTTCAGAGGGATGACTGGACAGCTGAATATGCAGAGGAGGAGGACAGTTGTGCAGTTAATCTCTCGAGAATACAGGGGAAAGCAGGCAAATTCTCATCCCTAGGTACTTTGGGGATAACTTGTAGTCTCCTAGTGGACCTGACATCTGATTCCATGTGGAAGCAGAGGTTGGTAAGGGAAGGACAAAAGAACCTTGAATCTAACATGGTAGTGAAAATGGACGGTATCTCTATAAGGCAGGGTCCAGCCTTGGAATTGGTAAAGGTTGAGGATTTGAAAACTAGTAAACAAGCTACTGTCTGTGTTGATGCAAATTACCTGACTGTCTGGGGGGAGAGAGCTACTCCTCACTTAACGTCGTCCCGGTTAATGTTGTTTCATTGTTATGTTGCTGATCAATTAGGGAACATGCTCGTTTAAAGTTGCGCAATGCTCCCTTATAACGTTGTTTGGCAGCCGCCTGCTTTGTCCACTGCTTGCAGGAAGAGCAGCCCGTTGGATCGAGCTGGTGGGGGCTTGGAACCAGGGTGGACCAGCAGCCCCCCATCAGCTCCCCTAAATTCCCCGTGCGGAAGCCGCCCAGCAGGCTATCAGTTGCTGGGGAATTCAGCTGTCCCTCCCCTCACATCCGTATGCTGCTCCTGCCCTCTGCCTTGGAGCTGTCCCCCTCCCCCTGCTCCTGTACCCCATCTCCTGTACCTTATCTCCACGGGGGGGGGGGACTACAGGGCTCAGGACGGAGGGAGCTTGCTGGCAGCAGCTGCTGTCCTGATCTACTTAAAAAGACAAGGTACTTAGAGTGGGGTCAATGTATTTAAAGGGGCAATGCTCGTCTCTCTCACACACACACTGTGTGTGTCTCTGTGTCATGGACTCACAGGTCATGCTCACTCTTGGCCCCGTACGGTCCCTGGGGGGAACCCCCTTCAGTGTGACAGCCCTTCTCAAGGGTCCACTCTCTCTCGGGGGTTAAGCCCCTCCACCTCCTGGAGCCGCACCTCTTTGAGCCTTAGCATGTCTGTTTCTGTTGTGGGCCCCCTCAGGGAGTCCACTTGCTCTGGACCCCGGGGTCTCCACTCCCAGAGGGAATAATGCAGCCCTGTTCTCTAGTCTGGAGCGACTCTCAGCCAGCATAAAACAGGATGGGTTTTTGAGCATCTGAACACAGCACAGGAAACTCTCAGGGCCTCAGGCCTGGCCTCCCTCAGCACAGCTCATCTTAGACTTTCCTGCATCCAGGTGGGCTCTGCCTGCTCCCCCTCTCCAGCCCCAAGCCCCGCTGCTTCCCAGCTGGGCATCTGATATCACTGGCCCCAAGCCCCGCCTCTGTCCATTGTCTTCTCTCCAGCGAAATAGGGTCACCTGGGCCTCCACTGCTCTCTTCTGTCCTCTGGTCCCCTCTGGCTGGAACCGGCTGGTCAGGTCACCGGGGTCCTGACCCCACAGCCCATTGTCCTCCCACTGGGCAGAACCGGCTGTGACTCCTGAGCTGGGCCTGCTGTTCACCAGGTCACCAGTCGCTGGGGTCTCCATTCTCCAGGCCATTGGCTGGGGTCCCAAGTTCCCTCTCCGGTCCTCTGTAACGACAAACTCCCTCTCCCCTCACCTCGTTAAACCAGTAACACCCAAGGACACTGAACCCCACCCCTTCTGCATGCAACCCACTGGAAAAACAAGGAAAAAACAAGAAAATCCTGCACCTCGTCACACTTTGTCTCTCCTTCCCTCTCTCTCTCTCTCTCTCTCTCACACACACACACACACACACACAGGTTTGTGTCTCTGTCTCTCTGTCTCTCTCACGCTGTGTTGTAGAGTGTGAGGCTCCATTAACAACACTGTGTTAACCCCTGAGGGCTCAGCCGAGTGCTAGTTCATCATTTAGCAGTAAGGCTCCCTGGGAAATATCCCACCCTCTGACTCCACCACCTCAACCAAGCTTCACAGTCATCATTGCTATGTCCAGTTTTCAATTGTTTGTTTAAAACTTATACTGTGTGTGTGTGTGTGTGTGTGTGTGTGTGTATCTAAACTATAGTCTTTTGTCTGGTGAAAAACATTTCTCTGGAACCTAACCCCCCCATTTACCTTAATTCTTATTGGGAAACTGGATTCACTTCACATGGTTTTGCTGAAAGTAGCATTTTTCAGGAACAGAACTACCACGTTAAGTGAGGAATTACTGTACAATGAAAGAAGACATGAATGTTCAACAGATCAAGACTTTTAAAATGACGCCTCACAAGGCAACTTTGTACCCAACCGATCATAATTCTATCGTAGTGGGGAACATGGGGGCTCCAGGGAGCTACTTTGAGGTACAGATTGTCACACTGTGGTATCACCACGGCGCGGCCAGGGCCTGGGCAGGAGGCCTGGAACGTGTGAGGAAGAGACTGTGAACTTCCTTTCCCTTGGAGAGGCTGCTGTTTGTGGTGTCCCCGTGCCCACAGGGCAGGTGACTTGTTTCCTTTAACCTTCCCCATCTTTTCCTTATTTTTTATGAGTTGCTGTTTAATAAATGGTACGTGTTCTGAACTCTATGTACTGATCAGTGGGTCAGGGAAGCATCGGGTGCAGAGAGTGTCCTGGAGTGGGGACACCCTCGCCCCTGACCACAACAAGACAGGGGGTCGAGCCCCCAGGGATCCGGGGCCCAGCCTTGCCGGGGTTATGAGGACTCTGCCACACGGGAGGGAGGAAAGGGAGCCCTCTGGGTAAAGGGAGTAGGAGCGAGGACTCAGATCCTTTCACTCGCCAATCCCACCGGGGCATGTATAACCCAGGAAAGTTCCCCACAATAGCGGGACCATTCCCTCGCTTACACTAGGAGCTGGGTCAGCGGCCGCCCTGCCCGTCCGTCCGGAGAGTGAAATGAACCGGTTCCTCCCCCCAAAGCCCGGCTGGTCTGGAAACAAGCGGCTGTGCTCCAGTGACTCCCGAGGGAACGAGACTTGGAGACGGTCTGACTCCGGCTGTTGGCCGCGGTCGCTCTGCCCCCGTTTCAATAGACAGGCCAGGTTTCATTCCTTGTCTGGGGGTTTAACCCAAAAGCTTTGCCTTTGAATGGCTGCTGCTGGTGGTTTGCCCAGGAGCCGAGTAGAAGCAGGGGCTCGGTTTGAAATGAGCCCCGGCCCCCGGCCTGTGTAACGCTGGTGAGGGAGAGAGTTTCCAATCCCCCTGAGCCCTCTGGGCCTGTGAGATCCTCTGCAAAGAGCAGCTGGGTACAGGAATTTGAGGGGGGGGGGCAGGCCAAGGGTCATGCAGGGGAAGAGAATAGAGGGGAGCCGGGCTGAGGTCAGAGAGGAAGTGGGGACAGGAATTTGAGGGGACACAGAAAGGGGGCGGCTGGGTGGGTGGTGGAGTGCGACGGGACAGGCATTGGAGGGAGTTGGGAGAGGGAGTTGAGGTGGAAGGGGAATGGGGGCGAGCAGGACTGGGGATGGGGATGGAGGCGGAGTCGGCGGATGGGGTGTGTGTGGAGGGCTTTGTTTTCTGGCTAAAACTCTGGCTGAGCTGGGGCGCCTCTGGCCAGCTTAGGAGAGGCGGGGAGCCAGGGGCAGGCGACGCCTCCCAGTGCCCCCCATGGCATTGGGGCAGGTTCACCCTGAAATGCTCACAAGGGGGGAACCCAGGCACCCCCCAGCCATAGGGGGCAGCTTCCATTGTCCCTCCTTCCCCGCCACTGCCCTGCCCAACTCAACCCAC
Source organism: Malaclemys terrapin pileata (assembly GCF_027887155.1). Lineage (NCBI taxonomy): Eukaryota > Metazoa > Chordata > Testudines > Emydidae > Malaclemys > Malaclemys terrapin. Next base: position 263,675 of record NC_071524.1, read on the forward strand.
ACCCCTCACCCCCCAATGTTCCCCCACATTCTCCCACCCTCTGTATTCCCCTGCTTCTTACTGCCTCTCCCTGTCTAGGTCGGCACCATTTCCCTGAGGACAGCCTGGCACCAAGCCCAATGGGGACACTGGGAGATGGCGGCCATCTTCACTGATGGCGTGGGATGGGCATTTGAGGGGAAACAGGGCAGGGGAGAAAGGTGTGAGGACAGACGGGCTGTGGGGGGGCAGGGTGTGCGGGGGGCAGGCTTGGGGACATTCGACGGAGGATAGGCCAGGGGGCAGGATGGGGGACAGGGGGCCGGATGGGGTGACTCTGCTAGACAGCGAATCTGCTGCTCATCCCCCTACTGCTCTGTGGGGCTGAAAGCAGCTATGAGGGTACTCTCCTCAGCTGTTGGGGGGGCAGCTGGTGAGCAGGGGGCTGGGAGATGTTAGAATCCCATTGGGACCATCGGACGGGCTCCTGGCTGAACCATCTTCTAACTCTGCCGCCGAGGCATGTGAGAATGGATGGGTGACCATCACACCCAGGTCCTGGCTCCCAGCCCCCTGCTCTAACCACTAGACCCCACTCTCCTCCCGGAGCTGGGAATGGAGCCCCCTGACCCCCAGCTTTCTGCTGCCCTCTAGCCAATGGAATATAAACAAAACCTGTGTCACGTCCCTCTCTAGGGTCCTGGCCACATAACCACTGACAGTGTCTCCTCCAGCTCGGGGGCAGGGTCTCTGCGGGGCATTAGAAGGTCCCTGGGTCTCTCCCGGCTGGTGACCCGTTGGGGGCCCAGGATGGAATTTCTCCTTCCCTGATTTTCTTTTATTCCTCATTTAATTCACACACTGAGAAAAGCCCCTTAGAACCAGGCGTTACAGTGTAAACCCGTCATCACCGCTCAGCTATGGCGCAAGGGGCAGCAAACCCAGGTGTTCCCCATTGCACCCGCTCCTCACACGGTGCCACGGCTCGTGTCGCAGGTGGGCAGGTTGGCAGAGTTACAGGGAAGGCTGCAGAGTCAAACCCCCCAGCACTAGGAAATGCCACAGTTACGGTTTCCTGAGCAATCTTAAATCTGCCCCTCGTGCAGCTCCATTACGATGCCAGCCTTTAATTGCATGATCAGGTATTAAATTTACCTAAATTTACCTAAATGGGTCATCAGCCACTGGAACCCAGAATGAAAAGGGGATGGAAATGTCATGGAAATCGTGGTCAGTGGAAGATTGAAGACCAGACTCTGTGGTCACCTGGTTCCTAGCCCAGCCCAGTGCACCTTTCACAAGGCTGCAGGGTACATTGAGGGTGACCTGTCCCCCCTCTCCACAGAGACACAGACAAGCTGTGAGCTTCATGACACTTGGCTAGGCTGACAGTCCCAGCGTTGGATTTTGCAGGGACTTTTGCTTTCTTTGACCGCAGTAGATTTCGCCTGCAGATTAGAGACAGCATGTGAGGGATGCAGGAAGAGACGAAACATTGTCGACTTCCTGTAGCTGGAGCCACCAGCTGAGTTCCTCATTCAGGGCTCGGTGGAGCTTGGCACCGGGGTGGTGGTGACAGCGCTGAGGGGCCCCTTGCTGCCCCCATTATGGCATCTGCTCCCATGATCATCTTCCTCGGTGAGTATTGGAGACACCCAGGGCTTCTGTCCATATGGGGGCGGGTTGTGAGACCAGGGCATGTGCCCATGGGGGGATGTGTGACCACCAGGGCATGTGCCCATGGAGGGATGTGAGACCAGGGCATGTGCCCATGCGGGGGGGATCTGAGACCAGGGCATGTGCCCATGGGGCATGGAGGATCTGAGTCGCTCTGGGATCTGTTCACTAACGAGCCGTCTCCTCTCCAGGCTGCTGGCTGGCCGGGCAGAGCAGGGTGTCGGGACGTGAGTATCTGTGGGGTAGGGGAAACTTTAGTGTTCAAGATGGGGAGGGGGTAAGGGGGAGAGGAAAAGAGGAGCTTAGCCCTGAAACTTCACCTCAAAAATCAGTTCAACCTCTTTGTATTGATCCCAGGGGGCTGAGATCAGAACCTGCCCCTGCCCCCAGTGCAGTCCGGGGTGAGTCCTGATTGATGGGGAAGAGTGACCAGACCTCCCATTTTTAAAAGGGACAGGCCTATATTTAACCTTCCTGCAGGTGTCCCAACTTTTTCTTAAAAACAGGCAAATTATCCCGTATTTTCTGTCTCCCCCCCCCCACCCCGTCCCACATCAGTACTGGCCGGATCCCTGCTCACCAGCTGCCAAGGGTGAGTTGTAGGACCAGTGGCTGACGACGGGGGTGGGTGTGCAGGGCTGGTGGCAGGGAAAAGATGCAGCGTGTGGGGCCCGCCGCTCCCCTGCTTGTCCATCAGCGCAGCCCCCGCAGCACCAGCTCCTGGCCAGCAGTGCCCTGCCCTGTGTCCCATTTCTGTCTGGCAGGAGCTGCGGTGGCTGGTGGTGGCTGGTGGGTGCAGGCCGGTGCCAGGCAGCAGCCGGTTACGTGTCACCTCTGCTGTCCAAACATTGGCCTTTACATGCTCCCCCTCTGGCTGTCCTCTCCCTGCTTTACCCCTTCATCCCCCAGCCCCGCTGCTGCTCCATATCCCCCCGGCGGAGTGCAGCCCAACCCAGCGCAGTGCAGAGAACCAGTCCCTGGTTGGAGCCCTCAGCTCACCCACAGCCTGGCTGGCAGGCTCCTCCCTTCCTCCCCCCACTGCCTCTGGCTGGGCCGGCACCCTGGGAAAACCCAAGATGGGGAGGTGGGGGGAAGGGATTTCCAGCCTGTTCCCACCCTGAACCTGCAGACTCCACACCAGCCCCCCAGGCAGGGGCTTAGCACCCTCTTCACCCCCGACCCCCTCGCCCTGGGTCCTGCCCCCAGGGAGCACGGGGCTGCTCCGTCCCCTAGGCACCTCCCCTGCTGAGCCCCGTCTCTGGCCGGGGTCACTGAGGCCCCTGCAGTCAGGTTCCCTGGGCCCTGGGGCACAATGCAGCCTTAGGGCTTAACCCCTTCCTGCCCGCGCTGTAGCTGGGGGACAGGAGGCTTCTGGGTTATGTGGGTGGCCAGCAGCAGCCTGGGGGTGTTTGCTGCCTTTCCACACTGTGCGGACAGGAAGGGACAAGCTGCTTCCATCCCTGGGGGAGAGGGGGAGAGATGAGCTCTGCAAAGACACGGGCCAAGTCATCCCTCCCCCCCCATGACGTTATGAGCGTAATATAATATTTCATTGGAAGGTGACAGGGCCAGAAAGAGTTAATTAACTCACCGATTGACCTGACCCATGGCCAAACTTTAGAAATTGGTTAGGAAAATATGTAAATAAATAAAGCTTTGAAATGCAAGTGTGCATTGTTAGAGAGAGATGGGTAGTGTTTGCTCAGGTCTTGTAATATAAGCAAACAAGTCTTGTCTGTTGCTATAGCTTTAATTCAAAGATCAAAAAAGGAATATTAACATTTATAATGAAACTTGAGGGAAATAGTATTATTGTCTATATGTCTTTTTGAAGGTTGTGGTAACCTGTATCTGAACTGTTTAATGGATAGATTAACCTGTGCTAATTGCCAGGATGTTTGGGAGAAGGAGAGTTAAGCCTATTGTTTTCTCAGGCCGAAAGGCTGCTGGAAATGTATAAGAACCCTGGGACACAATCCTTCTTCATCTCAGCTCTGCTTTGGGTTTCAAGAGGGGGAAACCTTAAGCCACAAGGATTGAGATCCCCAGTCACTGACCGGAGTCACCCTGAATATGGACATTGGACTATAACCTATGGACTATATCTCTAAAAGGACTTTTGGCAACTACAAGCTCATCTCTGCTATGTGTCTGAACCTCAAGAATTGAATTCAAGTCTGTATGTATATTAATCTTTTAACCAACACTCTCTCTTTTCTTTTTTAATAAATTTTAGTTTAGTTAATAAAAATTGACTATAGTGTGTATTTTGGGTAAGATCTAAGTCATAATTGGACCTGGTATGTGGCTGATCCTTTGGGATTGGAAGAATCTTTTCTTTTATATGATAAGATGAGATTTTCAGGAATCATCATCAGATTGAACATGTGTGTCTGGATGGAGGCCTGAGGCTGGGCACTTTAAGGGAACTGCGATGTTTGTATTTCCAAGTAACCAGTAAGGCGCTATAAAAGTGGTTTTGTGCTGGTTGGTAAATCTAAGTATTGGTAGATCCACCTGCATTTGGGGTTTGTCTTCCCTGTTCTGTTTGCAGTTCACCCTAATTAAGTGACCTCAGCTGGGTCCCACGGGCAGCACCATCATAGTGGCGTAATCGGCGGGATACACAGAACTAGGTCAATGAAGCTTTGGGTCAGAGCCCCACGCTATCCAAATTTGAATGTTGGTATTGAGAGTTTGGTTAGTTAAGGAGCAGTTGCAATGGATGAGCAAAGAGCATATGAGGGCCTTGACAGAAAAGCCCTGGAAGATTTGTGTTCAGAAAAGGGGCTAAGCTTTAGAAAGAAAGCTACGAATCAAGAACGGAGAGATCTGTTAATGGCCAGTGATCAGGAGGCAGGAGCACAGCCCTTACCTGAGGCTACAGAAACTGCAGAAGCCATTAGAATGCAAAAGACAGCAAATAAACTGCAACTTGAGCATGAACAGAAACTAGCAGATCTTCGATTGCTGAAAACGCAAAAAAAAATAGCTAAATTAGAAAGAGAAGCTGCCGAGAGAGGGAAAGAAGCTGATGAAAGGAAGTATAAAGCTCAACAGATGCAACAGGAGATGGCCAGACTTCAGCTACGAGTATTGGAAGAGCAGAGAAAGTCACCACCGCCTGGTGTTCCACTTCCCCACTGCCAGGAAAAAAACTGGGAAAGGATGTGTCCCATCTACAATGATGCTAAGAATATAGAGGAGTTTTGGGGTACCTTTGAACGCCTCTGCAATCTGTACCAGATCCCTGATGATCAGCGAATGCCTGTCCTGCTGACCAGACTGACTGGAAAAGCCAGGGAGGTATTTAATGAATTGGGGGAACAAAAAGCCTTGGATTATAAGCGGTTTAAAAATTTTGTGTTAAGGCAGTTCAAGGTTACTCCTGATTCTTACAGAGTTAAGTTTAGAAAGTTTAAGATGTCTAATGATTGTACTTTTCTAGAATGTGCTCATAAGCTGATGGGTTTTGTCGAAAAGTGGGTTATGGGAGCCAAGGCACATGGGAATTTTGAAAAACTGCTGGATTTAATAACTTTGGAACAGTTCTTAGACATTGTGCCTGACCATGTGAGAGCAGCTGTGTGTGATAGGGACCCTGAGTCAGTCCTATGGGCTGCAGAGATTGCGGATGCCCATACCCAAAACAGGGCTTGGAAAGGGTGAAAATCCTATGGAAAAATTAATCACCATTCTCCCCAGTTCAAGAGAAGGGAAGGATTTAAAGGTAAACCTGGTGCCGACTCTTATAAAGTTGCTCATGGGGTCCCAGAGGATAGAAGCTCTCACCCCAAGACTAAACAGGTTAAATGCTATCACTGTGGTGTGCTTGGCCACATGAGATCAGATTGCCCGACCCTGAAGGGCAGCCCAAAACCAGCAACCCCAAATGCCACGGCAAATGCTAATCCTGTTATAAACTCACAGGCAAGCCTCACAAAGCGCAGCGTTGGTGCCCTGTGTGCAAATGCTGTTTCTGTTGTCTCTAAAAATTTTAACCTTAAAACTCATATTAAAGCTATATATGGGGGAAATAATGCAGAGTTTATTAGCAGTGCAGAAGTGAATGGAGTACGGTGAATGGCATAAAGGAACATTGCAGCAGATATTACTTCGGTCAAAGCAAGTTTTGTCAGAAAGGAAGATTATTTGCCAGATGAAAGTGTAACTGTTGTAGCCTTAGCTAAGTATTTTGTCAGGGTGCCTTTGGCTAAAATCCACCTTAAATGGAAGGGATTTGATGGCACCATGGTTGTGGAAGTAAAAGACACCATCCCTAAGGATCTTATGATTGGGAATGATATTAAAGCTATGTTCATTCAAGTTAACATAAACCAGGCACAGAAAAGGATTAATCCTAAGGTTGTGTATGTCTACACTACGGGATTAATCCGAATTTACAGAATTTGAATTTTGGAAACAGATTGTATAAAGTCGAATGTATGCGGCCACACTAAGCACATTAATTTGGCGGTGTGCATCCATGTACCGGGGCTAGCGTCGATTTCCGGAGCATTGCACTGTGGGTAGTTATCCCATAGCTAGCCCATAGTTCCTGCAGTCTCCCCTGCCCATTGGAATTCTGGGTTGAGATCCCAGTGCCTGATGGGGAAAAAACATTGTCGCAGGTTGTTCTGGGTACAGCCTCACCCCTCCCTCCATGAAAGCAATGGCAGATAACCATTTCGCGCCTTTTTTCCTGGGTGAACACAGCAGACGCCATACCACAGCAAGCATGGAGCCCGCTCAGCTCAAGACAGCAGTCATGAACATTGCAAACACCTCACGCATTATCGTGCAATTTATGCTGAACCAGGACCAGAAAAACGAGGCAAGGAGGAGGCGGCGACAGCAGTGCGGCGATGAGAGTGATGAGGACATGGACATGGACACGGACACAGAATTCTCTCAAACTGCGGGTCCCGGCACTTTGGAGATCATGTTGTTAATGGGGCAGGTTCTATCCATGGAACGCCGATTCTGGGCCCAGGAAACAAGCACAGACTGGTGGGACCGCATAGAGTTGCAGGCGTGGGACGATTCCCAGTGGCTGCGAAACTTTTGCATGCGTAAGGGCACTTTCATGGAACTTTGTGACTTGCTTTCCCCTGCCCTGAAGCACCAGAATACCAGGATGAGAGCAGCCCTCACAGTTGAGAAGCGAGTGGCAATAGCCCGGTGGAAGCTTGCAATGCCAGACAGCTACCGGTCAGTCAGGAATCAATTTGGAGTGGGCAAATCTACTGTGGGGGCTGCTGTTATGCAAGTAGCCAAAGCAATCATTGAGCTGTTGCTACGAAAGGTAGTGACTCTGGGAAATGTGCAGGTCATAATGGGTGGCTTTGCTGCAATGGGATTCCCTAACTGTGGTGGGGTGATAGATGGAACCCATATCCCTATCTTGGCACCGGAGCACCACGGTACCCAGTACATAAACCGCAAGGGTTATTTTTCAATGGTGCTGCAAGCACTGGTGGATCACAGGGGATGTTTCACCAACATCAACGTGGGCTGGCCGGGAAGGGTTCATGACGCTCGCGTCTCCAGGAACACTACTCTGTTTAAACGGCTGTAGCAAGGGACTTACTTCCAGGACCAGAAAATAACCGTTGGGGATGTTGAAATGCCAATAGTTATTCTTGGGGACCCAGCCTACCCCTTAATGCCATGGCTCATGAAGCCGTACACAGGCAGCCTGGACAGGAGTCAGGAGCTGTTTAACTACAGGCTAAGCAAGTGCAGAATGGTGGTAGAATGTGCATTTGGCCGTTTAAAAGGTCGCTGGCGTTCATTATTGACTCGCTCTGACCTCAGCCAAAGAAATCTCCCCATTGTTATTTCTGCTTGCTGTGTGCTCCACAATCTATGTGAAAGTAAGGGGAGACCTTTATGGCGGGGTGGGAGGTTGAGGCAAATCGCCTGGCTGCTGATTACGCGCAGCCAGACACCAGGGCGATTAGAAGAGCACACCAGGAAGCGGTGTGCATCAGAGAAGCTTTGAAAACCAGTTTCATGACTGGCCAGGCTACCGTGTGAAAGTTCTGTTTGTTTCTCCTTGATGAAAACCCGCCCCCTTTATTGATTCATTCTCTGTAGGCAACCAACCCTTCCCCTTCAATCACAGCTTACTTTCAAAGGAAATAAAGTCACTATCATTTTAAAATCATGTATTCTTTATTAATTGATTATAAAAAGAGGGAGAGAACTGAGACGGTAGCCCGGGTGGGGTTTGGGAGCAGGATCAGAGGGAAGGAAAAGGACACTAAAAAAAGGTTAAAATAATGACAGCCTTTTGCTTGGGCTGTCCACTGGGGTGAAATGGGAGGGTGCACGGAGCCTCCCCCTCCCCGGCGTTCTTACACGTCTGGGTGAGGAGGCTATGGAACATGGTGAGGTGGGAGAGTGGTTATACAGGGGCTGCAGCAGCAGTCTGTGATCCTGCTGCCATTCCTGAAGCTCCACCAGATGCCGGAGCATGTCTATTTGCTCACGCAGCAGCCCCAGCGTTGCATCCTGCCTCCTCTGATCTTCCTGCCGCCACCTCTCATCTCGAGCATCTCTCCTCTCCTCACGTTGGTCCCTTCTGTCCTCACGTTCACTGGCATCTTTCCTATACTTTGAAACCGTGTCCTTCCTCTCATTTAGATGAGCTCTTTCATTGCAGGTGGATTCCATGATTGCCGCAAACATCTCGTCTCGCGTTCTCTTTTTCCAACACCTTATCTGAGATAGCCTTCGGGACGGAGGAGGGAGGCTTCAAAAATTTGCAGCTGCTGGAGGGAGGGAAAAAAGGAGAGAATATTTTGAAAAGATACATTTTACAGAACAATGCTTATACTCTTTCACGGTGACCAACACAATTCACATTACAAAGCACATGTGAGTTCTGTGCAAGGTCGCATTTTGCCTCTTAATATTGAGTGCCTGTGGCTTTGCTGCTACAGATCACAGACGCAGGTCCGGGCAACAGAATTCGGCTTGCATGCGGCCATGGTAAGCCATTGTCTTTTGGCTTCTGCGCTCTCCTTTCCCACATACCAAGCAAAGCTCATTGAGTGCTGCGGTTTTCCTGTTAACCTTCAGCAGCAGAAAACAAACTAATCCCCCACATCCAATTCTCTGGGATGATCGCTTTATCCCTCCCGCCACCGCGTGGCTGGCATCAGGGAAGATCCTTGCTAGCCACACGTAAAAAGCTCAGCGCCAATTCCGCCCCCCCCCCCCCCCCCCGTGCTTGGCTTACTACAGGGAAGGATTTCTTTTCAGCCACCTCTGTCCCCTTAATTAAATTCCCATATTTCAACCAGGTCACCATGAGCGATATCACTCTCCTGATGATTCTCCTGATGATGACACTGTGGAAAATCTAAGTCTAATGATCATGATGGTCCTGGAAAGTCACTTACAAAGAAAAGAAAATATGACGATGATTATATAAAATATGGCTTTACATGCATTGGTGATCAAGAACATCCGAAACCACTGTGTCTGTGATTTGTGGTGATGTTCTAGCAAACAGCAGCCTCAAACCTTCTCTACTTCGGTGCCATTTAGAGACTAGGCATCCTGCACAACTCAACAAGCCTGTTGATTTTTTCAAGCGAAAATTAGCTGAGAAGAAAAGTGACATTACCAGTTTTATATCCAAAGCAAGTACTGATCATGAAAATGCACTTAAAGCATCATACCAGGTGAGCTACCGAGTAGCAAAAGCATCAGAAGCCCAGACCATAGCAGAGAGCTTGATTGGTCCATGTATAAAAGACGTAGTTCATTGCATGCTCGGAGAAAAGGCTGCAAAAAGGATTGACATGGTACCTTTGTCCAATAATACGTTGTCACGAAGAATTAATGACATGTCAAATAATGGAGAGACCACAATTGTACAGAGAATGAAAAATAGTCCATAGTATGCTGTACAGTTGGATGAATCAACTGATGTAGCTAATCTAGCTATTTTGCTACTGTTTGTACGTTATGTGAATGAAGGTCTGGTTGAAGAAGACTTGTTGTTTTGCCGACCATTGGAAGAACGTACAACTGGAGAAGATATCTTCAATCTGATTAATGCATATTTTCAAGAAAAGGAAATAGATTAGTCTCGTTGCCTAGGTATTTGCACTGATGGGGCCACATCAATGATGGGGAAGTATACTGGATTTGCATCTGAAGAAGTGAGGTTCTTACCCACGAAAGCTTATGCTCCCAATACTTCTGTTAGTCTTAAAGGTGCCACAGGACCCTCTGTTGCTTTTCACAGATTCAGACTAACATGGCTACCCCTCTTATACTGGATTTGTAGCTCGAACATAAAAGGTTGCATCAAAAGTCTCTTGGACCCATTGCAGCATCCATAAACAAGCCCTTGCAACAAAACGCATGCCAGAGGGACTGAAGGAAGTGCTGGACAATGCAGTGAAAATGGTGATTTTCATAAAATCATGGCCAACAAATTCCAGAATATTTCATGTACTTTGTGAAGAAATGGGTAGTATACACGACTGTGTGTTGGCCCATACTGAAGTTAGATAGCTCTCAAGGGGTAAAATCCTTGTGCGCTTGTTTGAGGTTAGAACGGAAATCCTCGTTTTTTTTTCAACAGCCACCCTTTCCACCTTGCCAGCTGTATGGAAAATAATGTCTGGCTCCAGAGGCTAGCTTATTTAGCAGATATTTTCTCAAGAATTAATGACCTAAATTTATCTCTTCAAGGCCTCAATATAACAGTTTTCAGTGTGCAAGAGCGAGTTGAAACCCTGATAAAGAAGTTGCAGTTCTGGGAAAGTTGTTTGGAAAACAATCAAGCTGAGTGTTTCAGTAATCTTCATGACTTCCTGGCAGAACATAAACTTCAGTTGGATCAGTGCACTAAAACCAATATAACTGCACACCTAAAAGGACTTTGCACAACTTTCAGGGAATACTTTCCAGCTATGTCAGGCGATGATGACTGAATTCGCAACCCTTTTGATGATACCACTTTCTCAACACAGATATTAAACACCAGGAAAAAGAGAAATTGATTGAGATCTCCTGTGATCACGAACTGAAAAGGAGTTTCAGAAATTTATCACTGATCAACCTTTGGCTGAGTTTAAGAAACGAGTACCCCTTTCTGGCAGAAAAAGCTGCTTCAGTTTTGTTACCATTTTCAACAACATACTTGTATGAGAAAGCATTTTCCTCGTATGCACATCTGAAAACCAAATACAGAAACAGACTTGATGCCGAACCAGACCTGAGACTTTATCTTTCTCCAGTGGTTCCAGACTTCCAAGAGCTATGCAGAACAAGGCAAGAGAATCCATCACACTGAGGACATTTAAACTTAAATCCCTGGAAATATTCATTTTTAGGTGGGGTTCACAAGATGTCACAATTTAGTGAAAGGGGTTTGCGGGCTGTTAAAGTTTGGGAACCACTGCTTTTAGAGCAAGCCCTAGGTGAAGAGGGTAAGGGCAGAATTTCTGTAAGGGGTAAAGTGTTGCTTTAAAAAGTTCCTGGGGAAAGGAATCCTCATAATAATCTGTGCAAGCAGTTTGCTACAACTGAAGGGTGTAAAAGTGAGTTAATCCAGGAAATTGCAGTTCCTAACAGCCAAAAAATTTCTGTTGTAAATGGATCCACTGACTTTCCTGTTGAAAGATCCCGTGTGGATAGTTTTGAGAAGGTCTCAAATGAAGTAAAAGCTGTTAAGAAAGTTAAGCAGCCCTATAGCCAAGTGGCTGTTCGGCCAGCGTGTTGGGAAGACAATGGTGTTAAAACAGAAATGTCTCCATGCTAATTCTTTAAGTGAGCAGTCTGTGCCTCAGGCCTTGGCTACACTTGCAGCTGTACAGCGCTGTGAGGTAAACCTGTCTTGGTACAGCTGAGTAGGGAAAGCGCTGCAGTCTGTCCACACTGCCAGCTGCCAGCGCAGCGCTGTGGCCACACTTGTAACATTTGCAGCTGTGTTGGGAGCGGTGCATTATGGGCAGCTATCCCAGCATTCATGTGGCTGTAACGTGCTTTTCAAAACGGGGGGGTGGGGTGGATTGTGACAGGGAGTGAGGGGGGAGAGAGAGTGCTTTTTGGAGCATGTCACCTCTCTATTTTGCAAGTTCCGAACTCCCGGCCCGCTGTTCATTCATTTACTCACTCAAAGCAAGCTGCAAACTGTTTGCTTTTCTCTGCGGTACGAGCTTTGAAACCGGCACTTCCGCATTCCTGCAGCCGGTCACAACAATGGAGAGGATTGGCCACTTGACAAGGTGATTAGTACAGCGCTGCAAGCGTTTACACTCACACCCGTGAGTCGTAGCCACTCCGCTGCAGCTGTTATTCCTCTCGGAGATGTGGAGTACCTGCAGCGGTGTACCCAGGGAGATACAGCGCTGTAAGTGCCCTGCCAGTGTGGACGGGGAGTGAGTTACAGCGCTGGGGGAGGCTTTAAAGCGCTGTAACTTGCAAGTGTAGCCAAGGCCTGAGGGTCTGAGGACTGATTTGGTTACTGGTGTTTCAGAGCAGAACAGTTTTATGGCTAAACGCTTAAAAATGCAGGGGAGAGCAAGCAAACTCTCACTCTCAAACTCTTTGGATTTGTGTGGTATCTCTGTAAAACAGAGTCCAGCCTTGAAATTGGTAGCAGCTGAAAATCTAAAAGCTCATGTTTGTGTTAATGCAAATTACCTGGCTGACAGGGAGAAGAAAAATTTGCTAATAGCTGTTAGCAAAGAAAGCCCACCCCATCAGCCAGTAAAGTCTGTTGAGGAAGAGAAATCAGGGTTTAATCCTTCAGGACAAGAAATATAAAAAACAACTTAATTTTGCAAAGGGAAGCCACAGGTTAATTCTAAAAGGCCCAAACCCCAATGGTATTAAGCCAAAGGTGTGGCATGACAAAAATAACTGTAAACAAACAAAAAGAACAGGAGTACTTGTGGCACCTTAGAGACTAACACATTTATTGTAGCATAAGCTTTCGTGGGCTACAGCCCACTTCATCAGATGCATGTAGTGGAAAATACAGAAGGAAGATATATATATACACACACAGGGAGCATGAAACAATGGGTGTTACCATACACATTATAAGGAGAGAGATCAGTTAAGGTGAGCTGTTGTCAGCAGGAGAGAAAAAGAACTGTTTGTAGTGATAATGAAAATGGCCCATTTCCAGCACTTGACAAGGAGATATAAGGAACTGGGGGGGGGGGGGGGGTGGAATAAGCATGGGTGTTAGGCCCAAAAATATGGAGTATAGAACATTGTTTGGCCAGCTTAGCCAAAGTCAGGCTAACAGTAGTTGCTAGGCCATTCCTGCCTCCCTGTAAGACCTGAGAGCACTCTTGCTTAAGCTGCAGGGGATAAGATAGGAGGTGGGGGCCGCATTCTTGTACCAGATGTACTAGGAACAATTTGTTTGAACAGATGGAGACTCGAAGTCCCCACTCCCTGTTTCTGTTCTTTATCTGTACCTAACTCCCCCTTTTCTCTCGGCCTCTGGTGCATGACGAAGAAGCTGATAAGAAGCTGCTGAGGCATCATGAACTGTTTGTACTGTCAAAAAGATAGATATGTATGAATATTAGAAGCTTTTAACTAGTAAAGGGGGGTTTCATAGAATCATAGAATATCAGGGCTGGAAGGGACCTCAGGAGGTCATCTAGTCCAACCCCCTGCTCAAAGCAGGACCAATCCCCCATACAGATTTTTGTCCCAGATCCCTAAATGGCCCCCTCAAGGATTGAACTCACAACCCTGGGTTTAGCAGTCCAATGCTCAAACCACTGAGCTATCCCCCCCCCATTGGGGGGTTTTAAGTTGCTTAACTATGACGCGACGGAACTGTCTATATAATCTCACTAGTTGTTGTAATCGTGGCTGGTTCTCTCTGGAGACGGGCCGCTCTCTATTGTTGCGTGAACTCTTCAATAAAGAGCTTGTATTGGATCTTGCTGGTGTTGCCTGTCTCTCACTCTGCGGTCAGACAACGAACCTTGTCGTCTGGGTTAAAAAGTCCCCGACATGGGGAAATAGTTTTACTTTGTGTAATGGCCCATCCACTCCCCGTCTTTATTCAAACCTAATTTAATGGTGTCCAATTTGCAAATTAATTCCAATTCAGCAGTCTCTCAGAGTCTGTTTTTTGAAGGTTTTTTGTTGTAATATTGCGACTTTTAGGTCTGTAATCGAGTGGTGCCACCAATACTCCTATTCTTTTTGCGGATACAGACTAACACGGCTACTACCCTGAAACCTGTAAATAAACACTTGCAATGGATTTGTTGTTATTGCTAATGGTAAATTTTGTAACTAATGTTTTGCTAATACCAAGATTTGTAAAGATGTGCCTAATCTTTTGAAAAATCCCTTGAACATGTTAAAAGTAATACATAAAAACACGCCTTCTGTTAAAAGGCCTTGTAATGCTAATGTTGCACTGTTAGTGCCTGTAAACAGTCTTCAAACTTTTCACAGGAGAAAAGACATTCCAGACCTAATGTGCTATATAAAAAGAAAAACGAAGGCACACTACCATATTGCTTTCATGGCTAAATGCCAAGCTTTCTATACTATGAACAACATTCATATCTACATTAACTTGTAGAGCAGATCCAAACCACTATTGTGCTAACCAAGTTTTACCTGAAGTTTGTAAAAAGATTCAATCATGTTATTGAACATGAGTTGGGTGAACCATTTCTGTTATACACTGATACGGCTTCTAACCCAGTAAAAGCTGTAGTGAGATAGAACCCAGGATGGGGAGCTCTTGGGATGCAGTCAGTGATGTTTGTGTCATCCCTGCCTGCATCAATTTTGCGTTGAGGGTGTGACGTTATGAGAGTAATATAATATTTCATTGAAAGGTAACAGGGCCAGAAAGAGTTAATTAACTCAGACTGACCTGACCCATGGCCGAACTTTAGAAACTGGTCAGGAAAAGATGCAAATAAATAAAGCTTTGAAATGCAAGTCTGCATTGTTAAAGGTAGAAGGGTAGGTGTTTGCTCAGGTCTTGTAATGTAAGCAAATGAGTCTTGTCTATTGCTATAGCTTTAATTCAAAGGTCAAAAAAGGAATATTAACATTTATAATGATACTTGAGGGAAATAGTATTATTGTCTATGTCTCTTTGAAGGTTGTGGTAACCTGTATCTAAACTGTTTAATGAATAAATTACCCTTTGCTAATTGCCATGATGTTTGGGAGAAGGAAAGTTAAGCCTATTGTTTTCTCAGGATGAAACGCTGCTGGAAATGTATAAAAACCCGGGACATGATCCTTCTTCATCTCAGATCTGCTTTGGGTTTCAAGAGGGGGAAACCTTAAGCCACAAAGATTGAGATCCCCAGTCACTGACTGGAGTCACCCTGAATATGGACGTTGGACTATAACCTCTGGACCATATCTCTAAAAGGACTTTTGGCAACTACAAGCTCATCTCTGCTGTGTGTCTAAACCTCAAGAATTGAACCGAAGTCTGTCTGTATATTAATCTTTTAACCAACACTCTCTCTTTTCTTTTATAGTACATTTTTGTTTAGTTAATAAAAATGAACTATAGCGTGTATTTTGGGTAAAATCTAAATCATAACTGGACCTGGGTATGTGGCTAATCCTTTGGAATTAAAAAAACCTTTTCTTTTATACGATAAAATAAGATTTTCAGTAATCATCACATATCTAACATGTATGTCTGGACGGAGGCCTGAGGCTGGGCACTTTAAGAAAACTGCGTTGTTTGTATTTCTGAGTAACCAGTGAGGTACTATAAAAGCTGTTTTGTGCTGGCTTGGTAAATCTAAGTATTGGAATATCCACCAGCATTTGGGGTTTGTCTGCCCCGTTCTGTTTGCCGTTCACCCTAATTAAGTGACCTCAGCTGGCTCGCACAGGCAGCACCGTCACACCCCCTCCTCCTTCCTGGTGGCTGGAAGCAGCTCTCCCGTCCTTTTCCTCCCACACAGTGCGGAAAGGCTGCTGCTGGCCACATTCTGGTGTAACCCTGGCAGAAATCTGGAGGCGGGGGCATGTGACCCTGAGTTTCCCTGCCACACACATGTTGCCTTGGGAAGACACAGCGTCAGGTACCAGGAGAGTCGGGTCCATCCCTTGGGGCCCAGCCAGGCATGGAGGGTGGAGAGCGCTGAGCAGGGAGGTTCGGGTCGGTCAGTCACTCCCCCCCATGTGAGAGAGCGGTACTAGAGTGTGTGTGTGTGTGTGTGTGTAACCTCTCCCGGTGAGGGGGGGGTTAGGGGTGTGTGTGTGTCACCCCTCCCCATGTGAACCCTAAAGCCTTAAAGATAAGAAGGTAAATAAAAAGAATCCAGCTACACAGTATTTCTTTTCAACAGGGGCTCAGTCACTTGATGTTAATTTGAAGGTTTGTACAGCGTAGTTCTGTTTGATTGCCATGGAACTCGCTTGAAGATTAGTAACTTACTAGGTGTCCCATATTCAGCATAGGGAAATAGGGTCACCCTACCGGTGGGTTGAGATCAGAGCCCAGCCCTGCCCCCAGTGTAGTCAGGGGTGACTCCGGATTGACCATCATGGGGGTCTCTGGGCAGACGGTACACTCCGTGGGGTGTCACTTAACTTCCCTGTGCCTCCATTTCCCCTTGTCTGAATGACCGTAATCATCCCTCCTGCACCTTGTGTCTGGTTAGATAGTCAGGACTTGGCTCTAGGGCAGGGGCTTTTTCTCCCCATGTCTGTGCAGCACCCAGCACCTCTGACTCCCAGCTCCCTCCCGATCTAACCACTAGACCCCATTCCCCTCCCAGAGCCAGGGATAGAACCCAGGAGTCCTGGCTCCCAGCCTGTGGGGGCCCATTAGGTAGCTAGACGGGTACAGAGGGACACTTTGGATTTTAGGCAGATTCGGGTGTAGCTCCCAGGAATCTCTGGGATGTCAGAGAGGTTCCTCTGGCTGGGTTTTCTCCCAGGGGGCCCCGTCTCTGGGAATGTGCAGAAAAGACGGGGCGAAGTGACTGTGCTGGGGTCTGTCTCACGGCCTGTCTCCTTCTCACTGCAGAAACCACCTACTCCAAACCCTCCATCTCCCTGCACCCCAGCAGGGAGGTGACCCCGGGGGAAGCCGTGACCGTCCGGTGTCGGGGTTGGTACCAGAACATGAGGTTCCTTCTGTACAAAGATGGAAACCCGACCACGCTGCAGGAGATGGAGCCGGCTGGGAACGTGGCTGAGTTTCCCATTCGCAACGTGAGCCGCAGCGATGCAGGGAGCTACCACTGCCGATATAGCAACAAAACGGACGCGTCTGCCTCTTCGCATCCCAGTGACCCTGTGGAGCTGGTGGTAGCAGGTGAGGGGCCCGGCTCAGTATCCCCACTCCCAGCCCCACTCCCAGTTGGACCCTCAGGGGCAGGGGCATGTGCAAGGGGGGAAGCAGGCACAGGGGACCCCTGAATCAGTGAGGTTGGAGCTCAGAACTCCTCCAGGGAGCAGAGCCAGCTCCTCTGGCTGTGGGGGGCACACAAATTGCCCCTCCAAAAGCGGCCACATTTTCATTCCTGTGCACACCCCTGATCAGGGGGTGTCTGTGCCAATGGGGCGCTCAGAGCCAGGCTCTGCCCTGAGCCCTGGGCCCAGCAGAGGGGACGCCCGGCTGGGGGGCAGGGACGGAATTAATGGTGGGTTCCCCAGCAAGGGGCAGCAGCAGCTGCTGAAGGTTCAAGGTAGAGGGAGGGGGGATCCCTGCCCCAGGGGGAGCTGCAGAGCAAGGGGCCTTTCCCAGGGTGATGCTCCCCTTCCTTCCCCTGGCTCTGGGGATGCACAGAGGAGTCGGGGCCCAGGGGCTGCCCGGCTGGCCCAGCCCCCAGCCTGTGACTGCATTTCAGGGCTGGCTGTGTGATGCCCACCTGGGCTGGGGGCTGTTGAGTTAAAGAGCAGTGGGAGCTGCACAAGGTGGCTGCTCACAGAGCGGGGAGAACCCCAAGGATTCCCGGGCAGCGGAAGTGGGGGGAGCTCAAGCCTGGGGTGGTATTTTTTTGTGGTGGGGAGAGAAAGAAAACAGCCGGGGACAGCAGCCAGCAGCTCCTCCCCCGCCCCCAGCGCTCCTGGTGGAAACGGTGGAAAGAATTTGGAGGGAGGCTGCCCAGCGCCAGAAGAGAGATACCAGGAGCCACTGAGGTAGGAACATGCACCAGAAATGCAGGGACCCAGCGAGCGGGGAGCCAGTGGAAAGGGACCTGGTGGCCGAGTTGTGTCATCGAAGGGCAGCAGGCAGAGAGCTGGCAGGGAGAAAGTCCCATTGAGAAGGGGCAGAGACGGCAGGAACAGGAGGAGGCAGACAGAGGAAAGACAGAGGCATGTAGGGGAAAGTTAAAGGAAGAACCGGGCAGTGAAACACAAAGAAAAAAGAGTCTCTACGTTACCTAAGCAATTGTTAGAAAACCGCAGGAGAAGTAAAGCACGAATGACACATGATGGAAACCAGCTGTGAGCAAAGAGAAACGGGCTGGAGAAATGAGGAGGAAGTGAGCTGTAGCGAAAGTAAAGCAAATAGTACGGACAAAACATCCGCCCAGAACCTTCAGGGGCAGCGAGAGGAAGGGGAAAGTTTTCCAAGAGCAAAGGGACTCTAGAAAAAGCAGCGGAGGGACAGTTGTTCGATGGAGAAGCCGACCCATCGCCTGGAGAAATAGCTGCAGGTATCTGAGCTGGAACTCAGAGCAGCAAACAGAGACGGCGCAAGGGGATGGCTCAAGACACAACAAACCAGCCTAAGAACAGAGAAGCCGCGAAGGGACCGTAGAGCGGTGGGTTCTGGCCTAGTGCCTTGGACGTTCTAACGCCAGATCCTGGTGCTCCAGGAATGTAAATTGTTGCCCAGGAAGTGGGTTGAATTCAGCCAATGGCAGTTACTGGCCAGGCGAGCTCAGCAATTGTTCCCAGTGTGACCTTACCCAGCAGTTCCTGCTACACCAGCGAACTCCGATTCACTTGTGATCATTCCCCACTCAACTGATTTCTCCTTCCCCAGCTGATGGAGATAAAACGCAATTGGCCTCTAGGTCCCCTCGGCCTCTCCTTGCCCTGCCCCAGCCACCCCTCCATGGGCCCCTTGCAGATGGATCCGCACCGTTGCCCTGCTGAGGGGTGGGGGACCCCGTGTCTCTTGTGTCACTAGCCCAGCTCCCTTGGTCTTGGATTCGGGGGGAAAGCATCCAGGAGACTCTCCCTGCAGGCCCCTGTATCGGCCTCGTCACTGGGGCCGGGCTGCGGGGACGGGGCGCAGTGACCGTGCCGGGGTCTGTGTCTCACGGCCGGTCTCCTCCTGCCAACAGAGCCCAGCTACCCCAAACCCAACATCTCCCTGCACCCCATTAGGGGGGTCGCCCGGGGGGGAGCCGTGACTGTCCGGTGTGAGTGTCGGTGTCAGGGAGCGAGGGTCCTTCTGAGTAAAGCTGGAGACCCGGCTGCACAGCGCGCCACGGACCCCACAGGGGACGTGGTTGAGTTTCCCATCTGCAAAATGAGCCAGGGAGACGGAGGGAGCTACAGCTGCCAATACAGCACCAAGTGGGACCCGCCCATCTGGTCGGAGCCCAGTGACCCCGTGAATCTGGTGGTAGCAGGTTTGGGGCCTGGCTCAGCATCTCCGCTCCCAGCCCCACACCCAGCCGGATGCTCAGGGGAATCAGAGCATGTCTGGGCTGTTGGAATTAGCCCCCCCTGGTTTGATACAGCCCCATTTGGCAGACACACTCTCCTTCAGCTCTATAGACAAAGGGGTGTTCCTCCTCTGAAATCAGAACTGCACCCAGACCTGCTCCACAGTGACTCCAGGTGTGAATGGCACGCTGGCTGAGGCAGGGACCGTCTCTGTGTTGTGTGTCTGTACAGCTCCAAGCACACGGGGGAACTGGCCAAAGACAGGGGCTCCTGGTAATTAATACGAGTCAGTAATGATTTTGGTTCTGGTTTCCGTGGAGCCAGGCAGGGGCTGTATCTGTGCTCAGGGTCTCGCTGGGCTGATCCTCCCCATTCTGGGATCCCAGCGGTGCTGAGCCGGCCGAATCCCTGGGTCTTGTCCTCTCCCAAGGGATGCCGGCTCAGCCCGGGGAAGAGCCTACATTGCCGGTTGGGGGGAGGAGAAGTTCCCTGTATAACTAACCACAGACACCAGGGCTCCAGCTTTCTCGCCGCCACCCTTGACAGACACTGGTTCTATTCCCGCAGGGAGAACTGACCCAACTCCGCTGGGAATGATGACGGCTTCCACCCAACCAAGCAGCGCGGGGCCAGGTCCTGTAACCTATAGGATTAGCCTGCTTGCTTGCATATATGTATCTTTTCTTATAGTTTAAGTACTATATATACTCGTTCATAAGCCGAATATTTTTGGTAAAAAAGTGACGCATCAAAGCGCGGAGATTGGCTTATAAACAGTGTACACCAAAATTTGATGATTTTAAACTCTATGTAATCATTCCCGTAGCTCCCATTGGCTGGGAACGGTGGACCACGGCCACAGGGAGCTGAGGGGCTCCATGCCTGCAGATGCTCCAAGTAAACAAAACGTCCCACCAGTGGCTTACCCTGACAGGCCGGGAGCCAAAGTTTGCCAACCCATTTATTGATGTCAATACTGCAGCCTTTTAAAGTTGCAAAGGGTTTGTTTAGTGGACTAGATTGGCTTGAAATGGACCTCATAAGTCTTGAGCCAATAGGAAAATATAACACGTAGAATCAATGGAATCTCTAATAAAATTGAAATAGCTTGATATCCCTACAGACTTGCCAATCTACAGGTCTGCTTTGAAATAAACAAAGAACAATAATAATTTGACAGTGATAAAGCAGGTGACATTCCTCTATAAAGTCCTACAAAATCTATAACTACAATAATAATAATAATAATAATCTATTTTCATACTAGTATTTAAAATGAACAACCGTGAAATCAAAAGAAAAAGGTCTTCTTATCACGCAGTGTTCAAACGTAAAGTTGTTGAATATGCAGAAGCAAACAATAATTGTGCCGCTGCTCGTGAATTCTGTATCAATGAGAAGCAAGTAAGAGAATGGAGAAAAAATAAAACAATAAAAGACATGCCAAGAAACAAGAAAAAATGTCCAACGAGGTGCGCTTCATTTCCTGAGCTAGAGAAAGATCTCAATAATTGGGTTGTTGAATGTCGACAAAATGGGTACATTGTCACTAGAACTGGAATTCGTCTGCATGCTCTGCAAATGTCGAAAGACAACAAATACAAGTCAGTAAAGCCGTCAATGTTTGTCGCATCAGTGGGTTGGTGTACTCGCTTCATGAACCGTCATGGTCTCTGTCTTTGTCAGTGAACAAAGATAGCACAAAAGCTGCCGAGAGATCTGGAAGAAAAAAATCAAATCTTTTGAAAGATTTATTATAAAATATCAAAAGGAATATGCATTTGAACTGTCACAAATAAGAAATATGGACAAAACACCAATGACATTCAACCTCTGGAGCAACAGAACGGTAACTGGTGTTGGTGAAAAAACAGTTTTAATTAAAACCACTGGCCATGAAAAAAATCCATTTTACGGTGGTTTTATCATGTTTGCCAAATGGATCAAAGCTCCCTCCTGTTATTTTTAAAAGAAAAACCTTGCCTAAAAACATGAAGTTTCCTGCTGGTGTCATCGTACGTGCACACGAAAAGGAATGGATGGATGAAAGTGGGACTACTGAATGGCTGGAAAAAGTGTGGAATAAGAGACCAGGAGCACTTTTCAAGAAACCTGCTATGCTCATTTGGGACATGTTCAGGGCACGCAAGACGGATGAGGTGAAAAATGTGGTCAAAAATATGAAAACTCCTTTGGCTGTAATACCTGGAGGCTTAACTTCAGCTCTACAACCGCTTGATGTCTGCCTGAACAAACCCTTTAAAGACAGGCTACGCAAAATGTGGTCTGAATGGATCTGCTCAGGCATGGTGAAGTTGACAAAAGGTGGCAATCTTACGAAGTCCAAAATCAATCTGGTCGCCCAGTGGATCAAGGACGCGAGGGTGTCCATTCCCTCGGAAATGGTAGAAAAATCAGGAAAATTAGGAAATGCTGTATCAGCAATGCACTCGACGGGTCGGACGATGATGCCATATTTAATGATGACACAACAGAGGCTGATGATGAGAAGGAATCTGAGTCTGAAGACGACACCGCCGACATCTATGATGACAATGCAGGTGCAGCTGTGACTGAAGCCGAGTTTAATGAATTGTTTGGTGGATCAGAGAGTGATTCAGCCTTTGAAGGATTTTAAGACTTTTTAAAGTCTCATATTGTTCAAAGTTACTTGTTTTAAATATCCATTTACTGATTTTAAATATTGACTATAATTTTGAAGGTGAATACATATTTGTTCAGTTATTATTATAACAACAACAGGTGTTTTGTTAGAGTACATTAAAATAATTCTAGCAAAACTTTTGAGGATTTCTTGTGATGCTAGCTTTTAAAATACAGCAGGGGTCAGAAAACTTTGGCTTCCGGCCCGTCAGGGTAAGCCGCTGTCACGTCAGGACGTTTTGTTTACTTGAAGCGTCTGCAGGCACAGAGCCCCTCAGCTCCCAGTGTCCGCGGTTTGCCACTTCCTGCAGCTCACGTTGGCTGGGAACCGCAAACCGCGGACACTGGGAGCTGTTCCCAGCCAACGTGAGCTGCAGGACGTGGCAAACCGCGGACACTGGGAGCTGAGGGCTGCAGATGCCAACCCCTGAAACATAGGGTCGGCTTATGAAAGGGTCATACTGTTTTTGCTATTTTTACCTAACCATCTTGGGGGGTCAGCTTATAAACAAACGGGCTGATGAACGAGTATATATGGTATTTGATTTATTGTAATAGGTTTATCGATTTTATATTAAAATAAGTTCAGCTGTAATGCAAGGGACCTACAGGCCATATCCTGTATGTTAAGCTAAGGCAAGGTTAGCATGTCTATATCTGGGACCTTTCACCCAGGTAGCAAAGTTGGCTTACATATGTCTGAGACCTTTCACCTAGATAGATCAATAATGGAAGACTGGCTTAGGGGGGTTCCAACTCTGAACCCACAAACTTAACAGGTCCATCACAAGAAAAATAAAATAACATATGTGCATATGTACATGCCATCAACACGTACAAACATACTAGCCTATGAAGTAAGTGCAGCCGAACATTTTTGTGGGTGAGGAAGTAAAGTTTGGGCATAGGAGGAAGGATTTCCGGCACCTGTGCCCTATAAAAGAGGTGACCCACCGGGCTGGGGGGGATCCATCTATCTACGACGACGACTAACAATTAATAGGCTGTACTCGTTTTTCTTTTCAAACTTTAAGTTCCAAACGGACTAGGCTAAGCTTGGTTTCCCTGAGCTTTTGTTCTTAGTTGTGTTTATTACGCTTTAAGTTTCAGTTAGTTAAGTAAACTCTAAGTTAGCTTCGATCGCGCTTAGCATTAGCTTCTTCCAAGTGCTGCACCTCTCCCTCAAGATTTGAGGAACCGGAACCGCCAGAGGCGAAGCCGGCCCTGTGTCTCTCACCACCAGGTTACCGAGGAAGGGTGTGAGTATATGAACCAAAGCTTTGTAGTATATAATTCCATAATACCACAGATAGCTTTTGAATAGCAGTAATGCAATTGTAACTCTGATTATTTTACCATTGAATTACTATTTCACTGATTTGAATAAAAAGTCTTTACGGCTCTATCCGTCTCAGTCTGAGCTTCCTGTCATACCCCCGAGAGGCCTTTGTAAATTCTGTGGAGCAGGGCCGGCTTTAGGCCAATTCAACCAATTCCCCTGAATTGGGCCCCGTGCCTAAGAGGGCCCCGCGCCCAAGCCCCGGTACAGCGTACTGGCAAGAGCTGGTGCGCCGTACTGGGGTGGCCCGGCTTCCCCAGGGGGCAATTTAAAGGGGCTGGGACTCCCAGCAGGGGCTGGAGCCCCAGGCCCTTTAAATTGCTACCAGAGCCCCACAGCTGGAGCCCTGGGGTAGGACTACAGGGCTCTGGGGGCTATTTAAAAAGTCCAGGGCTCCCACTGCCTCTACTGCCCCAGCCCTTTAAATAGCCGCCAGAACCCCGCCACTTCCCCAGGGCTCCCTCGGCTATTTAAAGGGCCAGGGCGGTAGAAGCAGGGGAGCCCCGGACCCTTTATATAGCCCCCATAGCCCTGGGATAGCGGGGGGCTCGGGGGTTATTTAAAGGGTCAGGGCTCCAGCTGCCTCTGCTGCACCCCCTGCCCGCACCAGCCCCGCACCTCCTGCCCTGCCCACAGCCAGCCTCTGTCTCCAGCCAGCCCTGCATCCCCTGCCCACAACCAGCCCCTGCTGCACCCCCTGCTTGCACCAGCCCTGCACCCCCTGTCCTGCCTGCAGACAGCCCTGTACCCCCTGCCTGCAGACAGCGCCTGCCACACCCCCTGCCCTGCCCGCCGCCAGCCCCTGCTGCACCCCCTGCCCTGCCTCCAGCCTAGCACCCCCTGCCCTGTTTCCAGCCAACCCCTGCCACACCCCCCTGCCTGAAGCCAGCCAGTCCCGCACTCCTCTGTCTCCAGCCCTGCCAACCCCTGCCGCACCCCCCTGTGGCCCTGCCTGAAGCCAGCCAGCCCGCCTCACACACCTGTCTTCAGCCAGCCCCACACCCCTTGCCCTGCCTGCAACCAGACCCTACCTCCAGTCAGCCCCTGCCCTGCCTCCAGCCAACCCCATGTCCACTAGTGCCCTGCAGTTCCCAGGGAAGTAACCCTGCACACCTGCTTCAATGAGGGGGGCAGGGAGCAGCTGGGACCCACACATGTGCACACCCTAGGGTGACCAGACAGCAAGTGTGAAAAATTGGGACAGGGGGATAATAGGATCCTATATAAGAAAAAGACCCAAAAATTTGGACTGTCCCTATAAAATCGGGACATCTGGTCACCCTAGCACACCCCCAGGGAGTGGTGGGGATCCACACATGTGAAACGGAGCTCATTAATAACCGATCAACAGCATATATGATGCAATGTACATATGTAACCCTTCTGCCCATCTGAGTTGGCAGCAACAAGGGCCAGGTTCAGTATCTAGGGGTTCCGTTTCAATAACGCAATGCAAAACCAGCTCGAGCCTCCACCCAGTGACCTGGGACAATTACATACCACCGCCCAGGCACCTCTAAGAGGCAATACTTCCCCTCTCGCAAGCACGGAGTCTGAGTGTAGCAAAAAATGTTTAATAACACAAGGTAAGCGACATCAGCATTAAATTGGGAAAACACCACAAACAGGTTTCATAGCACAAACCAGGAGCAAAAGACCCACCCCCAAAGTCCCAAAAGTCCATTACCCCAAAAGTCTCTTGAGTCCAGCAACCCAAAAATCACCCAAAAGTCCAACAACCCAAAAGTCTCTGTCTCTAGTCAGTGCAGCTCCAGAGTTCAAAAGTTTATCTGCAGAATCTTACCCTCCCCCTGGTGGGAATGTGGGGGGAGAAAGGGGCACACAGGATATTAAGGGGCACCTTACGTGGTCCGAGGCTGACTGCCCCACCTTTCCATGGGGTTCTTCACCACGAGCCACTCCACTCCTCCAACCGTCCCGAGAGCCGCTCCAGCCATTCTGCAAACTGCTCTGCTCCGCTCATCGTCCCGTGGGCCACACCAACTGTCCCACAAACTGCATTGGTCAGCGCTGCTCTACTCACCGTCCTGTGGGCCACGCCAACCATCCCGCAAACGGTTCCTTTTGCTGCTTAACAATAAATCTTCAGGCTCCCCCACTACTTAACACAGCACTCAGTGATCTCAACTCTTAGTGACTTCAGCTTGTAGTAGGAGAACCCCAGTGCTGCTGCACTATTGACCCAAAGTGAATTCAGCATAGCAACCTGTAATTAGATTCTTAATAGAATAAAAATTAGCTTTGCTATTCAACACTGGAGAGAGGCAATAGTACAATTGGTGTTTCAGGGCCCATACCATCAAGTACTAATACCTGCCTCCAACCTCTTTCCATTCACTGGGTTTTGTAACCCATGCCCCTTGTCTAGCGAGTGCTACATAGTTAATGGTGAGTCCCTCTGTCATACAAAGTTCCACTGGCCTTGATTCACAGAATCAGGGTAACAAAGCTTTATTCTTCCTGCCCCAATAACAGAGAAACTGGGGATCCCACACCAGCCAAAGTAACCACTTTCAGTTGTTGTGGGCTCATGCTAGGCTGGTGGGTGTGCCTATGGAAACAAGATCAACCCCTGGAGTTCTTTTCCACACTCGCCATAATTCACCACCAGATGTCAGGGTAGAGCTCATCCTGACTCTGCTTACATATAGTTACGGAAAGTAAATAACACATGGAAGAAATGAAAGGCTTTTTTTTACATTTTTTTCTGTTAGTCATCCCTGCCGGGGCCCTGCCGAAAATGTTCAAATTGGGCCCTGCACTTCTTAAAGCCAGCCCTGCTGTGGAGCCTGATTCGGGACAAGAACTTTTATCTTCTGATCAAACAGATTGGTGAGCTGAAAACCCATACTGTCTAAATTAATATTATAATCCAAATTAATATTATTAACACCCTAAATCAGGCAACAGTCAGGACTCTTGGGTTCTATAGCAGGTTCCGGGAGGATAGTGGGGTTCAGTGGTCAGAGCAGTGGGGCTGGGAGCCAGGATTCCTGGGTTCTCTTCCAGGCTCTGGGAAGGAAGTGGGTGACTCCAGATTGACTTCTGGGAAGCTGGGATCAGAATCTAGAACAGATCCCATTGCAATCAGGGGGTCCCCATCCCACCTGGCCCCAGCCTTTGGGCTAAGAGCCCAGTGTATGGCCAGCCAAGTCAAGACCCCCTGGCAATAGGCCTCTACCTCAGGGGGCCTGGTGGTGGGGAGCCAGTCCCAGACCAGACGTCCCTTTTCCTTCCCAAGCATCCTACAAGCCGGCCAGTGCCAGCACTGGGCAGGGACTGTGCAGCCATGGGGCAGCGTGGAGGGAGATGCAGACGCTGCTGGGAGCCAGGGGAAGTGCCCCACTTGCCCCAGAACTCATCAGCCACCCCTCCCTTTGGGCAGCTCTGGATGCCCTCCCCTTCTGTCCCTTCTGCAGCCCCCCCAGACTGGTGCCACCTACCCCTGTTCACCAGCTACACCCCCACTGCCCCAACCTGGCTTCATGCACCCAGTTGCTCTGTCCACTTTGGGACCTCTTGTACAACCCAGAACCTGGTGAGCGCCCACTGAGGGCTCACCTCCTGTTTAAAGAGGTACCGCCCTATTTCTACGCACTGCAGAGCTGCCTCCTGCAGCAGGACGGGGATGTCTCCCTGTGTGTGACCAAGGGGCAATGCCCTGTAATACTTTTATGAAGCCTCAGGATGCCTCAGTTTCCCTCTGTCCTTTGCATGGCTATCAGGTTGGGTGTAACAATAAGGCCCTTGTCTGCAGCCAGATTAAAAGAGCAGCCAAGCAGCAGACATTAGCTGAGAAGCCGGAAGTTACATCCTCACATTGCATCTACATTACATTAAAACAATGTAATACCAGGCTGCTAAGAAGAAGACCCCGTCCTAATGGCCTCCACTGTCACCAGAGAAAGAAACAGATCTTGAGATGGTTAAAGAAAACTTGGTTTGATAACATCCTGTCTGGCAAGAAATCACTTCTCAATAGTTGTGGTTGTGAAACCCTCACTGCTTTATTGTTTTGCCATTATGGTCCCCACTTCCCCATTGTTTGTCTGTATGATCTCCGTCTGGTTCTTTAACTGTTTCTGTCTGTTACATAATTAATTTTGCCAGGTGTAAATTAATGAAGGTGGTGGGGTAGGATTGGTTAGAAAATTTTGTTACACTATGTTAGGATTGGTTAGATAGATTTCAGTACAATTATTGGTTAAGATACAGCTAAGCAGAATTCAAATTTCGCCATATAAACTGGGGTCCAAAAGGAAGTTCTTTGGGAACGAACTCCAGGACATAGCCCCAGAGATCAGAGCCGCCAGACCTCAATGCTCTGCCAATGACACCAGACAGAAACTGGAGTCCCCCAGATGGACCTGATCCTGACTGGCCTTCAAGAAATGTTCATCTGTCTTATTGGGAGTGGTGAGCACTGTCTGTGTAGCGTGTGCCGTCTGGTTTTGGTGATTGTTAATAAACAGAGGTTAAGAATATTACTGTGTAAGGCTGTTTCACTGGTAAAAGGTCCTGCACACCTGCCGAAGTAGAATACACCCGGAGCCCTACGTACTGGGAAAGGGTGTGGGTACTTAAATTGACCAGGTTCGTTATACCCTGAGCCCTACGAATTGGGTATGGGTGGCCCTGAGCCCTATGAATTGGGCATAGGTGGCCCTGAGCCCTACGGATTGGGTAAGGGTAGGTGCTTTTCGCCTGGGGCCCTATGGACTGGGAAAATCTGGGGTGCCCTAATGTGTGCAGGTAACATGGGGGGAGGACTAGAGTTATAGCTGCTCTTGGGGGCAGCGTGGACCCGGAGGTGCAGGTGGCACCAGGCTGTCTGGGCCCTTAAGGAACTGTTTGAATCCGACCCAGATCTAGAGGGACACCAGAGGGCCCAACACTGAACCATCCACACGCAACGGCAGGAAGCACTGGTGAACTCAGTGGCTGCGTCTCCATGTCAATGCAAGCCCAGAGCTCGAACCCAGGCTTAGGCCTACCCGCCCTTCCGTCTACACACCCATTGTGCTCCCCCAGGGCTCAGACCCAGCACCCCATGAGAGTGAAGGGTCCCAGCCTGAATCAAGCCACTCCCAGGTTCAAGCCCTATTGCTCTGCAGTGTGGACGCAGCCCCCCCGGCCTCGTGCTCCGGGAGTCCTCCAAATGTAGCCCACAATCCCCCGGGCCAGGGGGCTATGTCTACACAGCCAAGCAATCGGGTTGAACCCAGGGTCCCGGCTTGACGCAGGATCATGTTATGGGAGGGTGCTAGGATGCCTGGGTTCAGGAGAGATACAGCTTTTTGCTTGGGTACCCAATGGGGTGTTTCTCCCCCTTAGCATCAGCTCACATCAGCACCACACCCAGCTCTGCGTCTGAGGTATTGGTGAACACTGCAAAAGGCTTGGCAAAGTCTGGGTTTACCAGATTTACCGGGTCCTGGATTAGAGCCTCCTTCGGTATACAGAGAGCCCTCTGGCCCTGCTCGGTCCAGACCACCTCGTCTGGCTTCCTCTTTTCCCATAGCTCAGTGATGGGGGCAGCTCAAGTGGGGTACAAACCCCCAGTGGTACCCCGCCAAACTCACCTGCCAGTGCCCCTGCACTGCACAGATCTTTGGGCTTCAGGTCCACTAGCCACATCTTAAGGTCTGGAGGGCAGATGTCATACAGCTGCTCCAACCCCACCAGGTTATACACATCCTCTGCGGTAGTGGCCCCTGTGCCCTTCCCCCACTTGCGGAGATATTCCCCCAGCACGTTGGTGACCTCCTTGTAAGAGACACCTGAGGTCTTGCGCACACCCCGGAATCGTTTCCTGTACGCCTCGGGGGTCAGTTCAAACTTCAGCAGCAAAGCCTGTTTGAACCCACTCCGTGATCCTGGCTGCCAGGAGAGGCTGAGGGAACTGGGATTGTTTAGTCTCCAGAAGAGAAGAATGAGGGGGGATTTAATAGCAGCCTTCAACTACCTGAAGGGGGGTTCCAAAGAGGATGGAGCTCGGCTGTTCTCAGTGGTGGCAGATGACAGAACAAGGAGCAATGGTCTCAAGTTGCAGTGGGGGAGGTCCAGGTTGGATATTAGGAAAAACTATTTCACTAGGAGGGTGGTGAAACACTGGAATGTTACTTAGGGAGGTGGTGGAGTCTCCTTCCTTGGAGGTTTTTAAGGCCCGGCTTGACAAAGCCCTGGCTGGGATGATTTAGTTGGGGTTGGTCCTGCTTTG
Organism: Malaclemys terrapin pileata; assembly: GCF_027887155.1. Lineage (NCBI taxonomy): Eukaryota > Metazoa > Chordata > Testudines > Emydidae > Malaclemys > Malaclemys terrapin. The sequence continues at coordinate 293,203 of NC_071524.1, forward strand.
AGCAGGGGGTTGGACTAGATACCTCCTGAGGTCCCTTCCAACCCTGATATTCTATGATTCTATGATTCTATGAACAGGTCGTACTCCCCCGTCTCAACACCATCCATTTGGCTGAATGCCTGTATGGCTTTGGGACCCAGCAGGGGGGTCAGACAGCGAACCCTGGGGGAGGCAGATCAGCATTGTATATGCATTGTATATTGCTAACTCTGTTGCAAGCATTGCAGGGCATTTTGGGAAGGGCCAAAAGTGTGGGTGTGGAATGGAAGATTCCTTTGCAGGTTGCAAGAGGCCAGAGGGGGAAGGAGGAAGAAAGCAGAGAACGGGTTAACTCGACACTCCAGCTCGCTCAGTCAGAAGGTAAGGCACCGACTCCAGCCCAAGGCTGCAGCTCACAGCCGACGCTTGGCTGCCTGCCGAGAAAGACGGGGGCCTGGAATCCACTGACCAGCCCTGAGAGGAATATGCAGCTGAACAAACCTGCCGAGGCAGCCCATAACGAGCAAGACAAGCGAAGGCCAGCATGGAGGAAAACAAAGAGGACAACAAAGTCTAGCTGGTGTGTTTTGGGAAAGTTGAGGGGACCACAGAAAGCTGGTTTGGGCTGGTACAAAGAACACCAGGAACAGAGGTCGCAGAACGAAACACCCCTAGAGGAACCCTGGACTTAAAAACCCTCCTGAGAGCTGGAGCAATTCAGAGATCACAGAGAACTCCGGACAACCTGGGCCCAGGAAAGAACTCCTGTCCACCCTTCCCCCTCTTCTTCCGACGTTACACCCAGGCTTGGCCAGCCTTGGGTAGAGCGCGTGTGAGTATGAAAGTGGGTTAGAGCTTGGGGCACTAACGCTTCCTTCACTCTCTGCTGTTATTTTATTATTTTATCAATAAAGCTTTAAAACTTGGACGCTTGGTGTGCTCCTTCATCTCCTCCCCTAAAGATCCGGCGGCCTCAGCCTGATCACCTGACGCCCCAGGCAGATTGGTAACAGAAATCTGTCAGTTTTGGTGGAGAATTGTGGATGGGGGGAGCCCTGTGGAGCGCGCAAACTGTTCTGCCCTTGGTATTTCATGTTTGCTCTGTACAGCACTGTTGGTATTTCATGTTGAGGATTTTATGATTACAGGTGTGCCCCACACTCAGTCGTAGCATGGCTCAGAACCAGAGAGGGGTTTAGCGTTCCTCTCTCCACCCCGGTCGGCGGGGTAAGGGTGCAGGTGGGTCAACCCCCGGTCGTAGGAGTGCTGGGCAATAGGAGGTGGGGTTAGAGACCCTCGCTCCATGCGACAGGTATCCTCGGTGCATACACCCTCTGCCGTAGCATGACTGAGCATGAGAGGAGAACTTAGGGTGTCTTGCTCTGCCCTGGGAGGGGTTTTGTATTTGGTGTATGAACCCTCAGTGGTAGTAGGCCGAACAATACAGAGGGAGGTTTAGTGTCTCTCCCTCCGGCCTGGTGGGGTAACATTGGAAGCCCCGGTGCCAGCGTGAGCTACGTGAAATCTCAAAGTGATTAAAAGATCTTCAGAGTTGTACTAAGGGATTGGGTCAGCATGTTCAGGAAACAGAAGGGTACAGCCGCGGACTCGGGAGTCCCGTAGTCGTGGGCGATGGCATCAGCAATGGGTTCCATGCCGGACGTATGGGCATTAGGGAGCGCGGACACAGTAGCCGGCTGCCCGGTCAGCTGGCGTCATGGGAGGCAGGTGCCCCTGATGCCTGAGCCACGGGAGAGGCAGTAAAGAGGGACAAGACCCTGCTGCCTCTTTCAAAGCGGGGGTGAGGACCTCTCCCGGCTGGAGAGGGCTCTCGCCAAGGTGGGATATAATCCCTGGGGTTCCATGTAAGAAAAGCAGAAGGGTAAAAAAACCTAGGGCAGCCGTGGGATTAATTTGGACTGCAGCAGCCATGTGGTATCAAATGTTGTCGGGACGGAACGAGGAGTTGGGGAGAAGGTAAGAGGTGTGTACCCGACAGCTGGAGGGGGGGGAAATTCAGCAACTGAAAGCGCAAATCATTAACCAGGCTGCAACCCAAACCTACGCCTAGGACAAGTTGCAGGCCTTGAGACCGGACTTCCAGGCGGAAAAGGCAGAACGCCCCTGGCTGGAAGCACTGGCTAAGCAAGTACCGGTCCTTCAGGGACTCGTCAAAGACTTGACCATCCATGCCCGGCATACGCTGCAGCGGCAGTGTGCGCGCCATGAAAAGAAAATGGAACAGTTAAAACGTCAATTGGCCGTGCGTGCGGTCCAGGCGGTGAGCCTCACAGGGGAGGAATCGGGTGACCCTTGTGAGGGCTGGCTTTCATCTCTCCCTTTGAGAGGATCCTCAGTTTTGGGTGGAACCCTTGTTGCACCCCTATAGTAGGTCTCATTAAGCCCGAGGAGAGGTCCAGCGGGTGAAGGGGGAGAAGGTCATATGTACGGCACCCCCAGCTACGAGGAGAGCACCCTGTGGGGTGATTACGAAGAGGAAAGGGACCAGGACGGGTGGGGGCTAGTTAAGGTGCCTAACCCTCCTTGCTAAATTGGTAGTGGAACAAAGCCTGTGCCCATGGGAAGGGATGGTTCAGTAAGAAAAGCAGGATTGGGCCCAGCCAAGCAGGCAGGCAGCAGACCCCAAAAAATGGAAAACAGGTTGGAAGCCCTAAGGGCACAGTGGCAAGAGTAAAGGAAGAAGTAACTTCAGACATGGGGAATTTAAATCCCTTAAACAGTTCTTGGAATGATAAAATCTGAGGTGAGTAAGGTGTCATTTTGGGAGATAAGCAAGTGATTTAAGGAAAGAGAGCGAGACGTTAACCCTGCAGAGGCTGGAGGGAATTAAGCAGTTGAACGTTGTAGAAGTGTGAGAGAAAAAGAGAATTCTTGGTTTCTTTGCAGCCATTCTGAAGGAAAACGGGCCCTTTTCCAAAGGAATGTCTGTGAACAATCCAGGCAAAGAGACAATCCAATGGAAATCATTTGACTATGGACAATTTAGTAGTCAAATTTGCTAAAAGAACGTAAGGGGGTTCTATTGGAACTTAACTGCCCCCAAATGTATAAAGAGGATGTAATCTACATACACCTATGTAAAAACAGAGCAGTGTGGAAGGAATGTGCCTTTTCCCCAGGACATGTGCGGTGTATATTGTAAGAGGGGTAAAAGAAATGCAAACCTACCGTGCTACTTAATTAAAAACCTATCAGGGCTCCAAAGGGAGCCACAAGAGATTGTCAAGTATCAGAGGGGGAGCCGTGTTAGTCTGAATCTGTAAAAAAGCAACAGAGGGTCCTGTGGCACCTTTGAGACTAACAGAATCTGTGTCACAAAGGTGCCACAGGACCCTCTGTTGCTTTTTTACAAGAGATTGTGTTTTCCTTTTTAAATCGCTGTGTGTTTTGGAAGCAGGAGTTAAAAGTAATCAGAGACCTCTGGAGATATTTAAGAGTAGGTTAGATAAATGTCTATCAGGGACGGTCTAGACAGTATTTGGGCCTGCCATGAGGACAGGGGACTGGACTCGATGACCTCTCGAGGTCCCTTCCAGTCCTAGAATCTATGAATCTATGAAAGAACTCTGGTGAAAGTTGACTGTGTCCCTTTTAAGACAGAGTCTCTGAGCTGCTGATGGCTTTTGATCCAACAGCAAGTCAGATAGCATCGGTGTTAATGCAAATTACCTAACTGATAAAGGTAGAAGGCATTGAAACCTGGCCTGACTATAGAACACACACATGGGTGTAATTCCTCTGTTTTGCCTGCTATCAGCAAAAGAAAGGAATATTCTAAGCAAGAATCTGCCACTCCCAAAGGGGTAGAAACATGTTCTTTTTGTCTTTGAGAAAATCAAGAAAAGCTGATATCAGCTGAAGAGCAACCCAAAATACCATGAATCACCTGTCACAATAGAAATTGTGTTTTGTGATCTATGTTTTGTCCTGTGTTGTTTGTCATGGTGCGAGCACTGTTGTGTATTAAATGCTGCAGGAAAACATCCTCCGGCAGCAGACAACAGGAGAAATTGGTTTTGTAGCAGGGATTATACATACTGTAGACCTGGAGGTAATTAAGAATAAATTAAGCTCTCTGTCCCAGCTACAGGACAGCCTAATACAGAAACAAATTGGAAAAAGGGGGCCACTCCCTGGAATCAAAATGGACAGGGCCCTATGCCATAATGGACCGCCTCAGCCCACTGGGATACCATCGTAAAAATAATGAACAATGGAAATGGATACACGTTTCACAAATTAAACCTTTTGCATGATTCATAATGTCTTGCATTTTTTACAGGAAAGGACTCCTGGAATTCAAAGCATAAAACGTTGCTCAACCACTACTACCTCCAAACCCATAAAATCTCAGTATAATGATATTTTGGGGAAGATATCTTGGGGAAGCCCACTGCCATCTCTCCCATGGCCAAAAATAATTCCCCTACCACAGTGGTCCCCAACCTTTTTCATCTGGTGGGTGCCAGACGACGAGCCACGGAGGACCATGGCGGCGGACGAGCATCCGCCAAAATGCCGCAGACAAGCAGCATCATCCGGAAGCGTCACTGCCGAAAATCGGGGGCATTTCAGAAGCAACACGTCTGGATGCTGCTGCTTGTCAGCGGCATTTTGGCGGATGCTCATCCGCCGGCCAGTACGCGGGCGCACTTAGACATCTCAGTCACCGCGTTGGGGACCCCTGCCCTACCACATCCTTTTAGTCGTCCAATGATGTGGGGTAATCTTTGAAAATAATTTACTCTAAAAGTCCAGTGGGTGGGTCCATACTCCATTGTGAATCGCTTCCCCTTGGGGGGAGGGGGGGCTGAGATGTCAGCACAAAGCCCCTGACTCCGAGAGTCCTGCTCACCTTGGGACTGCTCCTGACCCAACTGCTGCACCCCCAGGATTGAGCCCCTAACCCTGCGAGCACCAGCACCAGTTAGGGGAACTGCCCCTGTGCTGGGCTCATTGGGCTTGGCGCGGAGCAGCCCCTAGACAGCGCTGGGTGCCACTCGCTGTTCCCTAGCCAGGCCGCTCTCTGCCCAGGGCTGTGAGTGGGGATGCTGCGTCTGGCTCCAGCACTAGAATAATGGCACTTACTGCCCCCCTGGGGTCTGTTCCCCTCCTCTCTCTGCAGCGGGGTCCCCCAGACCATTTATCTCCCCACCCTTTCTCCATAGACCTCCTCCCACCCTGTATTTCTATTGTACAAACCCCCAGAGCTTCCTGCCCCCCCAATCTCCCCATCCCATGGGTAGCTGTGATACCGAAGCCCCCAAATGTCCCCTTGTGGTGGGTTCAGCTGACAAAGGTGAGTGAGAAGTTCTGGCAGTGTCACAACAACCTGGATGAATGAACGTTGGGAAAGTCGGCGAGACAGAAAGACGGGATTAGTCCAACCCGAGTGGCCATGGCACAGAACCCACGGGCCGGGCTGGGGCCTGCCTGGGACACGGGAAAAGTGGGGGAGCAGAAATGTGACTCAAAATTGGGGTGTTGGAAACAAGGCCTCATTGGTGGATAAAATATTGCGGGGACGGGCAGTGCCGCCCACCACCCTTTGGGGCCTTAAAGAAAGAGACTCGCTTCACCGTCGTGGCTGCCATTTCCTGGACTCCCCAGGCCGTTCGGACCCTGCTCTGCAGAGACATCCTGAGCAGATCAGCCAGAGAGAGGGACCCCGATGCCATCGCTCTTCCCGCGGCTGAATCCCCAACCCGGGAGGAAACGGGGTTGGACTTTAACAGCAGCCACAGAGATTCCGGCTCCAGCCCAGCTCCGCTGGCTCCTCTGCCCCCCCAGGACAGTCGCTAGCGTCTCCGGGGCCAGCGGGGAGACGCCCAAACCCCGGGGATTTTCCAGCTAGAGACTCGCTCCAGTGAACGGGGCTGGGGCTGGAACAAACCCCTCGTTTCACACGGCGCCTGCCACGGCTCCCCTGGTTCCTGCTCTGCTGTGTCTGTAACAGCCAGTCCCAGGGGTCAATGGGGGGTTTGCCGTGGGGCTGAGCAGGCTGCAGGCTCTGGACCCCACCTCCAGCCCGTGTTTAACCCTGTTCAGTGTGGGGCAGGGCCTGGGGCATGTTCACACCTTGGGCCCTTTACTGCATCTCCATGAACACAACAGGGCACAGAGTGAGTTAGCCGCCAGCGCTTCTGGGCCCCCCCATGGCGGGGGTTTGGGGGGAAATAGGTTGGGGGTGTCGGGAGGGGAGTTGAGGGGGCCGGGATGGGGGACAGGAGTTTGAGGGCAGACAGGCTCCCTCAGAAGGTCAGAGCTGGGGGGGGGAGTAGGATTGTTGGGGTGTCTGAGGGGGGAGGGGCAGATGGTACCCCCCGAGGAGGGAGCTGCCATTGCTACCCCTCAGCAGGCTCCCCTCTCACTGCCCCCTCCTGCTCCTGCCCCCTCAGTCCTGGGTCCCCACTTTCTTTCCCCTCAGTCTCCTGCCCCCACACTCCCCTCTGCCCCACATTCCCTGCCCCATAATGACCCCCATGCCTCACCATCCCCTCCCCTCTTCCTCCTCTCTGCCTCCTGCCCCCCCCACATTCCCAGCCCCCTAGTGTCCTTTCCTGACCCCCCTTCTCTGCTCCCCACACTTTGCCATGTAGCCCCCCCCACCCTCAGTGGGTCTGAGGTGGGAGGGGGGGCAGGATTCTTTCCTGCTCAAACCCCTGATGAGCTGGGTGGGGGCAGGGAGAGGGGTCGGGGGCAGGTTCATCCTGAAACATACATCGGGGGACCCCAAATCCCCCCTCCTCTGTTACTGTCCTGCCCGAGGCTCCCCTCAGCTTCTGCCCTCTCAGTCTCAGCCCCCTTCTCCTCCCCCCACATTCTTCTTCCCTCCCTCAGCCCCACACGCTGCCTGGTCTTTAATGCCCCACACTTCCTCTCAGCCTCCCTGATGGGGAACAGGCTGCCTGAGAGATGGGAGCTTTGCAGGAGATGGGCTGATGGGGGGGTGAGCGTGGGGAGGGGCAGGCCGGGGAGCTCTTTCCCATGTAGCTGCCCCCACACAGCAAAGCGGGGGGCGAGGATTGCTGAGATGGGGCAGCTGTGTGAGGGGATAGGGGATGGGGGCAGAAAGGGGGAGGGGACGTGGGGCATGAGGGGACACAATGGGGGTGAAGGGACACAGGATGGGGGACAGAACTGGGGGAATGGGAACCTGAATGGGGGGAGGGGGGACGTGAGGGAACTCAGGCTCGGGGGACAGAATGGGGGAGGGGACGCAGGCCAGGGGGCAGAACGGGGGGCTGAGGAGCCCAATGTGTGAATGTCGCAGATGGGGGGTGAAGAGCAAATGAGCTGGGGAGCCAGAGCTGGGGCATCTGCCGGGGGGGGGTGTTGTCTTGAGCTCTGTCCCCGTGTTCTTGTCATCCCCCCCGCCACCCTGGGTGTCCCTTTCACAGCATCCTGGGGTCGGAGAGGGAAGCTTGGCTCAGCCGTCGGCCCCTGTGAGCTCTGCCCCGGGCCCTGACCTGCGCAGACCCACTGCCCTGGGGATGGGCTGGGGAAGGGACACGGGGCCTTTCACCTCTAGGGGGCTGGCTCTGATCTGTGTCCTTTTCTTTAAGCACCAGACCTCACCCCCAACCAGTCCCCCACCCCCCAATCACTAGACCCCACTCCCCTCCCAGTGCCGGGGTATATTACAAGGTAGCTGCCGGGGCATCAGGTTTATGCCGAGTTTCACTAAATTTGTTAGTCTCTAAAGTACCACAAGGACTCCTCGTTGTTTTTTGGTACCAGAAACAGGAAGCGAGCTCCGGCTCTGGGCAGACTTCCCCTTTTCACAGATTTACCGGTTCCTCCTTTAACAACTCAGGGTCTAAATTTACCCCTACGTCCTCCCCTTCACAGGTGCCGGAAACCACAACCCTTCCCAGCCCCCCACCTTTCTGTCCTGTCTCTGTGCCACATCACTCGGCTAAGAATCACATCTGCAGCGACACTACCTGAGAAGGAGGTTGGCCAGGCCCCTCCACCCTAATGCTCCAGGGCAGGTATTGGGCCCAGCCAGGTCAGGAAGGAATCTTTTCCCCACTCCATGGGGGGCAGTGTGTGTGTGTGGGGGGGAGCCCTCCTCTGCTCTGAGCTGGTGCTCCAGGGAGGCTAGACTAGCCCGTTACAAAAGGTCAGGGCAGCCGGGTCATCTCTTGACACCTCCTGAGATTCCCCCTTTCCCAGCTCTTCCCCAAACTTGGCAGCTCCCATGTGGGGCTGGGCACCTGCACGAGAGGATGTTGTTTGCTGTGCATTGCGGGGAGCTGGCTTTGCTCTGACCAAGGTAGATTTGGGCTGGAGATTGCAGAGAAACCATCTGATGGGAAGAAAGGGGCCGAGCGCATCACGGGCTTCCTGAGGCTGCAGCCCCCGACGCACTTGGGCCTCAGACTCGGTGGAGCTCGGTGGGCGTTGGTGGCAGCCCTGAGGGGCCCCCCACTGCCCTGTCATGACGTCTGCTCTCATTGTCCTCTTCCTCGGTGAGTAATGGAGACAGGCAGGCTGTGGGTCCGTGGCGGGGGAATCTCAGACCAGAGTGTGTGTCCATGGGGGGGTGGGGATCTGAGACCAGGGCATCTGTCCATGGGGGATGGATCTGAGACCGGGGCATGTGCCATGGGGGGATCTGAGACCAGGGTGTAGGATCCAGATGCTCTGGGATCTGATCACTAATGAGCCGTCTCCTCTCCAGACTGCTGGCTGGCCGGGCATAGCGGGGCGTGGGGAGGTGAGTATCAGTCTGTGGGGAGGATGGTAACATCAAGGATGGTGGAGGGGATGCATCGGGTGGGGGAAAGAGGAACTGAGCCCTGAACCTTCCCCAAAACTGAACCCAAACTCCCCTGTGAGCTCAGACCTGGCCCCATTCTTCTGTGCCACTGCCCCATGCAATGGAGTAACTAGGAGCTGAATCTGGCGCCCAGGGTCTGACGAAGCAGATGGGAACCGTCCCCTGGTTCAATATCCTGCCCCACACAGGCTGTGAGGATCGGGGTGGGGGGTGGTGGCAGGTGGATTTATTTCAGCTCATACAAATGCTAACAGGTCCCATCCATGGGCTCTAGATCCCCTCAGGGAACTGAAACATTCATGGTCAATGCAGCCATGGGGGAGAACCCCCCAGATCCACCCCTGCCCCCAGATCTTCCCCCAGACCCATCACCCTCCCCTGCACTCACAGCCCCCGTTCCCAAGGCCTGGGGAAACGTGGGTCTTCTGTGACTCCTGCCGGTCACAGATTCTACTTCCCAACCCCAGGGTGGGGGGCAGAGCTGCAGGGGGCCCACCGGTCAGGCTCCCTGGCTGGCCTCAGGCGGGGCGGGGGGGCAGGTGATCTCTCATGCAGCCGGGTCCTGAGCTTCATATGGGTGAACCCCTTGCCCCCAAGCCCCATGGGCAGGCAGTGCCTACCCTGGTAGGGGACAGACTCCTAGAGAGGCCGAATGACGGATGGACTGAATTGGGGGAGCAGTGGTCAGCTGCAGCCGGTTCGCACCAGTTCGCGGGAAGCCCTTTTAGAACCGGTTGTCCCGTGCTTTTAAATGTAACAACCGGTAAAGCTCCGGCAGCTCTCCGCCCCTGGCCCCAGCTCACCTCTGCCTCCTCCCCTGAACCCTCCACCCCTCTTCTCCTCCCCCTCCCCTGTCTCCTGCGAATCAGCTGTTAGCGCGGGAAGCCTGGGAGGGCTGAGAAGCAAGCAACCGCTTCGCACAGGTGAGCTGGGGTGGAGGGGCACGAGGAGGGTTTCAGGGAGGCGCGGCCCAGCCGAGTGGCTCCAGCTCTGGCTCCAGCCCCAGCCCCGGCCCCCCGGATCTGGCCTAGGGGCCGACCTGCTCCGGCCCGGCCCCGCGGCTCCGGCCCAGCAGCTGACCTACTCCGCCCCGGCCCCAGCCCCAGCCCCGGCCCCCCGGATCTGGCCTAGGGGCCGACCTGCTCTGGCCCGGCCCCGCGGCTCCGGCCCAGCAGCTGACCTACTCCAGCCCAGCCCCAGCCCAGCGGCCGACCTGCTCCGGCTGAGCATGTCTGGCCCCGGCCCCAGTCCCGGCCGAGCGGCGCAGCTGTAGTGCCGCCAGCCACCTCCAGGCAGTGCAGTAAGGGAGCAGGAAGGGGGAGTTGAATAGAGGGCAGGGGAGTTCGGGGTGGTGGTGGGGTGGATAGGGGTCGGGGCGGTCAGAGGGCAGGGAACAGGGGGATTGAATGGGGGCAAGGGTCCTGGGGGGCAGTCAGGAAGGAGCAGGGGTTGGATGGGGCAGTGTGGGGCAGTTAGGGGCAGGGGTTCCAGGGGCAGTCAGGGGACAGAGAGAAGGTGGTTGGATGGGGCAGGGATTCAGGGGAGCCATCAGGAATGAGAGGAGGGGTTGCATGGGGCGGTGGGGGGCAGTCATGGGACAGGGAAGGGGGGGTGGATGGGGCAGGTGTCCCGGGGGGCGGGGGCGGACCACGACCACCTCGTGAGGTGAGGAGGAAGGAACCGGTTGTTAAGATTTTGCCAGCTCATCACTGGGGGGGAGAGAGGCAGGGGGCTGTGTCTCCCCTGTTTAACTCCTGTCTCTTGTTGAAAGCAGGGCGAGAATTTCCCAAACCCACCATCTGGGTGAGCCCCAGCAGGGCAGTGGCGCTCGGGGGAAACGTCACCATCCGCTGTGCGGGTCGGTACCCAGGCATGGAGTTCTTTCTGCATAAAGCTGGACGCCCGAACCCGCAGGTGCGGTCGGTGCCTGATGGGACCGTGGCTGAATTTCCCATCCCCAGTGTCAGCCAGGAAGATGGAGGGAGCTACACCTGCGACTATCGCTCCATAACGGATCAGAGTCGCTGGTCGGATCTCAGTGACCTCGTCGAGATCATTGTAGGAGGTGAGGGAGGGGCCCGGCTCAGTGCCTGGCTCCCAGCCCCACACCCAGCCAGATCCCCATGGGGTCTCTGCACCGATGGGATGCTCAGAGCCAGGCTCTGCCCTGATCCTTGAGCCCAGCAGAGGGGATGCCCGGCTGGGGAGCGGGGACGGAATCACTGGAGGGTTCCCCAGCCAGGGGAGAGCAGCAGCCACAGGAGATTTGGGGCTGAGAGAGGGGGATGCCTGCCCCCAGGGGAGCTGCAGAGCAGGGCGGGCCTTTCCCAGACAACACATCAGTTAGGGGGTGATGGGCGGAGCTGAAGGTTATAAACCTCAGTGTATAGTAGAGACTTGCATAGTCCCCTGCAAGTCAGTGGTGGTGCTGTGCAGAGAACCCAGGAGTCCTGGCCCCCATCCTCCCTGCTCTCCCCACTAGACCCCACTCCCCTCTCAGAGCCAGGGACAGAACCCAGGAGTCCTGGCTCCCAGCCCTCCCAGCACGGAAGCTAGGGACTGACTGGACCCTAGAGACTGGACTGCCCTGTCACCTGCTAGGGAGCAGAGCTCTGGGCCCCCAGGGGCTGGGGTTGCTCCGTGTCTCATGCTGTTAGCCCAGCGCTCAGAGGAAACTCTGGGCCCTGTGGAAAGGCATCCAGGAGCCCATCCCCAGGGCTGCCGCCAGGTCTGACCCATCACTGAGGCCGTGTGGTGAGGACGGGCCCCAGGACTGTGTCTCATGGCCTGTCTGCTTCCCACTGCAGAGCCCAGCTACCCCAAACCCAACATCTACCTGAGACCCGGCGGGGGGGTCTCTCTAGGGGGAGCTGTGACCGTCTGGTGTCGGGGGCAGCGCCGGGGCGTGCGGTTCGTGCTGAATAAAGAAGGACGCCATTTCCCATCTGTGGATTCGGATGGGTTTGAGGTTGTGTTTCCCATCAGCAACGTGAGCCGGAAGGACGGGGGGAGCTACAGCTGTTCCTATCACAGCAGATCGGAGCCGTTCGCCGTGTCGTACCCAAGCAACCCCGTGAAGGTGTTGGTGAGAGGTGAGGGGCCTGGCTCGGCATCCGCATTCCCAGCCCCAACCCCAGCCAGACCCTCATGGGGGCTCGGTGCCAATGGGACGCTCAGAGCCAGGCTCTGCCCTGAGTCCTGACCCAGCAGAGGGAACGCCAGGCTGGAGAGCGGGGACGGAGTCAGTGGGGGGTTCCCCAGCCAGGAAGGAGCAGCAGCCCCTGGAGACTTGGGGCAGGGAGGTGACTTTAACGCTGCCCCTTGTGCGTAGGAACCGTGAGTCGCTATTTAATCCCGAGATCCCCTCCCCTCTGTTCTCCAGCGCCCGCCCCAGGTAGTGCCCCGGCTGGAGATGAATGAGGCAGGGGCTGCAGGAGAAGTGGTGGCTTGGTGGACACGACGCTGGGCTGGGACCCAGGGGATCTGGTGCGGCCACAGACTCTGTGTGATGGGAGCACGTCGCGGTTTTCAAAGTGTCCTTCCTTGCGGGGGGGGGGCCTCAATCTTGGGGGATCTCAGGCTGAGCGCCCACAAATCGAGACGCCCCGAGTTAGTGGAGAACTCTGCAAACGCTGACCTCAATAGCGCTGGAGCCCTTGTGTTGAGGGAACATGTAGGGGCCACATCATGATCAGGGCCCCGTTGTGCCAGGCGCTGCATAAACACAGAGTGAAGAGACAGTCCCTGCCCCAGGGAGCTCACTAAAGAAAGTGAATCTGTCTGTGCCTCAGTTTCCCCCCCGTAGAATGGGGATAAAGATGCCTCACGGACTCCCTTCCTGAGAGCTCCCCCAGCCCTGAGACCACTGCAGGTAGTGAGACCTCCTCCCGTCCCGGGGCCACAGCGGTGGTCCTAGGGCTCAGGCTTCCGTGCCCCCTCCCACGCTTCTGCAGGGGATGAGGGTCGGGGTGCTGGGGCTTCTCCCGGCCTGCTCGTCTGGCGTCTGATCCACCACTGGTCGCAAAGGGTGGAGGGTGATATCTGAGTCGGTGTTTCAGCCCCTCCCTCCGCCCTGACAGACACTGGTTCTATTCCTGCAGGGGGAACCGACCTGGGCCACCCTGGAGCGGCACCGGCTCCCACCCGCCCGGGTAGCCCGGGACCAGGTACACGGCTGGGGCTGGGGAGAATCTATTGAGTCACAGATTATGGGGCAGCTTCCCCCAGTGGTTGCCCAGGGGGAGATGGAGGTTGTTCTAAGGGGCACTGACTCTCCCTGTCCCCCCACAGATGGATTTGGGAGGGGAGCAAAGCCTCCTGCTTGGACATGAACCCGCCACTAACGGGGCAGCCGGAGGCTTCCTCTGGGGGCAGCTGGGCCCATCAGTGGCCATGGAGCGGGGGCCTGGAGCTCCCTGCAAAGGAGCCAGGGGCAGCCACCATGGGAGGCGGGATACCGGGCTAGATGGGCCCGTTGGCCTGAGCCGGTGTGGCCGTGAGGAAGGGGGTGAAATGCCTTAGAAATGATGTCCAGGCTGGATCAGACAGCGCCCCCTAGCACCGTGCTGGGGCAATGGGGCCAACACTGACTAATGGGGAGAACGCTCCTTACTGAGCCCCCCGGCCTGCAGCCCAGCGTGCCCCAGTGCTACAAATCCCGCAAATCTTGCTTGCTCTGACCCCACTTGATGCCCTGGGGGCCCCCAACATCCTCCCCATAGAATTTTCTGCTGCCTGCGCCCTGTGGTGTCCCAGCCCCTTGGGCGCCGCCTGGGGTGGGAGGGGCTGGGGGGGAACGGACCAGCTGCTCACGGCTGCTGCTGTTTCCCAGGGGGATCGGAATCGCCGGCATCTCTGGGTCTGACCAGCTCCATCATCACCAGGGCGAGCGCGGCAGCCGCCGGCCTCCTCCTCCTCCTTGTGGCCTTCGTCTGCTTCAGAAAAACCCGAGCCAGTGAGTGCCCCGCCCAGCGAGGGAAGGGTTAAACCTGCCGCTAAGCAGGGCGGGATGGGGTCACGGCTTGGATGGGGGACTGTGCTGGGAAAACCAATTATGGCTGGGGTGGGGGCTCAGCAGGGAGTTCTGCTGCATGGGTTATCCCTGTACACACAGCTGTCCCACCCCAGAGGGGCTGCATTTTACCAGTCCCCGTGCCCCACCCCAGAGGTGGCCACATCTCAGCACCGGGCGAGGGGTCCCTGTATAAAGAGCCACCGGCACCGAGCCTCTCAGGTACATGCAGGGCTGGCTTTAGGCCGATTCAGCCAATTCGGCTGAATTGGGCCCCGCGCCAAGAGGGCCCCGCGCCGCAGCTGTCCACCCCGCCCCCAGCTCACTTCCCCCTCCTCCCCTCCCCTGAACGCTCCGCCCCCTCCCCTGCTTCTGAGACAAAGCAGGGGCAGGCTGGCAGCACAAGGTAAGCTGGGGTGGTGGGGGCAGGAGAAGGGCTCCGGGGAGGCGCGGCTTGTTCCCGCAGGCCCCAGCGGCTCTGACCCGGCTTGGCTCCAGCCCGGCCCCCGCGGCCCGGCTCGGCCCCCGCGGCGCGGCCCGGGTCGGCTCCGTCCCGGCCCGGTCCCCGCGGCTCGGGTCCCCCCCCACGCGGCGCGGCTCGGGTCCCCCCGTCCCCCGTCCCCCCCCGCGGCGCAGCTCGGGTCTCCCCGTCCCCCCCGTGGCACGGCGTGGCTCGGGTCTCCCCCCCCCTCCGCAGCGCGGCGCGGCTCGGGTCTCCCCCCCTCCCCGCGCGGCGCAGCTCGGGTCTCCCCGTCCCCCCGCGGCGTGGCTCGGGTCCCCCCCCGCCCCCCTCCGCGGCGCGGCGTGGCTCGGGTCCCCCCCGCCCCCCCCCGCGGCGCGGCTCGGGTCACCCCCCCGCCCGCCCCCGCGGCTCGGGTCCCCCCCACCCCCCCCCGCGGCGCGGCTCGGGTCCCCACCCACCCCCCCCGCGGTGCGGCTCGGGTCCCCCCCCCCGCCCCCCCCGCGGCGCGGCTCGATTCCTGGGGGCGGGGCTTGCAGCAACACCCGCCCCCAGGAATCGGGCCCTGCTCTTGCTAAAGCCGGCCCTGGGTACATGGGGTGCCAGGGGAGCCTCCGGCCTGTGGATCAGGTTCATGCAGGGGTTCTCAAACTGGGGGTCGGACCCCTGTGGGGGTCGCGAGGTGATTACCTGGGAGGTCACGAGCTGTCAGCCTCCACCCCAAACCCCGCTTTGCCTCCAGCATTTATAATGGTGTTAAATATAGAAATATAAATATTTTAAAAAGCGTTTCATTCATAACGGGATTCGCACTCAGAGGTTTGCTGTGTGAAAGGGGTCACCAGTAAAAAAATTTTTAGAGCCACTGAGCTACGGTGTTGTGCTGCCCCCTGCTGGTCCGGCCCAGCCCAGCAGGGATCCAGGCTCAGCACCAGCAGCAGAGGGGACCCCCCCAGGCCCCCCATCCCTGCTGCCCTGTGGGGGTGAGTGGCCGGCGCTGGGACCGGGGGATCCCGATCGGCTCATGGGGGATTCTGGTTTGTGTCCCTCTGCAGGAAAAGGAGCCGCACCGAGACTGAGCAGGTAGGAACCCGGCTCCTCCCCCCTCCCGATCGACCTGCTGGGGTCACAGGGCTCCTGGGTTCTGTCCCTGGCTCTGGGGGGGAAGTGGGGTTGGGGGCCAGGACTCCTCAGAGATGACCTGGGCCTGCTGACAGTGGAGAGGCACAGCCCCAGAACAGCTGGAGTCACACCACATCCGCCCCCCCTCCCGGAAAACAGTGACCCCCCCTGCAGCTCCCAGCTGGTCCTCAGCTTCTGCCTCTGCCTCTCCCTGTCCAGCGCAGCTCCCCAGCTGAGGGCCGGCTGCACCATGTGACCGAGGAATTGGGGGGAGCATGTGACCCTGTATGCCCCACCCATGTGTCACCTTGGCTTGGGTTCTGTCCCCAGCTCTGGCAGGGGAGTGGGGTCTAGTGGTTGCGGCGGGGGGGGGGTGTTAGGGAACAGGGTCAGTGTGAGGCAGGATGGGGGGCTCTCTCAGTGTGTTGGGGAATCTCCCTGTGGGTGGGGGGATATGACATTTACAAGTGGATTTTCTCTCTTTTAGCACCAGCCCCTGGAGGGTGTTGAAGACCCCAGCTATGCAAGACCCTGTCTGTGAGTAACACATCTAAGGGGGTACCTGGGTGGGGCAGGACCCCTGGGGAGGGGCGGGGCTTGTGGGGGCTTCACCCATACAGGGCAGGGTCTGATTTACAGCTGCCACTGGGCGGGACTAAGGGGAGGGTCCCAGAGGTAGCTGGTGTCAGCTGAGCATCTTGCCTCCCTCCACACCAGGTGGCTGGAGGTCCCCCTCCCCTCCCCCTCTAGTTCAGGGTCTCCCTCTGTGTGCCCCCCCATTCTTCCCCCCCAGGCCTGGGGCTTTAGTGTCCCCCCCTTCACTTCTCCATCAGACCTTCCCAGACAATAACCTGGGGAGAATCCCCATCCACTCCTGGCTCCCAGACCCCCACTTTAACCACTAGACCCCACTCCCCTCCCAGAGCGAGGGTGACAACCCAGGAGTCCTGACTCCCAGCCCCCCTGCCCCACCATAACCCCCATGACTCTGCTGCCATCTCTGTGCCTCAGTTTTCCTCTCTGTCACACAAGGCTAATGATCCTGGCCCATGCTGCGGGGTGAGGGAGGAGTGGCTGTGCAGGTCTCTGAGCCCCCTGGCTGGACAGAGGGGTCAGAGCTGGGTGTGGGGTTCTGCTCTGGGCCGGCCGGGGGTGCAGCTCAGCGGGTGTCTCTGTTCTACAGACTCCTCCATCGACGAAGGGAAAGAGACGCAGACCCTGGTAAGTGTCCCTGTCTGCCCGCGGGCCCTGACCCCCAAACCCTGATCCACATGGGCCCCACTCACTTTATCTGGCACACTCAGTTTTATGGGGTGGGGGTCAGGTTGCTGGGAGGGGCTTGTGGGATCGCCAGCTGGGATGGGAGGGGCTTATGGGCTCCTGGGGGTGAGAGGGGAGAGAGTGACTGGAGTGTGTGTGTGTCCCTGTCATCCCCTGCTGGAGGGGACAAGCCCTGCTCTGTGTGAATGTGTGTGTGTGGTGGGGGTTGGTACACACACACACACACAGACACACACACACACACTCCAGTGACTCTCTTCCCTCCCACCCCCAGGAGCCCGACCCTGGTGCTGACGGACTCACCTACGCCGAGCTGGACCACCAGGCGCTGCAGGTCAAGCGGGGGGACCTAGCCCCTGCTCACGAGCCCGCCCAGCCCAGTGTGTACGCCGCGATCAACGTGAGCCGGGGGGCCCCGCAGTGAGAGCCCCCCCCAGCCATGGGGCGCCGACACCAGCAAGACTTATTGACTCACAGACTTTAAGGCCAGAAGGTCCATCGTGATCATCTGGTCTGAGCTGCTGCACATCGCAGGCCACAGAGCCTCACCCACCCACTCCTGTAGCAGACCCCAGCCTCCGGCTGAGTCACTGATGGCCTCAAATCATGGGTTAAAGATGTCAAGTTACAGAGAATCCACCAGTGACACTAGTTGAAACCTGCCAGTGCCCCGCGCCCCAGGCTGCAGACGAAGGTGAAACCCCCGCAGGGTCTCTGCCAATCTGACCTGGGGGGGAAATTCCTTCCCGACCCCAGATACGGCGACCAGTTAGACCCTGAGCATGTGGGCAAGACCCACCCGCCAGACACCTGGGGACGGATTCTCTGTAGTAACTCAGAGCCCTCCCCAGCGAGTGTCCCGTCTCCGGCCATTGGAGAGATTTGCTGCTGTCAGTCGCGGACCCTGGCAGAATCTCCCCAAGGGATGAGTCGCTTTCCCTCAGGGGGCACAAACTCTGTCTGCTGCCAAACATCCTTGTCTCGGGAATCCTCGTGATCACTCCCGACCTGACAGCCGCACCCTGGACTCGAACCCACGGCCCCGCGAGCACCAGCCCCTGCGGCACCAGCGAGATGAGCTGCCCCTGCGCTGGGCACATTGAGCTCCCCTCGGAGCAGCCCCTGGAGGGCGCCGGGGTCCCACTCGCTGGCCCAGCTGGGCCGGTCTCTGCCTGCGTCTCTCAGTGGGGAGTGGGGGTGGGACCCGGCATGGGGGGGCACCACCTGTGTCTGTGGGAAGCCTGGGGCACTGGGGCTGGACTCTCGATAACTAATCCCTTCCCGGCCAGATTCCCAGCACCACCCGCTCTGCCTGCTCCCTTTCCTTAGGGCCGGGCACCCGGCATTTCACAGCCACGGTCACCCCACCCGCCTGCCACCCACCCCTTCGCAGCCAGCTCCTGCCTCGGGTCCCCATCAAGTCTAAACCAGCCGACCCGAGTTACAGCCTCCCCCTCAGACACCCGCATCGTCCCCCAGCCATCCAGGGCCGCACTGGCAGGGTGCGTTTGGCCCTAGCGCTTTCCAAACCGGCGTCTGGGTCGTTGAGCCCTTGTGTTCTTGGGGGATTTATCGCCCAGCCCCGAACCGCCGCCCACATCCTGTAGAATCCCAGCCCCCCCCACCCCAAGACAGCCCCCCATGGGGACACTGTGTCTGGCCCTGGCACTGTAATAACGGTGCTTACTGCCCCGCCCCGGTGTCTGTCCCCCTCCTCTCTCTGCAGTGGGGTCCCCCAGCCCCTTTTCTCTCCCCCCTTTCTCCCTAGACCTCCCCCGCCCTGTATTTCTATTGTACAAACCCCCAGAGCTTCCTTCTCCCCTGCCCCCCAAATCTCCCCACTCCAGGGGGGGCTGTGATACCGGAGCCTCCAAATGTCCCCTCGTGGTGGGTTCAGCCAAAGAAGGTGAGTGAGAAGTTCAGACAGCGTCATGGGAACCTGGATGAATGAACGTTGGGGGAAAGTTGGCGAGACAGAAAGACGGGATTAGTCCAACCCGACCGGCTGCCGGACAGAACCCACGGGCCGGGCTGGGGCCCGCCTGGGACACGGGAGAAGTGGGGGAGCAGAAATCTGTGACCCAAAATTAGGGTGTTGGAAACAAGGCCTCATTGGTGGATAAAATATTGCGGGGATGGGCTGTGCCACCCACCATCCCTTTTAGGGGCTCTGTACTCACCGCTACGGACCCAGCTCCATGGAGATGTTCTGAGCAGAGCAGCTGGAGAGAGGGACCCCGACGCCATCGCCCCTCCCCCGGCTGAACCCCCGACCCGGGAGGAAAAAAATTTTAACAGATTTTAACAGATCAGATTTTAACAGCAGCCGCGGTGACGCCGGCTCCAGCCCAGCTCCGCTGGCTCCTCTGCCCCCAGGACAGTCGCTAGCGTCTCCGGGGCCAGCGGGGAGACGCCCAAACCCGGGGGATTTTCCGGCTAGAGACTCGCTCCAGCGAACGGGGCCGGGGCTGGAACAAACCCCTCGTTTCACACGGCGCCTGCCACGGCTCCCCTGGTTCCTGCCCTGCTGTGTCTGTAACAGCCGGTCCCAGGGGTCAATGGGGGGTTTGCCGTGGGGCTGAGCAGGCTGCGGGCTCTGGATCCCACCCCCAGCCCGTGTTTAACCCTGTTCAGTGTGGGGCAGGGGCTGGGGAGATTGAGAGAAGTAGATTGGGGGTGTTGGGAGGCAGGTTGAGGGGAGAGGGTTTGGGATGGGGGACAGGAGTTTCAGGGCAGA
Source organism: Malaclemys terrapin pileata (assembly GCF_027887155.1). Taxonomy (NCBI): domain Eukaryota; kingdom Metazoa; phylum Chordata; order Testudines; family Emydidae; genus Malaclemys; species Malaclemys terrapin. The sequence continues at coordinate 312,599 of NC_071524.1, forward strand.
CAGGTTCCCCCAAAGGTCAGAGCCGGGGGCAGGATTGTTTGGGGGTGTGAGGGGAGGAGGGGCAGACGGTGCCCCCCAGGAGGGAGCTGCCATTTCCACTCCTCGGCAGCTTCCCCTCTCACTGCCCCCCTCCTACTCCTGCCCCCTCAGTCCTGAGTGCCCCACTTTTTTCCCATCAACCTCCTGCCCCCCTGTGACGAACTGGGACTGTTCTTGCTGGGGTGTGGGAATGCTGACAGGGGAGTGTGACTAGGATGGTCTGCATCGGGGGATGGGAGCCGGCCCAAGGGAACATACCTGAGCTTGTAACATGAGAACCCAGGAGGGGGTTGGAGGTCAGGTGACTCCGGGGCCCGGGGAAACCGAAAAAAGGCTGTGGGAGGGGTCGCTGAAGGGGGAGTGCTGGAAGCAGGCTGGAAGGAGGCTGGAGAGATGGCTGGGAGGCAGAGATGGCTCTGACCCCCCCAAGGGGGGTGGGCTGGCATGCCCTGGGACCCCAAGCTGGACCTAACTGAGGGGGGGCCCTGTTGTCTGTGCCTGCAAGACCTGTCTTGGACTGTATTCCTGTCATCCAAATAAACCTTCTGCTTTACTGGCTGGCTGAGAGTCATGGTGAATCGCAGGAAGCCGGGGGTGCAGGGCCCTGAGTTCCCCGATACTCCGTGACAACTGGTGGCAGCGGCGGGATCTACTGCACCCCGTGGACGGCGCTTCCTGCAGTAAGTGACTGGGGAGCAGTAAAACGAAGGGGGATTGACGGGGACCAGGCCTGCTGAAGAGTGGGAGAGAGACGGTTATTACCCCTGGGAGTGTGTGACCAGCGAGAAGGACTTTTGCAGTAACAGGGTCCCCCGGGGGGATCGCAGCGAGTGGTCCCAGGGGCGGAGGAGTCTGCAGCTCGACCCTGGCAGAGAGGTGGTGACCTCGAGAAGGGCTGGCACACTAGGGGTCCCCCTGGGAACTGTGGGGAGCTGTGAGCACACAGGCCGGTGTGTGGCCAGCAGGAAGATGTATGCCAAGCGGCTTAAGAGCGACCTGGTGGAGCTGTGCAAGCAGAGGCGGCTGCGCATTGGGAGGCTCACCAAAGAACAGCTCATTGCCCAGCTGGAGGCGGAAGATCGCGCGAATGAACTGATCCCTGTGTCTCAGGGAAGCAGCCTGGCAAACGCAGCGCAGGCACCAGTGTCTGTCCCAGCTGGGAGTGGTCAGCCGGCTGCTGAGGGCTTCCCGAGACCCCTCCTTCCTATGCCTAGGGGAAGGGTGGGGAGGAGCCCAGCAAATACCGAGGACGCCGTGACCCCCCCGGCCAGCAGGGGATCCCCCCGGCGAAGCCCGCCGGCCAGCAGAGGATCCTCCCGGCGACGTTCGGCATCCGGGGAGCGGAATTGGCTGGAATGGGAGAAAGAGCTAAAACTGAGAGAGCTGGAGGATCGTGAACAACAGAGACAGCATGAACGGGAGGAGAAAGAGAGACAGCATCAGCGTGAACGGGAGGAGAAAGAGAGACAGCGTCAGCATGAACGGGAGGAGAAAGAGAGACAGCATCAGCGTGAACGGGAGGAGAAAGAGAGACAGCATCAGCGTGAAGAGAGACAGAGACAGCATGAACGGGAGGAGAATGAGAGACAGCGTCAGCATGACCTGGAACTGGCGAGATTGAAGGGCAGCGAACCCCCGGCTGCGGTGAGTGAGGGGGGACCCAGGACTGCACGGAGCTTTGATAAGTGCATCATGGCCCCATACAAGGAGGGGGAGGACATGGATGACTTCCTGGAGGCCTTTGAGACGGCCTGCGAGCTGCACCGGGTGGATCCCGCGGACAGACTCCGGGTCCTTACCCCCTTACTGGACCCCAAATCCGTGGCATTGTACCGCCAACTGGGAGAGGCAGAGAAAGGGGACTACGAACTATTCAAAAAGGCCCTGCTACGTGAGTTTGAGCTGACTCCTGAGATGTACCGGGAAAGGTTCCGGAGTCAAGATAAAATCCCTGAGATCTCATATCTGCAACTAGCCGTCCGCATGGAAAGATACGCCAGCAAGTGGGCTGGTGGGGCCCAGACGAAGGAGGACCTGATTAAACTGCTGGTACTGGAGCAACTGTATGAGCGGTGCCCATCCGACCTGAGGCTGTGGTTGGTGGACAGAAAGCCAGAGAACCCGCGACACGCCGGGCAGCTGGCTGATGAGTTTGTAAAGAGCCGGTCAGGGGGTGGCAGGGAGGAGCCCCAAAGGAACAGGCCCGCCGCGATGCAGAGAGAGAGTCACCCTGGCACCTCCCAAAGGGGGAATATGGGGAATCCCCTCCCACGGGGAATGCCCAGCGTCAGGGATAACCGACCGGCTCGAGGGGACCCACAGGACATGAGCTGCTATTACTGCGGCCGAAGAGGCCACGTTCGGACCCAGTGCCCCAAGCTCAAGGACAGACTGAGCAGACCGAACCCGCATAGGGTTAACTTGGTAGAGGCCCAGACGGACGAGGGGCAGGCTTCTCACACAAGAGGGGCTGGCAGCTTATCAACTGCTCAAGAGAGAGAAGGGCCCCAGGCCAGCTCCTCTAGGGGGCTGGATGCCCCAGACTCAGGGTTTTTGGTTTATACGGTGGGCGCGGGGCTGTCCCTCCGGAGAGAGTACCTTGTTCCCCTGGAGGTGGATGGGAGGAAGGTCAATGGATACTGGGATACGGGCGCAGAGGTGACGCTGGCCCGGCCCGAGGTGGTGGCCCCAGATCAGGTGGTGCCCAACTCCTACCTGACCCTGACGGGGGTGGGCGGAACACCAGTCAAAGTGCCCGTGGCAAGGGTACACCTGAAGTGGGGGGCCAAGGAGGGCCCCAAGGATGTGGGGGTACACCCGTATTTGCCCACTGAGGTATTGATGGGGGGGGACCTGGAGAACTGGCCAAGCAACCCCCAAAAGGCACTGGTTGTGACCCGCAGTCAGAGCCGGCGAGGGGCCCTGCGCCCTGGCCTTGGGGGGGGTGCCTTGCCTGAGGCGCAGGACCCTAACCTGGTGGGGAGGGAACGCCCAGGGACACGGCTCAGGGAGGCTGCAGCTTCAAACCCAGCGGGCGAGAAAGAGCAGGTGGCCATCCCTGTCCCAGCTGCTGAGTTCCAGGCCGAGTTGCAGAGAGATCCCTCCTTGCGGAAGATAAGGGACCTGGCCGACCTCAATGCGGTACAGACCATGGGACGAGGTGGCCGGAAAAGGTTCCTGTGGGAGAAGGGGTTTCTGTACCGAGAATGGGCTCCCCCAGGGAAAATGGAGTCAGGGGGGATCAGGAGGCAGCTGGTGGTACCCCAGAAGTATCGCCGCCAGCTGCTGTGCCGGGCCCATGATATTCCCCTCTCAGGGCACCAGGGAACCTGGCGTACCCAGCAGAGGCTGCTACGGAGCTTCTACTGGCCGGGGGTCTTTGTTACTGTCCGACAGTACTGCGGATCCTGTGACCCCTGTCAGAGGGGGAGGAAGGCCTGGGACAAGGGGAAAACAGCTTTAGGACCCTTGCCCAGCATAAAGGATCCTTTCCAGAGGGTGGCCAAGGTTAAAAGGGCGGCTCTAAACCAAGAGAGCCCAAAGCACAGACCTCCAGACTGGAGCGCTGGGAGAAAACCACAGCCCAGTTGGAACCCCAGAGGTATGGGGGTGGGAAAAGGGCACAGGCCGCATAAATCTTCCCACATGCGAACTGCGAGTGCCATCAAGCACCCCCGACCTAAGGGGGGGCGTGGAACTGAAGGGGCCTGGTGTAACTCCCACCAAGGAACTGGAGGGATGCGGGGGCATCCATGGGAACGGGGGTAGGTTCGAACTTCCCCAGGTCACTGGCTAAAGTGACCCTGCTCAGTTCGGTCTCGAAGGGGGGAGAGATGTGACGAACTGGGACTGTTCTTGCTGGGGTGTGGGAATGCTGACAGGGGAGTGTGACTAGGATGGTCTGCATCGGGGGATGGGAGTCGGCCCGAGGGAACATACCTGAGCTTGTAACATGAGAACCCAGGAGGGGGTTGGAGGTCAGGTGACTCCGGGGCCCGGGGAAACCGAAAAAAGGCTGTGGGAGGGGTCGCTGAAGGGGGAGTGCTGGAAGCAGGCTGGAAGGAGGCTGGAGAGATGGCTGGGAGGCAGAGATGGCTCTGACCCCCCCAAGGGGGGTGGGCTGGCATGCCCTGGGACCCCAAGCTGGACCTAACTGAGGGGGGGCCCTGTTGTCTGTGCCTGCAAGACCTGTCTTGGACTGTATTCCTGTCATCCAAATAAACCTTCTGCTTTACTGGCTGGCTGAGAGTCATGGTGAATCGCAGGAAGCCGGGGGTGCAGGGCCCTGAGTTCCCCGATACTCCGTGACACCCCCCAATGCCCTACACCCCTCTCTGACCCACATTCCCTGAGGGAGTTCAGGGGGTATGAGAGGATAGGGGATGGGGTGGGCAGAATGGGGGAGGGGACTAGGGCATGAGGGGACATAATGGGGGGGGTGAAGGGACATGGGACAGGGGCAGAATTGGGGGGAGAGGGACCTGATGGGGGGCATGTGAGGAAACTACAGAAAGGGAGAGGGGAGACAGGCCGGGAGCAAAAAGGGGGGACATGGGGGTTGGGGGACATGTATGGGGGGAGCAGACACAGGCCATGGGTTAGAACAGGGGAATGGGGACGAGGGGATATGGGACGGGGCTGGTGTTAGGGGGACGTGATGGGGGAAGGAATGCAGGGCCAGGGGGCTGAGGAGCCAAATGCATGAACGTTGGGGGTGGGGGGTGAAGGGCAAACGAGCTGGGGCATCTGCTGGGGGGGTTCTCTTGAGCTCTGTCCCCATGTTCTTGCCCCCTCCCCTTTCTGGGGGGGCTGGTCGGCTCCCCCCCGTGTCTCTTTCGCAGCCTCCTGAGGTCACAGAGGGAAACTCGGCTCAGCCATTGGCCCCTGTGAGCTCTGCCCCGGGCCCTGAGCTGCGCAGACCCACTGCCCCGGGGATGGGCTGGGGAAGGGACACGGGGCCTTTCACCTCTAGGGGGCTGGCTCTGATCTGTGTCCTTTTCTCTAAGCACCAGACTCCACCCCTCAACCAGAGCCAAGGAGAGAACCCAGGAGTCCTGGCTCCCAGCCCCTCCTCTCCAATCACTAGACCCCACTCCCCTCCCATAGCTGGGGTATATAACAGGGTAGGTGCCAAGCATCAGGTTTACGCAGTTTCACTGGCAGTAACAGAAACAGGAGGCGAGCGCCGGCTCTGGGCAGACTTCCCCTTTCGCGGTTTTATCGGCTGCTCCTTTATCAACTCTGGATCTAAATGTATCCCTCCCTCCCCCACTCACGGGGGCTAGAAACCACAACCCCTCCCAGCTTCCCGTCCTGTCTCTGTGCCACATCACTCCGCTAAGATTAGCGTCGGCAGCTGTTATGCTTATGTAGTAGTAGGATTTTATGTTTGTATTTTACATAATTTAGAATAAAGAATAAAAAATAATAATGTAGCATGTATTAAAAGTATTGGTGTATGCTTTGATTATATCCTGTCAGCCATGCTTTTAAACTAGCAGAAAGGAATGGCCGTTTGGTAACGATGCATCAGCCGGAATCTGTGTCTGGGCTGATTTCAAGGCAGTAACAGACCTTTTAAGGTCACCACTTTGTTGTAGGTTTAGCATTTTAAAATAATTAAAAGAATACCATGATTGTTTTCTTTTGCATTGCAACTTGATGTTCCTGTTCAAAATGTTCTGTGTAGATTAATTCTGTTTTGTGTGTGAATGAGGAATGTGTGTGTTAAGAGATAAGTGTGAAGACCATCGCTGAACCAGATGTACAAGGGAGGAACTGGAGACAGACGCAGGGGCACCAGGAGGCTGCAACATGCCCCTATTGAAATGTCAAAGGAGAGCAAATTGACAACTATAAAGAGGAGACAGGCACCTATCAATGGGGACAAAATAGCCGTGATCAAAACCAGCCCGGGGTAACTCTCTAAAAAATGTAATAAAAAAAGAAAATAAAGAACGAGAAGGACAATTTAAGAAAACAAGCACTCGTCAAACAACAATTGATTACAGCATGACGATGCAAAACTCATTGGTCCCAATGAAGGAAAATCACTGTATAAACAGGGGGCCTTGCCATGAAACTTTGGGTTCATCCTGCCAAGACTTCCCCAGAGCATCGTGTCGCGACCGACAGAACCCGGCTCCTCCCCTACCCATGATCAACCTAGCTGGCCACTAGATTATTCTGAACTCTGGACTGGTAACTATAACATCGACTGGCGGGACTCTGTGTGTGTGTGGGGGGGTGTCATTGGATGCATATGATAATTGTTATATCTTCAATAAATGCAGCGTATTGCCTTTTCCCCTGAAAAAGATCCTGTGTGCTTCTTATAAGCATAATATTTTTGGTGGAGAATTGCGAAAGAGGGAAGACATACACTGTGATTGGTGAAAATACTGCTAAAAGGTATCCCATACATATGAAGTGATCGATCATTCAGCTGTGCAGATCCCCGGTCATAGAGGTGCCGGGCAATAGGAGGAGATTAACGTCCTCGCTCCGACCCATCTGTTGGGGAAAACTATACAAATGAAATATATACAAACTGTCTAGGTATGTACACCCCCGGTCATAGAGGGGCCGGGCCATAAGGGTGAGGATTAGAGTCCTCGCTCCTACCCGTCTGTCAGGGAAAAATTGCATAGGTGAATATACCCTCGGTTGTAGCAGGATCGAGCCCAAAAGGCAGGGGGCTTAGCGTTCCCCCCTCCTGTTCTGCCAGGCAGAGTTTTTAGTGGGTATAGACTTTTTGTGTTTTGCAAGTCCCAGGACAAGCATGGGCAAATAAGAAATAGATTTCTGTAAGACCTTATTGTGAAGGATATAGGAGTGTGGGATATTGTTGTGATTTCACAATTTTTAAAAAAATGTTAAAGAAAAGGGACCAGGAAGGGTGGGGGCTAGTTGAGATGCCCACCCTCCTTGCTAAATTGGTAGTGGAAGAAAGCCGGTGCCCATGGGAAGGGACGGTTCAGTAAGAAAAGCAGGATCGGGCCCAGACAGGCAACAGATCAAGAGATTGGAAAACAGGTCGGGAGCCCTGAGGGGCATAGTGGCTGGAGTAAGGGAAGCCGTAAGTACAGGCAGGGGGATTTCAGATCCCTGGGACAATATTTGGAATAGTGAAATCTGGGCTGATGAACATGTCATTTTGGGAGATAAGCAAGTGATTTAAGGAAAGGGAGCGAGACGTTAACCCTGCAGAGGCTGGAGGGAATTAAGCAGTTGAACGTTGTAACGGTGTTAGAGAAAAAGAGAATTCTTGGTTTCTTTGCAGCCATTCTGAAGGAAAACGGGCCCTTTTCCAAAGGAATGTCTGTAAGTAATCCAGGCAAAGAGACAATCTGATTGAAATCATTTGACTATGGACAATGTAGTCAAATTTGCTGAAAGAACATAAGGGAGTTCTATTGAAACTTAACTGCCCCCAAATGTATAGAAATGTAATCTGTGTACAGCTGTGTATAAATAGATTGTGTACAGATGTGGAGTGTTTAGAACCTAAACCAACACTCCTGGTTTGTAAAACTGCTTTGCAGGTTTCAAATACATTTTTGTTTTGTTTTGTTTTTAAATAATACCACTAACGAATTCACCCTTTAACTCCCCTGTGTGGCCAGTGCTAAAGGCAGACGGCCAATCCTGGTGTTTAACCATTGATCATAGAAGAATCCATAAGGGCACCATCCCTATGGTTCCTACTGTGACTGATATGACACAGGTCATACAAACAGTGCCGGCCACATCCAAATATTTCTCAGTTGTTGATCTGGCCAAGTGTGTCTTTGCCACCCCCCTACATCCGGACTCACAAGATCCGTTTGCCTTTACCATACAGGAGCAACAACGGACCTTTTGTCGGTTGCCCCAGGGATATCACAACAGCCCGGCTATTGCCCATCGGCATGTTGTGGATTTGCTAGACCAGTTGAGCCCACAGGAAAGGCCTTTTGTGTGTTCATCTGTAGATGACATTTTGATATTTGGGGAAACTGAGGCACAAATGCAAACACTAACGGAAAAAGTGTTGGCACGAATTCAGGAAACGGGGATCAAAGTAGCCTTAGACAAGGCTCAGCTGGTGCTATCTCAGATTACACACCTGGGCGCAGTCATTGGACAAGAAGGGAGACAGGTAGATCAGAGGAAGGTGAGGCCGGCCCCTCCTGACGCCCACTCTTTAAGAGTAGAGCTAGGAGCATTCCATTTTCTTAGCCCGCACATTTATAAATGTGCTGAAATAACTCACCCCTTGTAAAACCTGCTAAAAAAAAAATCCAAATGAAATTGGGGAAAAGAGCAGAACTCCGACTTAACCCCGCTAAAGCAGAAGCTCTCACAGCCCCAGCTCTGCATTTCCCTGATGAATCAGCCTCTTGGTATTCGGTTGGCGGCTAAAAAAGTGGAAGAAATTTTAAAAAGGCTAAAACAAGTAGCAAAATAAACATGTATGAAGAATAATGTTAAAACATGGGGGTGAAATTGTGTGCGGTGCTCTCAGGACAAGGCTTGTCCTCCGCACCAACCCAGGATGCACCACCGAAGGCTTGGGCCGTGGCACAGGGTTCCAATTGATTTTATTGATAAACGGCCAAGGAGTAAGGAAGGATTCCAGTATTTATTGGTGATAATCGATTCCTTTTCCGGATGGGTGGAGGCATTTCCCACTAAAGATAATAGCACCAGGGCAGTGGCCCAAAAGTTCTTTAATGAGGTGGTGTGTAGATACGGCACCCCCGAAATAATAGATTCTGACAATGGAGGAGCCTTTGTAAAAAAAAATCTTTACAACACTAATACAAGCCTTACAAACTAAACAAAAGCTCCATGTACCAGACCGGCCTCGGTCCTCAGGCCAAGTAGAGGGCATGAACCGCACTATTAAGGAAGTGCTCTGAAAGGCAGTAAATCACACAGGAAAGAAATGGCCAGATAAACTTCCTCTAATTTTGGCTGCCATCCACAGCAGTAATAAACGAAGGATAAAAATTCAGCCCTTTCAAATTCTGTTTGAACATCCAATGCGCCTAATGATTGATCCGAGTTACCCGGCACAGGGTGAAGAAGAGAGCTCTAATATAACCCAGCATGATTATTTTCAATGGCTCAGTTACAAGAAAATAAAACCACCCTCCAGGATAGGGTTAATCAGGCCATCGAACACATGAACAACAAATTCCATCAAAGGCCCATAAAACAGCCCTGTGAGATACAGGGGACCAAATCATGTACCTTAAAATAAAAAAGTCACTCACTAAAATCAAAATGAATAGGCCCTTACTCCATAGTAAACCGCCTTACCCATTGGTATACCGCATTGGAAAGAATAAAAAACTAAACTCAGTCCATGTTTCACAAATTACATTGTTTACATAAATAATAATGTTTAAATTCTTTGCAGAAAAGAACATCCCAAAACCTGAGCACAAAGCGCTGCTTAACCACCACAATTTTAATCCACAGGAAATGAGACTCCAGTGTAAGGTTTGGCTTTACCTGCTTCTGGGAACTTTTAGTGCCAAATAATTAAAGCAATCGTGGGAAAAAATGCAGCCCTCCTCCTAAACCAATCTTTAAGGAATAATTCACTCCCTGCCAACCAATCATGGATTCCTACCCGTAATCCGGTAATCCTCATGGAATGGTATCATAAAAACACTAGCCAAATCTTAAAACCTTTAAAAAATACCAATGTGTATGCCTAAAAAAGTGGAACTTAAAGTTCACCTTATAAACACCACTAAAAATAAAAATAGAAGGTCCCTTTAAAAATACCACCTGGAGTTCCAGCTACCCACAATTACCATATCAGTAAAATAAGCCTGTTAAGACAGGAACAATACTAACAGTTATTGTGGGGTACTGTCCAATACCCTGTAATAAATTGAATCTATAGTTCCCGGACACACGCAGCAAAAACTATGCATTCAAAAAAGTACCCCAATTAAAATAAAAAAAAAACAAAATTGTATATAAGCCAAAGCAATCCAGTAAATTTTTTGTTAAATCCACTATTAATACGAATAAAAATTGGTAAAAATTAAACTCAGCTAAACGTGTCTAAATTAAAACCTAAATGTTCACCCTACTCCCTTCCTAGCCTCAACAAAACCACATCAACACGCCAATGGCCAAGCAAAACAAAATATAGTAAACACCATATTTTAAAAAATGGTTTTAAAGCACAAATTATTAATACTAGAAACCTAAACGTAATTAAAAATATATTAAGTTCCTTGTCACAACTGCAAAATAGTCTTATTCACAAGGAGGCAAATACTGCTGTAAACTTAATACAAATAAATCTAAAAAAACCCTAAAGGCAACATAAAATATGTGGCGGTGGCTAAACACCACCTCCTAGCTGCTATATAAACAACAAATAAAATTAGGGTGACCAGATAGCAACCGTGAAAAAACAGGACAGGGGGTGGGGGGTAATATTTGCCTATATCAGAAAAAGTCCCCAAAAACGTGACTGTCCCTATAAAAATGGGACATCTGGGATCCTAAATAAAATTAAAAAATAAAATTGCCTTGGCCATAGGATGCACAGAGATGCACATTCTTAGTTTAGCATAAGAACATAAGAACGGCCGTACCGGGTCAGACCAAAGGTCCATCCAGCCCAGTATCCTGTCTATTGAGAGTGGCCAATGTCAGGTGCCCCAGCGGGAGTGAACCTAACAGGTAATGATCAAGTGATCTCCCTCCTGCCATCCATCTCCACCCTCTGACAAACAGAGGCTGGGGACACCATTCCTTACCCATCCTGGCTAATAGCTATTAATGGACTTAACCACCATGAATTTATCTAGTTCTCTTTTAAACCCTGTTATAATCCTAGCCTTCTCAACCTCCTCAGGCAAGGAGTTCCACAGGTTGACTGTGTGCTGTGTGAAGAAGAACTTCTTTTTATTTGTTTTAAACCTGCTGCCTATTAATTTCATTTGGTGGCCACAAGTTCTTATATTATGGGAATAAGTAAATAACTTTTCCTTATTCACTTTCTCCACATCACTCATGATTTTATAGACCTCTATCATATCCCCCCTTAGTCTCCTCTTTTCCAAGCTGAAGAGTCCTAGCCTCTTTAATCTCTCCTCACAGGGGACCCGTTCCAAACCCCTAATCATTTGAATTGCCCTTCTCTGAACCTTTTCTAATGCCAGTATATCTTTTTTGAGATGAGGAGACCACATCTGTACGCAGTATTCAAGATGCGGGCATACCATGGATTTATAGAAGGGCAATAAAATATTCTCTGTCTTATTCTTTATCCCTTTTTTAATGATTCCTTACATCCCGTTTGCTTTTTTGACCGCCGCTGCACACTGCGTGGACGTCTTCAGAGAACTATTCACGATGATTCCAAGGTCTTTTTCCTAATTAATTATAGCTAAATTAGTCCCCATCATATTGTATGTATAGTTGGGGTTATTTTTTCCAATGTGCATTACTTTACATTTATCCACATTAAATTTCATTTGCCATTTTGTTGCCCAATCACTTAGTTTTGTGAAACTTTCCCACTTCACCGTTTACCCCTTTCTCCAGATCATTTATGAATAAGTTGAACAGGATTGGTCCTAGGACTGACCCTTGGGGAACACCACTAGTTACCCCTCTCCATTCTGAGAATTTACCATTAATTCCTACCCTTTGTTCCCTGTCTTTTAACCAGTTCTCAATCCATGAAAGGACCTTCCCTCTTATCCCATGACAACTTAATTTACATAAGAGCCTTTGGTGAGGGACCTTGTCAAAGGCTTTCTGGAAATCTAAGTACACTATGTCCACTGGATCCCCTTGTCCACATGTTTGTTGACCCTTTCAAAGAACTCTAATAGATTAGTAAGACATGATTTCCCTTCAGTGGTTTAAGCATTGGCCGGCTAAACCCAGGGTTGTGAGTTCAATCCTTGAGGGGGCCACTTAGGGTGGGGGGAACTGTCAGGGACTGTACTTGGTCCTACTAGTGAAGGCAGGGGACTGGACTCAATGACCTTTTAAGGTCCCTTCCAGTTCTATGAGATAGGTATATCTCCATATATTATTTAAAGAAACCATGTTTACTTGTGCCCAACAAGTTATGTTCTTCTATGTGTCTGACAATTTTATTCTTTACTATTGTTTCAACTAATTTGCCCGGTACTGATGTTAGACTTGCCAGTGTGTAATTGCCGGGATCACCTCTAGAGCCCTTTTTAAATATTGGCATTATATTAGCTATCTTCCAGTCATTGGGTATAGAAGCTGATTTAAAGGACAGGTTGCAAACCATAGTTAATAGTTCGGCAATTTCACATTTGAGTTCTTTCCGTTAAACTTAAACACAAAATGTTTTGGGTAATATCTGGAAATGTTCAGGTATTAACGCATCTTTTCAAATAACAAAAAGGGTACTTGTTCAATACCTACAAATATAAATAAATGCAATATGTTTCTAGCATGGTTAAGCCTAATTTATTAGTAAAATTATTGTTAAAATTGCTCATCAACAATCTGTAAAAACAAAAATATAAAAAGTAACTCTGCTCCCAAAATTGACCATGGGATCCTGTTGGTTACCCAGGGTTATGGGTCAGTAAGCGAATAAAAAGAAAAGGGTGTATGGAATGAAGCCCTCGGAAATGGGTGTGCTTGTCCCTACCTGTCACCAAAAAAAATGTAGCAAAAACACATTATTAAAAACATGTGTCTGAAATTAACTAAAAAGAATGTGACACGTGTTTTGTACAATGGACAATCTGTATGTAAAAACACAACAATATCCCACACTCCTATATCCTTCATAATAAGGTCTTACAGAAATCTATTTCTTATTTGCCCATGCTTGTGCTGGGACTTGCAAAACACAAAAAGTCTATACCCACTACAAACTCTGCCTGACAGAGCAGGAGGGGGGAACCCTAAGCACCCCTACTTTTTGGGCTCGATCCTGCTACGATCGAGGGTATATTCACCTATGCAATTTTTCCCCAACAGACGGGTAGGAGAGAGGACTCTAATCCTCCCCTTATGACCCGGCACCTCTACAACCTGGGGTGTGCACACCTGAATGATCAATCATTTTATACGTATGGGATACCTTTCAGCAGTATTTTCAACAATCACAGTGAACAGCGCACTACCTGAGAAGGAGGTTGTCCAGGCCCCTCCACTCTCATGCTCCAGGGTGGATGCTGGGCCCAGCCAGGTCAGGAAGGAATCTCTACCCCACTCAATGGGAGAGGGTCGCTTCGTGGGGGGAACTGTGTGGTGGGGGGAGCCCTCCTCTCCTCTGAGCTGTTGCTCCAGGGAGGCTAGATGGGCTTGTTGGAAAAGCTCACGGCAGACTGGGGACCTCTTGACGACTCCTGAGATTTTCCCGTTCCCAGCTGGTCCCCGGACTGGGCAGCTCACATATGGGGCTGGGAGGTGATGGGGGAAGCGGGGGCTGGGCAGCTGCAGAAGGGGATGTGGTTTCCTGGGCATTGCAGGAAGCTGGCTTTGCTCTGCTGGTGGTAGATTTGGCCTGGACATTGCAGAGAAATCATCTGATGGGGAAGAAAGGGGCCGAGAACATCACGGGTTTCCTGAGGCTGCAGCCCCCAGCACAGTTCCTCATTCGGCTCGCACTCGGGCCTCAGGCTCTGAGGGGCCTCCCCCTGCCCCATCATGGCGTCTGCTCTCACCATCCTCCTCCATGGTGAGTATCGGAGACCAGGGCCGGCTTTAGCAAGAGCGGGGCCCGATTCCTGGGGGCGGGGCTTGGTGCAAGCCCTGTCCCCAGGAATCGAGCTGCGCCGCGGGGGGGACAGGGGACCCCGAGCCGCGCCACGGGGGCCGCGCCGGCCTTGGGGGGGACCCGAGCCGCGGGGACCGGGCCGGGCTGGAGCCGACCCGGGCCGCGCTGCGGGGGCCGCGCCAGGTCAGACCCGGGTCGCGCCGCGGGGGCCGAGCCGAGCCGAGCCGGAGCCAGGCCAGAGCCGCTGGGGCCTGCGGGAACGGGCCGCGCCTCCCTCCCGGAGCCCTAGGGTTACCATACGTCCTCTTTTTCCCGGACATGTCCGGCTTTTCAGCAATCAAACCCCCGTCCGGGGGGAATTGCTGAAAAGCCACACATGTCCGGGAAAATGGCCGGCACTTCCTCTTCCCCTGTGGCTCTGCTCCACTCCTCCTCTCTCAGATTTACAGAGCCAAGCTGCCCGAGCAAGCGCTACTGGCTTCAGGCAGCACCCCCCCCCCGCCTCCGGACCCCGAGCCCCCAGCCAGGCACTTCTCCTACCCGGCTCCAGCTGAGCTGCTCCCGCGGTGCAAGGTCCCGAGGCAGGGGGGGTGCTGCCTGAAGCCGGTAACGCTGGCTCCTGTAGCTCTGCTCTGTAAGTCTGAGGGGGCGGAGCCGAGCAGCTCAGTTGGAGCCGGGGGAAGGGACGTGTCCAGCCAGCTCTGGGTCCTGAGGTAGGGGAGGGCTGCCAGAAGCCAGCAGCTCGGCTCTTACAGTCTGAGCTGGGAGGAGCAGCTCAGGTGGAGCCCAGGTAGGAGAAGTGCCTGAAGCCGGTAGCACTAGGGCAGCTTGGCTCTTAAACAGAGCCGAAGAGTCAGGGAGCAGCAAAGCTGGGAGTACCATGCGCCGCTGATTGCACAGGTGGGGGGCAGCGCTGGGGGAGCTGCTCCGGGGAGTCGCCAAAAAGCACTGACTGTGGTGGGGGAGGAGGGGAGGGCAGTGTGAGAAAGGCAGGAGTGTGCAGAGGGATCAGAGCTCTGGCTGCGATGGGCATCGGGCTGCCTTGCCTGCAAGTGGATCAGAGCTCCTGGGGCTGGGGTGTGCTGTATGGCACTCAGCTCCCCATTTGTGATGAGACACAGCAGTGTGGTGGATCACTGCGAAATACCTGCCCAATCAGAGCTGCGGGGGCAGGGCTTGCAGGGGCTGGCTCCGACAGCTCCCATTGGAGCTTTTCCCAGCCAATGGGAGCCTCTGAGCTTGGCTTGTGGCGGGCCAAGCACGTGGAGACCCTGGCTGCCCCTGATCCTAGGAGCAAACACAATGCCAAAACGAAAATACAAAGTTCACTACATATAAAGAATTACGTTTTAGAATTAAAGAATTAAATAGCTCAAAATGTCCGGGATTTTACCGGGCAGGGAGGAGAACTGGGTGCTCCAAGGCATCTGGGGAGCTGGGAAACAGAACAGTGTGAGCTGCGTGTCCTGACCGCTCCCAAAAACGGAGCGCTGGGGCAGATCCTCCACTGAGCAGCTTCATTAAAGTCATGGGAGTCTATACTAGTGGAGTGCCTGACTTTAGAATTGGTGCAGTTGTTTCGTGTGGCTGGGAGGGAGGAGGGGGAATGTGGGGTGCTCAGGGGAAGGGGCGGAGACTTTGGGGAAGGGGTTGGAATGGGGGCAGGGAAGGGGCGGAGTTGGGCGGGGCCAGGGGCGGGGAAAGGGGTGGGGCGGGGGAGGGGAAGGGGCGGAGTTGGGGCGGGGCCGGGGCCCCATGGAGTGTCCTCTTTTTTCAATGTTCAAATATGGTAACCCTACGGAGCCCTTCTCGCGCCCCCACCACCCCAGCTTACCTTGTGCTGCTGGCCGCCCCTGCTTCTTTTCAGACTTCCCACGAATCAGAGATTCGCGGGAAGCAGGGGAGGGGGCAGAGCGTTCAGGGGAGGGGAGGAGGGGGAAGTGAGCTGGGGGGCGGGGTGGAGAGCTGCAGCGCGGGGCCCTCTTGGCGCGGGGCCCAATTCAGACGAATCGGCTGAATCGGCCTAAAGCCGGCCCTGTCGGACCCTAACCTGGTGGGGAGGGAACGCCCAGGGACACGGCTCAGGGAGGCTGCGGCTTCAGACCCAGCCAGCGAGAGAGAGCAGGTGGCCATCCCTGTCCCAGCTGCTGAGTTCCAGGCAGAGTTGCAGAAAGATCCCTCCTTGCGGAAGATAAGGGACCTGGCCGACCTCAGTGCGGTACAGACCATGGGACGAGGTGGCCGGAAAAGGTTCCTGTGGGAGAAAGGGTTCCTGTACCGAGAATGGGCTCCCCCAGGGAAAATGGAGTTGGGGGGATCAGGAGGCAGCTGGTGGTACCCCAGAAGTATCGCCGCCAGCTGCTGTACCAGGCCCATGACATTCCCCTCTCAGGGCACCAGGGAACCTGGCGTACCCAACAAAGGCTACTACGAAACTTTTACTGGCCTGGGGTTTTTATTACTGTCCGACAGTACTGCGGATCCTGTGACCCCTGTCAGAGGGTGAGGAAGGCCTGGGACAAGGGGAAAACGGCTTTAGGACCCTTGCCCAGCATAGAGGAGCCTTTCCAGAGGGCGGCCAAGGTTAAAAGGGGGGCTCTGAACCAAGAGAGCCTGAATCACAGACCTCCAGACTGGAACACTGGGAGAAGACCCCAGCCCAGTTGGAACCCCAGGGGTATTTGGGTGGGAAAAAGGCACGGGCCGCATAAACGCTCCCACATGCGAACTACGACTGTCATCGAGCACACCCGACCTAAGGGGGGGCATGAAACTGGAGGGGCCTGGTGTAATTCCCACCAAGGAACTGGAGGGATGCTGGGGCATCCACAGGAATGGGGGTAGGTTCGAACTTCCCCAAGTCACTGGCTGAAGTGACCCCGCTCAGTTCGGTCTCGAAGGGGGGAGAGATGTGACGAACTGGGACTGTTCTTGCTGGGGTGTGTGAATGCTGACAGGGGAGTGTGACTAGGATGGTCTGCATCGGGGGATGGGAGTCGGCCCAAGGGAACATACCTGAGCTTGTAACATGAGAACCCAGGAAGGGGTTGGAGGCCAGGTGACTCCGGGGCCCGGGAAACTGAACAAAGGCTGTGGGAGGGGTCGCTGAAGAGAGGGTGGGAAGCAGGCTGGAGAGATGGCTGGGAGGCAGAGAGATGGCTCTGACCTCCCAAGGGGGGCTGGGCTGGGATGCCCTGGGACCCCAAGATGGACCTAACTGAGGGGGTCCCTGTTGTCTGGGCCTGCAAGACCTGTCTTGGACTGTATTCCTGTCATCCAAATAAACCTTCTGCTCTACTGGCTGGCTGAGAGTCATGGTGAATCGCAGGAAGCCGGGGGTGCAGGGCCCTGGGTCCCCCAATACTCCGTGACAGTCATCAGCTGAGCTTGAACCCAGAATGAAAAGGGGATGGATTTTTCATGGAAATCGTGGTCAGTGGAAGATTGAAGACCAGACCCCGTGGTTGCCTGGCTCTCAGCCTGATGCACCTTCCTCAAGGCTGCAGGATACGTTGAGGTGACCTGTCCCCCCTCCCCACAGAGACACAGAGAAGCTGAGAGCTGCATGACACTTGGCCAGGCTGACTGTGACTGGGTTTCTTTCGTTTTGCAAAGACCTCTGCTTACTTTGACCGCACTAGATTTCACCCGCAGATTTGAGAGAATGTCTGATGGACACAGGAAGAGACGAGACATCGTCAACTTCCTGTAGCGGCAGCTAGCAGTTGAGTTCCTTATTTGCGGCTCGGTGGAGCTGGAGACTGGGGTGTTGGTGGCAGTGGTGAGGGGCCCCTCCCTGACCCCGTCATGGCTTCTGCTCTCACCGTCCTCTTCCTAGGTGAGTATCGGAGACAGCCAGGGCATGTGTCCATGGGGGGATCTGAGACCAGGGTGTAGGATCCAGTTGCTCTGGGATCTGGTTCTAAATGGCCCTTCTCCTTTCCAGGCTGCTGGTTTGCTGGGCGGAGCAGGGTGTCGGGAGGTGAGTATTTGTGGGGAATGGGGCAGCTGAGGG
Organism: Malaclemys terrapin pileata; assembly: GCF_027887155.1. Lineage (NCBI taxonomy): Eukaryota > Metazoa > Chordata > Testudines > Emydidae > Malaclemys > Malaclemys terrapin. The sequence goes on from NC_071524.1 coordinate 330,388, forward strand.
AATTTCCACATAAAAGATGAGGGATGTGGGTGGGGGGTGAAGACGCAAATTCCCCAAAGGGATGATCCTGTCAGACCCCTGCTCCCCTCCACGCCCAGACGTGGGGACCAAGACCTACCCACACTCATTACACGGATGGGCACCACACAGGGTGAATTAACCTGCACTCAAAGCTCTGCCCTCAGGAAATACAGAGTGAAGGCACCAGCCACCCCACAGCGCCCCCACACTGTGCCCGGGGAGCTGGCAGGAGCCCGGGGAATGGGTCAGGCAGAGCAGGGCTGTAAGACGTGGACACACAGAGGGACTGGAGCAAGGCACCGTTGTGTCTCACCCTCGGCTTGCTGCACACGCGCGTGTCACTGCTTTGCTCGTGGGTCCGGCTCAGCCCGACCCGGCGTTCGGAACGTCCCCTGAACAGCTTTGGGAATATCCCGTCCCCAGAGGGGCCCCTGGCACCGTGCAGAGCGGAGCTAAATCCCCAGCGGCTGGGAGCGGTTTGGGGCGGAGCAGAGCCAGAGATTGAACCCCAGGGGTGGGCACGAAAACGTTAGAACAACCGGGGGATTTTGTTCAAAGGACTCAGATTTGTCCCACGAACACCCCCCCCCCCCGCACTCCTGTGCATACAGCACATTGCCGGACAATTGGGGTAAATGTGGTTTTCAGAATATTTTAAAGAATAATCCACGTTCAGCCCAACTCCAGCAGAGCTGCAGCTCGGCTACAATGTTAGAAAAACAGAAGCGAGTGATTCTGATCTCAGCCCCTGGGGTCAATCCAGAGTCACCCCTGACTGCAGTGGGGGCAGGGCTGAATTCACCCTGGAGAATTGAAGGAATCTGAGACTGGAAATCTCCTTCCCATCTCCCGTGTCTCTCCCAGCTGGGAGCCGCGGGGCCGGGCCTGCACCCCAGGGACGGGCGGGGGGGTAAGACGCTGGAGTGACAGATGGGCAGAGGATTGAGTCAGACGGACATGGTTTGTGTCACCCCCACTTACTGCCTGTTTGTTTGTGAATCCAGAGTGGTCCCTCCCCAAACCCTCCATCTCCGTCAGCCCCAGTGGGGTGATCCCCATGCGGGGAAACGTCACCATCCGGTGTCGGAATCAGTACCTGGGCATGAGGTTCCTCCTCTACAAGGCTGGAGATGGGAACTATCTGACTTACACAGACCCTGCTGGCTCTGAGGCTGAATTTCCCATCACCAGCGCCAGACGGGAACACGGTGGCAGCTACACCTGTCGTTATACCAACAGAACAGGACGAGCTGCCTACTCGGAGCCCAGTGACCCCGTGCAGATCATTGTAGCAGGTGAGGGGCCCAGCCCAGCATCTCCTGCCCCACACCCAGCTAGATCCCCGGGGGGCTCGCAACGATGGGCCACTCAGAGCCAGGCTCTGCCCTGATCCCTGGGCCCAGCAGAGGGGACGCCCGGCCGGGCAGCGGGGACGGAGTCACTGGGGGGGTCCCAGCCAGGGGGGAGCAGCCTTCTACCCTGCACATGGTCTGACGCTGCCCTGGTCACCGCGGTGTCGGGCGCCTGCCAGTCGAGCATTAAGCGACGTGGCCCCGTCTGTCGCGGGCGGGTCATTCTCTCTCATCCTCTCCCCGGGGGAGGTCTGTGCCCACCGCGGAGTGTCTGGTCTGGGGCGGTTTGGGGGGTCAATGGCCGCGCTACCCCGGGTCAATAACGGAGCAGGCCAGCTGGGGAGGGCGCTGGCCTTCGAGCCAGAGGCGGGGATGTTTCGGGGGCCCTTTGCTGTTGGGGGAGCTCGTTCTGCAGCCTGGGTCCAGCCCTGGAGGAAGTTCTGTCCGCTGCCCAGACGAACGTGACCCTGATGGTGGCCGGGCCGGAGGCAGGGAGCCGTCACCCCGGGGTCCCCCCAGAGCTGTTGGCTGTTGTCGGGTGTCTGCCCTGCAGCTGGGGGCCGGCGTGCAGCACCCGGGCCAGTTCTGATGGAACTGAAAATAGCAATGGAGCCATGTCCAAGCAGGACTAGCCGCTCGCGTGTGCACACAGCCCGGGCCCACGCACTCGCAGCACCCTGCAAACGGAGCCGGGAATATGCTGGGCTCAGCCTTCTGGCACCTCATAGATTAGGACAGAGACCTCGGACTTGACTCCGTCTGCGGGAAACTGATGCAGGGGTCAGCTCCAGCCATGCACTGCACCAGAGAACAGCCCCATCACTCTGTGTCCAGGACAGGTCGGATGCAGTGAGTGAGGCAGGGGCCACACACGGCATATGAGGATCCCAAGCCTGTGACTGCATTCCAGGGCTGGCTGTGTGATGCCCACCGAGGCTGGGGGCTGTCGGGTTCACCTAGGGTGACCAGATGTCCCGATTTTATAAGGACAGTCCCGATATTTGAGGCTTTTTCTTATATAGGCTCCTATTACCCCCCCACCCTCGTCCCGATTTTTCACACTTGCTGTCTGATCACCCTAGGCCCCCACCAGTGCGGTGACTGTGCCAGGGTCTGTCTCACGGCCTGTCCCCTTCTCACTGCAGAGCTCAGCTACCCCAAACCCTCCATCTCCCTGAGCCCCAGCGAGGGGGTCGCCCTGGGGGGAGCCGTGACCATCCGATGTCGGGGTTCACACCAGAACGTGAGGTTCCTTCTGTACAAAGATGGGAACCTGAACGCGCTGCAGGACGTGAAGCCGGCTGGGGGCCTGGCTGAGTTTCTCATTCGCAATGTGAGCCAGGGAGACGCAGGGAGCTACAGCTGCTATTATCACAAGAAATCGAACAGGTTCATCTGGTCACATCCCAGTGACCACGTGGAGCTGGTGGTAGCAGGTGAGGGGCCCCGGCTCAGTATCCCTGCTCCCAGCCCCACACCCAGCCAGACCCTCAGGGGCAAGGACATGTACAAGGGGCAAGGCTGGCTTTAGCAAGAGCGGGGACCGATTCCTGGGGCGGGGCTTGTGGCAAGCGGGGGCCGGAGCTGAGCTGGAGCCGAGCCGCGGGGGCTGGGCTGGGCCAGAGCCGCTGAGGCCGGAAGTGCTCGGCCGGGGCCGGGCCAGCGCACTCAGCCAGAATTGGGGCCGGAGTGAGCTGCTCGGCCGAGGCTGGACTGGGCCGCGCCGCGCCTCCCCGGAGCCCTTCTCGCACCGCCTGCCACCCCAGCTTACCTGGTGTTGCTGCCCGCCTCTGCTTCTTTTCAGACTTCCCGCGAACCTCTGATTCGCGGGAAGCAGGGGAGGGGGCGGAGCGTGCAGGAGAGGGGAGGAGGGAGAAGTGAGCTGGGAGCCAGGTGGACAGCTGCGGCGCGGGGCCCTCTTAGCGCGGGGCCCAATTCAGCCGAATTGGCTGAATCGGCCTAAAGCCGGCCCTGCAAGTGGGGCAACAAGGCACAGGGCCCCCCACATCAGTGGGGCCGGAGCTCAGAACTCCTCTGGGGAGCAGAGCCAGCTCCTCCGGCTGCGGGGGGCACACAAAGTGCCCCTCCAAAAGTGACCACATTTTTATTCCTGTTCACGCCCCTGATCAGGGGGTCTCTGCGCCAATGGGGCGCTCAGAGCCAGGCTCTGCCCTGAGCCCTGGGCCCAGCAGAGGGGACGCCCGGCTTGGGGGCAGGGACAGAATCACTGGGGGTTTCCCCAGCAAGGAGGGAGCAGCAGCTGCTGGAGGTTTGAGGCAGAAGGAGGGGGGATCCCTGCCCCAGGGGGAGCTGCAGAGCAAGGGGCTTTCCAAGGGGGATGCTCCCCTGACTGCCCCGGCTCTGGGGATACACAGAGGAGTTGGGGCCCAGGAGCTGCCCAGGGGTCTCAGAGCGAATCTGGGCTGTCGGTTTGATTCAGCCCCGTTTGGCAGACAAGCTCTCCTTCAGCTCTGTAGACACAGGGACGTTCCTCCTCCCAAATAGGGACAGCTGCGCCCAGACCGGCTCCGCAGTGACTCCAGGTGTGAATGGCACCTGGCTGGGGCAGGGACCGTCTCTGTGTCGTGTGTCTGTACAGCTCCAAGCACACGGGGGAACTGGCCCACGACAGGGGCTCCTGGTAATTAATACTAGTCAGTAATGATTTTGGTTCTGGTTTCCATGGAGCCAGGCAGGGGCTGTATCTGCACTCAGGGTCTCGCTGGGCTGATCCTCCCCGTTCTGGGATCCCAGGGGCGCTGAGCCGGCCCGAATCCCTGGGTCCCGTCCTCTCCCCAGGGACTCCGGCTCAGCCCGGGGAAGAGCCGCCATTGCTGGTTGTGGGTGGGGGGGTGTGTCCCTGTATAACTAACCATACATACCAGGGCTCCAGCTTCCTCACCCCCACACCCCACCCCTGACAGACGCTGGTTCTATTCCTGCCGGGGGAAACGACCAGACTCAGCCGGGAATGGTGCTGGCTCCCACCTGCCCAGGCAGCGCGGGGCCAGGTACCAGGGCTGGGGGCACGAAATCACTCTCAACCCCCCCAGAAACAGGTTTGTGCTGCTCCAGGAGCTGCCCCCGGGGGGGAGCCACGAAGGGCTGGGTGGGTGGGATGGGGACAGATCCCCAGCGAATGCCCCATCTGAACACCCCCCAGACTCATTCCATATGCGGGGGGGGGAGGGGCGGTCAATGGACAGATGCCAGATTGGCTTGGTGGGGACAGGGCCTGGGAGAGCTTCCCCCCAATGCACAGCCCCACCACGGGGGTCCCACAGACCGGGGAGATGCAGGGAGCTACAGCTGCCAATATAGCACCAAGTGAGACCTGCCTGTCTGGTCGGAGCCCAACGACCTCGTGGAGCTGGTGGTAGCAGGTGAGGGGCCTGGCTTGGTGTCCCCGTTCCCAGCCCCACCCAGAGCTGGACCCTCAGGGGGTCTTGGCCCGAATGGGACACTCAGTGCCAGGCTCTGCCCTGACCCCTGGGCCCAGTAGAGGGGACACCCTAACGGGGAGCGGGGATGGAGTCACTGGGGGGTTCCCCAGCCAGGGGGCATCAGTATCCGCTGGAGTTTCAGGGCCGATGGCTGGGTGCCCAGTTCCCTCCCTCCCCCATCCCAGCCGATGCTCATTTTCATCCCATTGAGGGAACCGACCCACCTGGGTCCAAGCAGACGGATATCACCCCCCGCCCCCCGACAGAGCCAGATGGAGAAGGTGAGCGGGAGAAATGGAACAATTCACCTCCCAGGGAACAGGGCTCCCCGCTCAGATGCCCACGAGCCATTCGGGCCGTTTGGAGGGGGATGGTCCCTGCAGAGCCGGCCCGAATCCCTGGGTCCCATCCTCTCCCCAGGGACGCTGGCTCAGCCCATGGAAAAGCCGCCATAGCTGGTTGGGAGGAGGAGAGGTTCCCTGTATAACTAACCACAGACACTAGGGCTCCAGCTTTCTCAGCCCCACGCCACACCCCTGACAGACGCTGGTTCTGTTCCCACAGGGGGAAACGACCAGACTCAGTCAGGAACAATGCCGGCTCCCACCTGCCCCGGCAGTGCGGGGCCAGGCACCGGGCCTGGCGGGGGGGGGGAATCACCATCAAATCAGCCATGGAAAAAGCCACACCCGGGGCCCCCACAAACTGGGTTTCTTTGCTGTCCATCGGCACCACAAAGCCACCCTTATGGGGCACAGGTTGGTGCGTATCTCCATGGGAGAACGGCGCCGGGGATAATGACCCCGTGTATCCCGTCTGTCTGCCTGAGTCTACAGCCAGCCCAGTGGAACCGCTCAGAAGCAGGGCTCCCCCTTCGCTGGGGTGCTGTCCAGTGTGGTATTAACCCTGGAACCTCTCAATCCAGATAGACATGGTGTTAACACTTGAATCCACTGATTCAGAGTGACATGTCATTGACTCTGGAACCTAATGATGGCTGTTGCAATGACAGCACCATTACATCTTCCGCTGCTGATCACTTCAGCAGGGCATGGTTCTCCCAATGATCTCAAAGCGCCCTCTCCGGACACAAGCCCCGTCCCACTGCCATCCCCCACCCATATGATTCCTATGCAGAAGTGAGCTGAAGCTGCTGAGAAATTCCCAGGACAGGGGCAGGACCCGAGTGGGTGTGGGGGGCGTGTTGCAGGATCCAGGCCCAGCTGGCTTCACAGGCATGGGGCCTGAGGTACACCCCCCCACACCCTGCCCCCACCCCAGTACAGCCCTCTGCCTTTGGGAGTGAACCCCCTGACCACTATTACCCAGAATCCCCTCTGCTCCTGTCCCCCCACTAGCCCCATAGAATGTTCTGCGGTGGGTCCCTGGGTCCTCGAGGGGGAGGGGCTGGGGCAGCAGGTAACGAACCAGCTGCTCACGGTGTTCACAGCCTGGTGCTGCTTCCCAGGTGGATCGGTACCAAGCGCAGCACCGGTTCTGACCCGCACCATCATTGCCGGGGCGAGCGCGGCAGCCACCGTCCTCCTCCTCCTCCTCCTCCTGGCCTTTGTCTGCTACAGAAAAACCCGAGGAAGTGAGTGCCCCGCCCAGCGAGGGAAGGGTTAAACCCGCTGCTAAGCCGGGCTGGGAAGGGGTCATGGCTTGGATGGGAGATGGGGAAGGAAACCCAGGGGGTGGGGCAGGGGCCCACCAAGGGGTGTTTTCCCCTGGCAGTGAGAGCTGGCCCCAAACCCCTGGGCAGCACTAGGGGGCGCTGGGCTGCAGGAGGAGGGGACCTGTTTCTAGGGTATCCAGGCTCAGCAGCTGGAGGGGGTGGGGCTCCTCCTGGCAGAGCAGTGGGGGGACGACTCCCCTATAGGGCTGAGGGGCAGGGCTGGTACAGCTGGACAGAGGGGTCGGAGCTGGGTGTGGGGTTCTGCTCTGGGCTGGCCGGGGGTGCAGCTCAGCGGGTGTCTCTGTTCCGCAGAATCCTCCATTGACGAAGGGAAACAGACGCAGACCCTGGTAAGTGTCCCCTGTTCCCCCATGAGGCCTGACCCCAACCTTGACCTGCTCTCGTAGTCCCCACCCATCCCCACCTTTCCTGGCACACTCAGTGGTTTGGGGTCGGGCTGCTGGGATGGGGATGGGCTTATGGGAACACCAGCTGGGATTGCAGGGGGTGGGTGGGTGGGTGTGTCCCCCTGTCGCCCCCTGCTGGAGGGGATGGGCCCTGCTCTGTGTGTGGGGGGGGGGCTATGGGTTGGTGCGTGCACACACACACACACACACACACACACACACGAGTGACTCTCTCACCTCCCACCCCAAGGAGCCTGATCCCAGCACCTACGCGGAGCTGGACCTCCAGACGCTGCAGCCCAGTGTGTACGGTGTGATCAACGTGAGCCGGGGAGCCCCGCAGTGAGAGCCCCCCGCAGCCATGGGGCGCCATCCACTTGGGGGCAACAGACTCACCCCCTACAGCACCAGCCCCAGAGAACTCTGCTTCTAGGGAAGATTTAGGGGGGGATGCTGTGCTCTCCCTGCTGCAGCCTCATGTCATCAAGCTGCTGTCCTCCTGCCCCGCCCAGACCCACATATGGGGGGTAGGGGGAACTCAGAATCGATAGGGGGAGGGGACACAGCAAGGCAGCTTTGATGTTATTTTGCATATTGTTAACCTCCAGATTTGTAAAAATACAAAACCATAAACCAGCCCCCATGGGCAGCCCCCAGACCCCTGTCATGGTGCCAGGAAAGTGTGTCGCACCTGGGGGGAGATGGGATTGCTGTGGGGAGGGGCGGGGTGCATAGGTGCTGTCAGGGTTCTCTCCCCACTCTGAACTCTGGGGTACAGATGTGGGGACCCACATGAAAGACCCCCTAAGCTTATTTCTACCAGTTTAGGATTAAACCTTCCCCAAGGCACAAATTCCTTTCCTTGTCCTTGGACAGTATTGCTGCCACCACCACGTGATTTAAACAAACATTCAGGGAGGGGCCACTTGGAGCCCTGTCCCCCCAAAATACCCCCCCAAGCCTCTTCACCCCCTTTCCTGGGGGGGGGCTTGAGAATAATATACAAACGGATAGGTTAACAAAGTGAGCACAGACCAGATCCTTGGGTTTTTAGGACACTAAAAACCAATCGGGTTCTTAAAAGAACTTTATTATAAAGAAAAATAAAATAAAAAGTAAAAGAAGCACCTCTGTAAAATCAGGATGGAAGGTAATTTTACAGGGTACTAAAAAGATATAAAACACAGAGGATTCCCTTCTAGGCTCAACTTCAAAGTTACAAAACAGGAATAAACCTCCCTCTTGGCATAGAGAAAATTCACAAGTGAAACAAAAGATAATCTAATGCATTTCCTTGCCTTTACTTACAATTTCTGTAATTTTAGATGTAGCATTTCAGTAGGAGCTGGGTTACCTGCTTGGTCCCGCTCTTTGTCTCAAGAGCGAACACACACACAAGAGAAGAAACAAAGCTTCCCCTCCCCCCACCCCATTTGAAAGTATCTTCCTTCCTTATTGGTCCTTCTGGTCAGGTGCCAACTAGATTAATTGAACTGTTTAACCCCTTACAGGTAAGTGATTCTGTACTTCTGGCCAAGAGGGATCTTGTATTACTGCATACATAAAGGCTGTTACCCTTCTCTTTATATTTATGACAGGCGCCGACTCCGTGGGGAAAAATTAGTGGGGACTCTGCACCCACCAGCAACCAAGCTCCCTGCCCTGTCCCAACTCCTCCTCCTCCCCCCTCTCCTGAGTGCGCCGCGTCTCAGCTTCTCCGCCTACCTCCCCAGTGCTTGCTGCCACCAAACAGCTGTAGCAAGCTCCCGGAGGGAGGGGGAGGAGCGGGAATGTGGCATGCTCAGGGGAGGAGGCAGGGAAGAGGCGGGGCCGGGCGGGGATTTGGGGAAGGAGTCAGAATAGGGGCAGAGAGGGGATGGAGTTGGGGCAGGGACTTTGGGGAAGGGGTTGAAATGGGGGCGGGGCAGGGGTGGAGTCAGGGCGGGGCTGGGGGCAGACGGGGGTCGAGCACCCACCGGCACCAGTAGAAGTCAGTGCCTATGGTGGGAAAGGCCCTCCTGCTCTAACCACTAGACCCCACTCCCGTCCCAAAACCAGGGTATATTACAGGGTCGCTGCTGCGGAGTCAGGTTTATGCTGCGTTTCCCAGGCAGTAGCAGAAACAGGAAGCGAGCGCCGGCTCTGGACACACTTCCCTTTTTCACGGATTTTTCGGCTGCTGCTTTAGCAACTTAGGATCTAAATTTATCCCTCCCCTGTCTGATTACGGGGGCCGGAAACCACAACCTCCCACCCCTCTGTTCAGTGTCTGTCTCACGCTACTTGGCTACGAACAGCATCTACAGCGACACTACCTGAGAAGGAGGTTGGCCAGGTCCCTCCACCCTCATGCTCCAGGATGAGTGCTGGGCCCTGCCGGGTCTGGAAGGAACCTCTGCCCCGCTCCATGGGAGAGGGTGGCTTTGTGGTGGGCACTGTGTGTGGGGGGTGCCCTCCTCTGCTCTGAGCTGCTAGACGGAGGCTAGATGGGCCTGTTGGAAAAGGTCAGGGCAGCCTGGAAACCTCTTGACACCTCCTGAGATTCCCCCATTCTCAGCTGGTCCCCGGACTGGGCAGCTCCCATGTGGGGCTGGGAGGTGATGGGAGCGGGGCTGAGCAGTTGCTGGAAGGAATGTGGTTTGCTGGGCATGGCAGGGAGCTGGCTTTGCTCTGACTGTGGTAGATTTGGGCTGGAGATTGCAGAGAAACCATCTGATGGGAAGAAAGGGGCCAAGTGCATCATGGGCTTCCTGGGGCTGCAGCCCCCGGCGCAGTTCCGCATTCTGCTTGCACTCAGGCCTCAGGCTCGGTGGAGCTCGGCACTGGGGTGTTTTACCTCCAGGGGGTGCTGTAATGAAGTGAGGAGAGTTCTTTTTTTTTCTTGTTTTTTTCAATGGTTTGCATGCAGAGGGCATGGGACTCAGTTTCCCTGGGTGTTACTAGTCTAGCAAGGTGGTTAATATTGGTTAGTTAAATTTCAGTAAAATGATTGGTTAAGGTATAGATGAGAATATTACTATATAAACTGGGGTCAAACAGAAAATAGGAAGCGAAACTGGAATCACGTTTGCTAACAGGGAGGGGGCAGGAATGGGAACAGAATATAGGGAACGGGGTACAGGGACACAGGCAAGGCTCTGCGGTGTCGGAGCTGGGAAGGGGACACTGGGGAACAGACTCTATCGGTGTATGGAGATAAGCCCGACTGGTGTGAAGGGCTTGGAAACTAACCCCACTAAACATCACATTGTCTGCGCTTCGGACGTCTGGTCTTTTGCTGCTCACTGTCTGCGTGACAAGAACCAGGGAAGTGGGAGAGTTGAGGGTTCTAACAGATACCCCAGTGACGGGTGACCAGAAAGCCCAGCTCAGGAGTCGCAGCCGGTTCTGGCCAGTGGGAGGACAATGGGCTGCAGAGAGAGGACGCCGGTGACCTGACCAGCCAGTTCCAGCCCGAGGGGGCCAGAGGACAGAAGAGAGGAGAGGAGGCCCAGGCGACCTGTTTACCTGGGACGGAAGACAAAGGACAGGGGAGGAGCTGTTGGGACCGGTGATATCAGATGCCCAGCTGGGAGGAGGGGTTCTGGCTGGCAGGGGAGAGCAGGCAGAGCCCACCTGGATACAGGGAGATTTAGATGTACTGTGCTGAGGGTGTGCTGAAGGCTCAGAGAGGTGCAGTTCCAGGCGGTGGAGGAGCCTATGGCTTAACCCCCAGGAGAGAGTGGACCCCAGAGAAGGGCTGTCGCTCTGAAGGGGGTTCCTCCCAGGGACCGTACGGAGCTGAGAGAGAGCACGAGTCCTGTGAGTCTGTGACACCCCCCACTGCCCCATCATGGCATCTGCTCTCACCTTCCTCTTCCTCGGTGAGTATCGGATACAGCCTGTGTCCATGGGCAGGGGGATCTGAGCCCAGGGTGTAGGATCCAGTTGCTCTGGGATCTGGTCCCTAAAGACCCATCTGCTTTCCAGGCTGCTGGCTGGCCGGGCGGAGCGGGGTGTTGGGATGTGAGAATCTGTGGGGAATGGGGCAGCTGGGGGGATTTCTACATTAAGGACGAGGACGTGGGTCGGGGGTGCAGATCCCCCAAAGGGATGATCCTGTCAGACCTCTGCTCCCCTCCACACCCAGAGGTGGGGACTGAGACCTCGCCCCACTCATTACAGGGATGGGCACCATACAGGGTGAATTTGCCTGCACTCAAAGCTCTGCCCCCCAGACTCAGGGCACCAGCCACCCCGCAGCGCCCCCGCACTCGCCCAGGGAGCTGGCAGAAGCCTGGGGAACGGGTCAGGCAGAGCAGGGCTGTAAGACGTGGACACGCAGAGGGACTGGAGCAAGGCACCATTGTGTCTCACCCTCGGCTTGCTGCACACGCGCGTGTCACTGCTTTGCTCGTGGGTCCGGCTCAGCCCGACCCGGCGTTCGGAACGTCCCCTGAACAGCTTTGGGAATATCCTGTCCCCAGAGGGGCCGCCGGCACCGTGCAGAGCGGAGCTAAATCCCCAGCGGCTGGGAGCAGATTGGGGCAGAGCAGAGCCCTGGGGGTGGGCAGGAAATTGTGAGAACAACCGGGGGATTTTGTAAACATGTTTCTTGGGGGGCCTGTCCTGGGAGCCGCTTGCTCAGAGGGCTCAGATTTGTCCCACAAACCCCTCCAGGGTAGATCCCAATTCACCCCCAACTGCAGTGGGGCCAGGGCTGGGTTCTGATCTCAGCCCCCAGGGTCAATCTGGAGTCACCCCTGAATGCAATAGGGGCAGGAATGAATTGATGCTGGAGAACTGAAGGAATCCTTTCCCCCGTCCTGTGTCTCTCCCCGGCTGTGAGCCGCGGGGCCGGGCCTGCACCCCAGGGACGGGTGGGAGGTAAAACGCTGGAGCGACAGATGGGGAGAGGATTGAATGAGACAGACGCCGTTTGTCACCCCCACTTACTGCCTGTTTGTTTGTGAATCCAGAGGAGTCCTACCCCAAACCCTCCATCTCCGTCAGCCCCGGGGGGGTGATCCCCGTGGGGGGAAACGTCACCATCCGGTATCGGCATCAATGCCTGGGCATGAGGTTCCTCCTCTACAAGGCTGGAGTTGGGAACTATCCGAATTACACAGACCCTGCTGGCTCTGAGGCTGAATTTCCCATCACCAGCGCCAGACGGGAACACGGTGGCAGCTACACCTGTAGTTATAGCAACAGAACAGGACGAGCTGCCTACTCGGAGCCCAGCGACCCTGTGCTGATCATTGTAGCAGGTGAGGGGCCCAGCCCAGCACCTCGGCTCCCAGCCCCATGCCCAGCCAGACCCCAGGGGAGCTCCGTGACCTCTGGTACTCAGTAGATGGGACGTCCAGCCAGTGAAGGTTTTGTGTGTGGAAGAGTTCTCAGCCCCCTGGTGATGGGAACAGAGACAGGGGAGATCTCGGATGGTGCCCTGGATCCCTGACCCTGTCTCTGCCCCATCGCAGTGATAGGAACTCTGGCCAATGGGAGCTGCGGAGCCGGCACTCTGGGCAGGGGCAGCGGCACAGGAGCCAGCAAACAGAGCTGTAAACAGGGGAGTTTGAGTGGGAGTTTGTAGGGGGAGTTTTGGGAAGACTAACAGAGGCAGGCAGAAGAACACACAGGCTAGTGAAGGGAGTGTGCAGTGTTCTAGCAGTGTTGTGGTGCTTGTTGGAGGTTTGTTTTGCTGTGGGTGGTTGTGTTTTGGTTTGGTTTGTGTTTCCCGGATTTACAGGATTTAGGTGGGAAGGCTATGACCGATACAGAGGCAGCAGTGGAAGACACAATGAGGATGACTGGATGTGGAAGCTACGGCATGTACATGATCCTGGAGGGGGTACCTGAAAAGAGTTTCGTCTGCATGAAGCGCCACCTGATAGAGCTGATGGAAGAAAAGATCCGAGGATTGGAGATGCAGGTGGAAACTCTGGTTGAGTTTAGAAGAGGGTTTGAGCAGATGATGGAGCAAAGACATGAGGAGGCTGAAGGGAAAAACTCAGATTTGCAGATGGAAGCAGGACCAAAGAACTCTGAGGGGAGACTGCTGGGTGAGGAAAGTGGACGGTGGAAGCATGTGACTAAGAGAACCAGGCAGAGGAAAAGTCGGGCCAGTGAAGGAGAAATAGAGCTCAGGAACAGGTCTGCAGAGTTGGAAAATGAAGAAGGGGCACAGCAGGTGGTTGCTGAAGGTGAGAGGGCAAGGAAGAAGAGAAGAGCAGCCAGTCCTATAGGAAGAGGGGAAGAGTCAATGGAGATAACACCAAACATGAACCCCAGAAGGGTACGGGATGGGTTGCAGAGGATTGCAAGGGTGAATAGGAATCGAGAGGACTTGCAGCCAGAGGGAACAGGGAAGAGACTGGAGAATCACACCGTCACCAGGAAAAGGCAGGTCTACGTGATTGGGGACTCCTTATTGAGAAGAATAGACAGGCCTGTAACCAGAGCTGATGCAGAGAACAGAAGGATGTGCTGTCTGCCGGGTGCTAAGATAGTGGATGTGGACCTGAGGCTGAAGAGAATCCTAACGGGAGCAGGAAAGAATCCACTGATTGTCCTTCATGTGGGAACGAATGATACAGCTAGATTCTGGCTGGAACGTATCAAGGGAGACTATGCCAGGCTGGGGAAGACGCTTAAGGAAATCGAGGCTCAGGTGATCTTCAGTGGGATTCTGCCTGTTCCTAGAGAAGAGCAACAAAGGTGTGACAGAATTATGACGATCAACAAATGGCTCAGGCAGTGGTGCTATAAGGAGGACTTTCAGATGTATGGCCACTGGGAGGCATTCATGGACAGAGGACTGTTCTCTTGGGATGAACTTCACCTGAGTACGGAGGGAAATAGACTTCTAGGATGGAGGCTGGCACAACTGATTAAGAGACCTTTAAACTAGGAATTTGGGGGAGATCTCCAGGTAATCTCCATGCCGGATTTTAACATTCAGAGGGAAGAAAACGAAGGAAAAAGGATACAGCCGCGGGTAGGAGAATGGACATACAGAGGAAGGGTAGTGTAGATACCATTCTCATAGGTGACACTAGCGGTAGAATGGCTGTGCCTAATCGGGTTAAGAATGTGAGCGAAGCGGAACAGCAAGAATTAAGATGTTTGTACACTAATGCGAGGAGCCTAGGTAACAAAATGGAGGAACTAGAGCTATTGGTGCAGGAAGTGAAACCGGATATTATAGGGATAACGGAAACATGGTGGAATAGGAGTCATGACTGGAGTACAGGTATTGAAGGGTATGTGCTGTTTAGGACATACAGAAATAAAGGCAAAGGTGGTGGAGTAGCATTGTATATCAATGATGAGGTAGACTGTAAAGAAATAAGAAGGGATGGAATGGATAAGACAGAGTCTGTCTGGGCAAAAATCACATTGGGAAAGAAAGCTATTAGAGTCTCCCCTGGGATAGCTCTTGGCGTGTGCTACAGACCGCCGGGATCCGATTTGGATATGGATAGAGACCTCTTTAATGTTTTTAATGAAGTAAACACTAATGGGAATTGTGTGATCATGGGAGACTTTAACTTCCCAGATATAGACTGGAGGACAAGTGCTAGTAAAATTAATAGGGCTCAGATTTTCCTAGATGCGATAGCTGATGGATTCCTTCACCAAGTAGTTGCTGAACCAACAAGAGGGGATGCCATTTTAGATTTGGTTTGGTGAGTAGTGAGGACCTCATAGAAGAAATGGTTGTAGGGGACAACCTTGGTTCGAGTGATCATGAGCTAATTCAGTTTAAACTAAATGGAAGGATAAACAAAAATAGATCTGTGACTAGGGTTTTTGATTTCAAAAGGGCTAACTTTAAAAAATTAAGGAAATTTGTTAGGGAAGTGGATTGGACTGAAGAACTTGGGGATCTAAAGGTGGAGGAGGCCTGGAATGACTTCAAGTCAAAGTTGCAGAAACTATCAGAAGCCTGCATCCCAAGAAAGGGGAAAAAAATTCATAGACCGGAGTTTTAGACCAAGATGGATCAGCAAGTATCTCAGAGAGGTGATTAAGAAAAAGCAGAAAGCCTACAAGGAGTGGAAGGTGGGAGGGATCAGCAAGGAAAGCTACCTTATTGAGGTCAGAACATGTAGGGATAAAGTGAGAAAGGTCAAAAGCCATGTAGGGTTGGACCTTGCAAGGGGAATTAAAACCAATAGTAAAAGGTTCTATAGCCACATAAATAAGAAGAAAACAAAGAAAGAAGAAGTGGGACCGCTAAACACTGAGGATGGAGTGGAGGTTAAGGATAATCTAGACCCAATATCTAAACAAATACTTTGCCTCAGTCTTTAATGAGGCTAATGGGGAGCTTAGGGATAATGGCAGGATGACAAATGGGAATGAGTATATGGAGGTAGATATTACCACATCCGAGGTAGAAGCCAAACTTGAACAGCTTAATGGGACTAAATCGGGGGACCCAGATAATCTTTATGCAAGAATATTAAAGGAACTGGCACATGAAATTTGAAGCCCATTAGCAAGAATTTGTAATGAATCTGTAAACTCAGGGGTTGTACCATGTGACTGGAGAATTGCTAACATAGTTCCTATCTTTAAGAAAGGGAAAAAAAGTGACCTGGGCAACTACAGGGCTGTTAGTTTGATATCTCTAGTATGCAAGGTCTTGGAAAAAAAATTGAAAGAATAAATAGTTAACGCAATTGAGGTCAATGGTAATTGGGACAAATTACAACATGGTTTTACAAAAGGTAGATCGTGCCAAACCAACCTGGTCTCCTCCTTTGAGAAGGTAACAGATTTTTTAGACAAAGGAAACGCAGTGGATCTAATTTACCTCGATTTCAGTAAGGCATTCAATACGGTTCCACATGGGGAATTATTAGCTAAATTAGAAAAGATGGGAATCAATATGAAAATTGAAAGGTGGATAAGGAACTGGTTAAAGGGGAGACTACAACGGGTCATACTGAAATGCGAACTATCAGGCTGTAGGGAGGTTACTAGTGAAGTTCCTCAGGGATCGGTTTTGGGACCAATCTTATTTAATCTTTTTATTACTGACCTTGGCACAAAAAGTGGGAATGTGCTAATAAAGTTTGCAGATGACACACAGCTAGGAGGTATTGCCAATACAGAGAAGGACCGGGATATCATACAGGAAAATCTGGATGACTTTGTAAACTGGAGTAATAGTAATAGGATGAAATTTAATAGTGAAAAGTGCAAGGTCATGCATTGAGGGATTAATAACAAGAATTATTGTTATAAGCTGGGGATACATCAGTTGGAAGTAACAGAGGAGGGGAAGGACCTCGGAGTATTGGTTGATCACAGGATGACTATGAGCTGCCAATGTGATATGGCCGTGAAAAAAAGCTAATGCGGTCTTGGGATGCATCAGGCGAGGTATTTCCAGTAGAGATAAGGAGGTGTTAGTACTGGTATACAAGGCACTGGTGAGACCTCATCTGGAATATTGTGTGCAGTTCTGGTCTCCCATGTTTAAGAAGGATGAATTCAAACTGGAACAGATACAGAGAAGGGCTACTAGGATGATCCGAGGAATGGAAAACCTGTCTCATGAAAGGAGACTCAAAGAGCTTTGCTTGTTTAGCCTAACCAAAAAAAGGCTGAGGAGAGATATGATTGCTCTCTACAAATATATCAGAAGAATAAAAACTGTTAGGGGGCTTCTTCCTTCACCCTCTCACTTCCCTGGTCCTTCTCGCATGAACAAAGAGCAACAATACCAGAAGTCCAAAGGCGCAAACAATTCGATGTTTATTGGTGTGAACTTCCAGCAAGCATGATTCCGGTTTCCTTCCTCAGTGTCCCCCTTCCCAGCTCTGACACCACAGAGCCATCCCTGTTCCCATTCCCTGTTCCCATTCCCCCCTTAGCAAAACATGATTCCAATTTCCCCACCCCCATTCCCTGTTCCCATTCCCCCCCTTACTTCCTGATTGACTACGGACTATATAGTAAAACTTGAGTTCTGCTTAGCTATACCTTAACCAATCATTTTACTGAAATTTAACTAACCAATCCTAACATACTGTAACATGGTTATTTAACCAATTATATCCCACCACCTTAATTAGTTTACACCCAGCAAAATTAATTATACAGCAGACAGAAACAATCACAGAACCAGACAGAGATCATGCAAATAAACATACAAAACAATACAGAAGTCAGGATTTCACAACTACATCTATACAGACATAAGGGTTTTCCAGCTTTGTCTATTGATAAGTGAGTTCTTATCAGACAGAAAACTATCAAACTTAATTTCCTTTTACATGTTCTAGGCTCTTCCCTTTCTCTGGAGGTGATAGGAATATCAGGACAGGATTGTATTCCTAACAGCCCCTTAGCACCTTATTTCCATGTGACCAGTTTGGAATGTGAGGATGCGACCATTCACTTCTCAGCCCATGGCTGCCTCTGCTGCTTCGCCAAGGGCCTTACTTAGCCTAAGATCAGAGCCTCAGATTGTCCCTTACACAGCCAGACAGTGATTTTGATTCTTTCTTTTATACCTCTATAACTAGCTACGTGATAAGAATATACCTAAATTCTTAAAGTCTAGGCCTTTACAGACAGGCCTGAATATCTATATCCTAATAAATACTGGGGAGGGAGAGAAATTATTTAAGCTCAGTACCAATGTGGACACAAGAACAAATAGATATAAACTGGCCATCAGGAAGTTTAGACTTGAAATTAGACGAAGGTTTCTAACCATCAGAGGAGTGAAGTTCTGGAACAGCCTCCCAAGGGGAGCAGTGGGGGCAAGAGACATATCTGGCTTCAAGACTAAGCTTGAGAAGTTTCTGGAGGGGATGGTATAATGAGATTGGTCTTTGACTATTAGCGGTAAATATGCCCAATGGCCTGTGATGGGATGTTAGATGGGGGGGATCCGAGTTACTGCAGAGAATTCTTTCCTGGGTGTCTGGCTGGTGAGTCTTGCCCACATGCTCAGGGTTTAGCTGATCACCATATTTGGGGTCAGGAAGGAATTTTTCTCCAGGGCAGATTGGCAGAGGCCTTGGGGGGGGGGGGTGTTCACCTTCCTCTGCAGCATGGGGCACGGGTCACTTGCTGGAAGATTCTCTGCATCTTGAAGTCTTTAAACCATGATTTGAGGACTTCAATGGCTCAGAGCCAGGTTTGATACAGGAGTGGGTGGGTGAGATTCTGTGGCCTGAGTTGTGCAGGAGGTCAGACTAGACGATCATAATGGTCCCTTCTGACCTTAAAGTCTATGAATCTATTATTCTAACTCCGAGGGGCCACAGGGTGGTTTCGTCTGCTACTGGGAGCGGCGCGGGGCAGGAGCAGACAGGGAGCCTGCCTGAGCCCCGCTGCGCCAACGACCAGGAGCCACTTGAAGTAAGCACTGCCCGACCAGAGTCAGCACTCCTCACTCCCTCCTGCACCCCAACCCCCTGCCCCAGGCTAGTGAAAGTGAGAGAGGGTGGGGGAGAGCAAGCAACGGAGGGAGGGGGGATGGAGTGAGCAGGGCGGTGCCTCAGATAAGGGACGGGGCCTTGGGGAAGGGGCAGAGGAAGGGTGTTTGGATTTGTGTGATTAGACAGGTGGCAACCCTATCTGGAGGCAGCTGGACCAATCAGTGGCCGGGGGGGGGGGGGGGGCACTCTGAAGCTCCCAGCCTACCCGCGGGGATAGCTAATTAGCAGTTCCACGAAGGCCCTGGAGATCCTTTTCCCTTCCCTAGTTGGGTTATTTTCTGCCCCACTGTCTCATTCCTCATCTCCTAGCTCACTCTCCTGGCTTCCCATCGGATGCTGCAGTCGGGTGTGTGGCACCCACCCCACCTGCCCTGCCTAAGGAGAATGGACCCAACATGGGGCCGGCCCTGCCCGGATTGTAACTGCCCAGGATCTGAGCCTCAGAGGTTGGGGTCACCTCACAGCCAACGCAACCGTTGGTCACTAATCCACGTCCCGCACCCACTACCATCCCCAGAAGCTGCATTTCACCCCCATTTCCATACTGTCTCTTCCCCACCTTCTGTCTGTCCATTTGCTCATGTGAGGGCAGTGTTGGCCCCTCACTGACACTTAATGGGGTTTTTGGTTGGCCAGATCCCAGTGCCAAAGAATGGTACTGAGCTGAGATTTCCCAAGGACTTCAACCAAAACACACTATTTTAGGTCAAATATAAAACAGGTTTATTAACTGCAGGAGAGATTTGAAGTGGTTAGAAGGAGCAGGCGCAGAGATCAGAGTTGGCTACTTAAGAAATAAAAATATATTTGCAGTCTAAGTTCCTCAAATGAAACAGGATTTGAATCAGGCCGGGTCTCCCCCTGACAGATGGGACAAGCAGGTTACAGATCCTCAATACCCAGACTGGACTCCATCCCAGCCTGGGACCACCCTTCCCCAATTCAAAGTCTTTGTCCTCCACATGTTCCTCCAGGTGTTGAGTTGTGGGGAAGAGAAGCCCAGAGATTATGTCCCTTCCCCTCTTTTATATTTTCTTCCAGTTTGCTGGAAAGATCTTTTCTGTGATGCGGGGATCAGGGAGGCCCCATTGGTCCAGCAATCTCCATTGTACACAGTCTCTGGGATAGTGGATTCTTTCCTTGAGGGGTGTTGATGAGCGATTAACAGTGTCTGGCTGATCCTTTGTTGCAGTTGAAGGGTTAGCTGTGGGCATCTGCCAACCTCGCAACATATTTCACTAGCACACACAGCAATGCTTCATAACGTCCCACACAATGATAGCACATACAATGCAACAAGACATGTATGTCCAAGGAGGGGAGGGATAGCTCAGTTGTTTGAGCATTGGCCTGCTAAACCCAAGGTTATGAGCTCAATCCTTGAGGGAGCCACTTAGGGATGTGGGGCAAAATCAGTAGTTGGTCCTGCTACTGAAGGCAGGGGTCTGGACTCGATGACCTTTCAGGATCCCTTCCACTTCTATGACATAGGTATAGCTCCATATATATATATATATCAAGACTTTAAAATGATGCCTCACAAGGCAACTTTGTATCCAACCTATCATAATTCTATCGTAGAGGTCAATAGGGGGGCTCCATGGTGCTACTTTGAGGTGCAGATTGTCACTCTGTGATATCAACCTGGTGTGACCAGGGCCTGGGAAAGAGACCTGGAACATGTGAGAAACAGACTGTGAACTTCCTTTCCCGTGCAGAGGCGGCTGTTTGTGGTGTCCCCGTGCCCACAGGATGGGTGACTTGTTTCCTTTAACCTTCCCCATTTTTACTTATTTTTGTATAAACAATTGCTGTTTAATAAATTGTATGTGCTCTGAACTCTATGTACTGATCAGTGAACCAGGGAAGCAGCTGGTGCAAAGAGAGTGCCCTGGAGTGGGGACACCCTCGCCCCTGTCCTAAGTGACCACGGCAAGACTGGGGATCAAGCCTGCAGGGATCCGGGGCCCAGCCTTGCGGGGGGTTAGGAGGACTCTGCTGCATGGGAGAGAGGAAGGGGAGCCCTCGAGGTCAGGCAGGTCTCTGGGTAAAGGGAGTGGGAGCGAGGACTCAGATACTTTCGCTAGCCAATCCCACCGGGGCATGTATAAGCCAGGAAAGTTCCCCACAATAGCGGGACCATTCCCCCGCTTACACTAGGAGCGGAGTCAGCGGCTGCCCTGCCCGTCCGTCCGGAGAGTGAAATGAACCGGTTCCTTCCCCCAAAGCCCGGCTGTTCTGGGAACAAGCGGCTCTGCTCCGGTGACTCCCGAAGAAGCGAGACTTGGAGCCGATTTGACTCCGGCTGTTGGCCGCAGTCGCTCAGCCCCCGTTTCAATAGACAGGCCGGGTTTGATTTCTTGTCCGTGGGTTTAACCCGAAAGCTTTGCCTTTGAACGGCTGCTGCTGGGGGTTTGCCCAGGAGCCGAGTTGAACCAGGGACTCGGTTTGAAATGAGCCCCGGCCCCCGGCCTGTGTAACGCTGGGGAGGGAGAGAGTTTCCAACCCCCCTGAGCCCTCTGGGCCTGTGAGATCCTCTGCAAAGAGTAGGGTGACCAAATGTCCCAATTTTGGGGGGGGGGGGTTGTCTTATATAGGTGCCTATTACCCCCACCCTCTGTCCCGATTTTTCACACTTGCTGTCTGGTCATCCTAGCAAAGAGCAGCAGGGCTACGGGAGTTTGCGGGGGCAGGCCAAGGTCGGGGCGGGGGAGGGATTAGATGGGAGATGGGCTGAGATTGGGGAGGAAGTGCAGAAAGGAATTTGAGGGGAGACAGAAAGGGAGTGGGTGGGTGGGTGCTGGAGGGGCGACAGGACGGGAGAGGGGGAGGAGGTGGAAGAGGAATGGGGTTGAGCAGGATGGGGGAATGGGGATTGGCTCTCCCCTCACAGAGTTTGGGTCGGTGGATGCGGTGTGTGGAGGGATTTGTTTTTCACCCAAAACTCCAGCTGAGCTGGGGCACCTCTGGCCGGCTTGGGGGAGGGGGGGAGCCAGGGGCAACCGATGCCCCCCAGTGTCCCCAACAGCGATGGGGAAGATTCACCCTTAAATTCTCACGGGGGGGGGAACCCAGGCACTCCTCAACCGTGGAGGGCAACTTCCATTATCCCTGTTTCCCCACCACTGCCCTGCCCCCCCGGCTCCTACCCCTCATCCCCCACCCCCCAATGTTCCCCCACATTCTCCCTCACCCCGTATTCCACTGCCTGGCGCCAAGCCCACTGGGGACAATGCAAGAGCTCCTGTTGGGGTGGGAAGCTGAGAAGCTAAGTCAGCCTGGCAGGGATTTGGGTCCTGGGAGTCAAGGCCATTTCCAACCTGAATCTTCGCTTCACTGAGCCCCCCGTCTGGTGAATCCTGCAGCTAAGTTTGGCTACAGACACAAGTCCTGCCTCTCTGGCCCAGCAGGGCCGGCTTTAGCAAGAGCGGGGCCCGATTCCTGGGGGAGGGGCTTGCTACAAGCCCCGCCCCCAGGAATCGAGCTGGGCTCCGGCCGGGGTTGCTGGGCTTGGGTCCGACCCGGAGCCGCGCCGCGGGGGCCGCGCTGGGGGGGGGGGAGGGAGACACACGACCCGAGCCGCGCCGCGGGGGCCGCGCCGGGGGGGGGGCGACCCGAGCCGCACTGCGTGGGCCGCGCCGGGGGCAGAAACCCAAGCCGCGCCGGAGCCAACCCGACCCAACCCGAGCCGTGGGGACCGGGCCGGGCCGGAGCCGGGCGGGGCCTTTCACCTCTAGGGGGCTGGCTCTAATCTGTGTCCTTTTCTCTAACCACTAGACTCCACCCCTGGTGCCCCAATCAGAGCTAGGAGAGAACCCAGGAGTCCTGGCTCCAGGCCCCCGCCCCCCTCGCAACAATCAGTAGACCCCATTCCCCTCCGAGAACTGGGGTATATAAACAGGGTAGATGCTGGGCATCAGGTTTACAGAGTTTCACTGGCAGTAGCAGAAACAGGAAGTGAGCGCCGGCTCTCGGCAGACTTCCTCTTTCATGGATTTTACGGCTGTTCCTTTAACAACTCAGGATCTACATTTACCCATTTCTCGCACCCTCATGGGGGCCAGAAACCACCACCCTCCCAGGCCCCAGTCCTGTCTCTGTGCCACGTCACTTGGCTAAAAATAGATTCTGCAGCAACATTACCTGGGAAGGAGGTTGGCCAAGTCCCTCCACCCTCATGCTCCAGGGCAGGCACTGGGCCCAACCGGGTCAGGAAGGAATCTCTGTCCCACTTCATGGGAGAGGGATGATACTTTAGGGAGCGGGGAGGAGAGAGAGCCTTCCTCTACTCTGAGCTGCTGCTCCAGGGAGGCTAGATGGGCCTGTTGGAAAAGGTCAGGGCAGCCTGGGCACCTCTTGAGGCCTCCTGAGATTGCCTCATTCCCAGCTAGTCCCCGGACTGGGCAGCTCCCATGTGGGGCTTGGAGGTGATGGGGAGGGGGCTGAGCAGCTGCAGGAGGGGATGTGGTTTGCTGGGCGTTGCAGGGAGCTGGCTTTGCTCCGACCACAGTAGATTTGGCCTGGAGATTGCAGAGAAACCATCTGATGGGGCGGAAAGGGGCCGAGTGCATCACGGGCTTCCTGGGGTTGCAGCCCCCAGCGCAGTTCCTCATTCCGCTTGCACTTGGGCCTCAGGCTGGGTGGAGCTCAGCACTGGGGTGTTAGTGGCAGTGCTGAGGGGCCCCCCACTGCCCCATCATGGCATCTGCTCTCACCGTCCTCCTCCTCGGTGAGTATCGGAGACAGCCAGGGCGTGTGCCCATAAGGTGGGATCTGAGACCAGGGCTTGTGTCCATGGGGGGGATGTGGGACCAGGGTGTAGGATCCAGGTGCTCTGGGATCTGGTCCCTAACACCAATTTCCTTTTCAGGCTGCTCTCTGGCCGGGCACAGCTGGGTGTTGGGAGGTGAGTATCAGTCTGTGGGGAGGATATTAACATCAGGAAGGGGCCGGGATCGGGGGGAGGAAGAGAAACTGAGCCCTGAACCTTCCCCAAAACTCAACCAAAACTCCCCCTGTGAGCTCAGACCTGGCCTCATTCTTCTGTGCCCACCCCCCACACCATGGAGTAATTAGGAGCCGAATCTGGCTCCCGGGGTCTGACGAAGCAGAGAGGAACCGTCCCCTGGTTCAATGTCCTGATTCAATGAGCCCCCCCAAGGCCGAATGATGGATGGACTGAATTGAGGTGGGGGGGGAGCGGGGGCTGTGTCTCCCCTGTTTAACTCCTGTCTCTTGTTGAAAGCAGGGCGAGAATTTCCCAAACCCACCATTTGGGTGAGCCCCAGCAGGGTGGTGGCGCTCAGGGGAAGCGTCACCATCCGCTGTGAGGGTCGGTACCCGGGCATGGAGTTCTTCCTGCATAAAGCTGGACACCCGAACCTGCAGAGGCAGATGGTGCCTGATGGGACCGTGGCTGAATTTCCCATCGCCAGTGTCAGCCGGGAAGATGGAGGGAGCTACACCTGTGAATATCGCTCCATAACGGATCAGAATCGCTGGTCAGATCTCGGCGACCCTGTCGAGATCATTGTAGGAGGTGAGGGAGGGGCCCGGCTCAGGGGCCCGGATCCCAGCCCCACACCCAGCCAGACCCACAGGGGGTCTCTGCACTGATGGGACGCTCAGAGCCAGGCTCTGCCCTGAGCCCTGGGCCCAGCAGTGGGGACGCCCGGCCGGGGAGCAGGGACGGAGTCACTGGGGGGTTCTCCAGCCAGTGGGGAGAAGCAGCCACTGGAGACTCAGGGCTGAGGAAGGGGGGATCCCTGCCCCCAGGGGGAGCTGCAGAGCTGGGGGGCCTTTCCCAGGCAACACATCAGTTAGGGGGTGATGGGCGGAGCTGAAGGTTATAAACCTCAGTGTATAGTAGAGACTTGCACAGTCCCCTACAAGTCAGTGGTGGTGCTGTGCACAGAACCCAGCAGTCCTGGCCCCCATCCTCCCTGCTCTCCCCACTAGACCCCACTCCCCTCCTAGAGCCAGGGACAGAACCCAGGAGTCCTGGCTCCCAGCCCCCCCTGCTCTAACCACTAGACCCCACTCCCCTCCCAGAGCCAGGGAGAGAACCCAGGAGTCCTGGCTCCCAGCCCCCCCTGCTCTAACCACTAGACCCCACTCCCCTCCCAGAGCCAGGGAGAGAACCCAGCAGTCCTGGCCCCCATCCTCCCTGCTCTCCCCACTAGACCTCACTCCCCTCCCAGAGCCAGGGAGAGAACCCAGGAATCCTGGCCCCAAGTCAGCCCCTCCCCTGCTCTAACCACTACCTCCCACTCCCCCCCAGAGCCAGGGACAGAACCCAGGAGTTCTGGCTCCCAGCCCCCTCCCAGCAGAGAAGCCAGGGAGTGAAGGGACCCTGGAGAGTGTCCTGGCCTGTCACCCACGAGGGAGCAGAGTTCTGGGCCCCCAGGGGCTGGGGTTGCTCCGTGTCTCATGCTGTTAGCCCAGGGCTCAGAGGAAACTCTGGCCCCTGTGGAAAGGCATCCAGGAGTCCGTCCCCAGGGCCGCCGGGTCTGACCCACCACTGAGGCCGCGTGGTGAGGACGGGCCCCAGGACTGAGTGACGGGGCCTGCGTCTCACGGCCTGTCTGCTTCCCACTGCAGAGCCCAGCTACCCCAAACCCAACATCTCCCTCAGACCCAGCGGGGGGGTCTCCCCGGGGGGACCTATGACTGTCTGGTGTCGGGGGCAGCATCAGGGCGTGCGGTTCGTGCTGAATAAAGAGCGACGCCATTTCCCACCTGTGGATACGGACGAGTTTGAGGTTGTGTTTCCCATCAGCAACGTGAGCCGGGAGGACGGCGGGAGCTACAGCTGCTCCTATCACAACAGATCGGAGCCATTCAACGTGTCGTACCCCAGCGACCCGGTTGAGCTGGTGGTGAGAGGTGAGGGGCCCGGCACGGTGTCTCCGTTCCCAGCCCCACCCCCAGCAAGACCCTCACAGGGGCTCGGTGCCAATGGGACGCTCAGAGCCGGGCTCTGCCCTGAGCCCTGACCCAGCAGTGGAGACGCCCGGCCAGGGAGCGGGGACGGAGTCACTGGGAGGTTCCCCAGCCAGCGGGGAGCAGCAGCCCCTGGAGACTCGGGGCAGGGAGGCGACTTTAACGCTGCCCCTTGTGCGTAGGAACCGAGAGTTGCTATTTAATCCCGTGATCCCCTCCCCTCTGTTCTCCAGGCCCCGCCCCAGGCAGTGCCCTGGCCGGAGCTGAATGGGGCAGGGGCTGCAGAAGAAGAAGTGGCTTGGTGGACATGGCGTTAGGCTGGGACCCAGGAGATCTGGCTCAGCTCCTGGCGCGGCCACAGACTCTGTGTGATGGGAGCACGTCGCAGTTTTCAAAACTGTCCTTCATTGTGGGGGGGCCTCAATCTTGGGGGATCTCAGGCTGAGCACCCACAAACCGAGACTCCCACAGTTAGTGGAGAACTCTGCAAACGCTGGCCTCAATAGCGCTGGATCCCTTGTGTTGGGGGTGCATGTAGGACCCCCGCCATGATCAGGGTCCTGTTGTGCCAGACGCTGCATAAACACAGAGTGAAGAGACAGTCCCTTCCCCTGGGAGCTCACTAAGGAAAGTGAATCTGTCTGTGCCTCAGTTTCCCTCTGTGTAGAATGGGGATAAAGACCCCTCTCTGCCTCCCAGGGGGCTGACTCCCTTCCTGTGTGGATCTCGGGCCCTGCGGTACCGGGCGCCAGAGACAAGCCCGTGACTCGGGCATATGAGGATCCCAAGAACTAAGGAGCTGCGGCTCGGTGTCTGTGGGGCTGGGAGCCCAGCTCGCAGGGCCGGGATTCTGGGTGGGGGGAACTCTGGGATCTGGGAGAGAATCCCTGCCCGGGGGCCCCTGGATCTGTCCATGGCTGGGGCCGGCCGGGGAGGCGGGGTCTCGGTGGGTGCCCGGGACTGACTCTCACAGCCTATCTCCTGTGCGCAGATCCCAACTTACCCAGATCCTCCATCTCGCTGAGCCCCACTGTGGTCACCGCCCCAGGGGCAGACGTCACCATCCGGTGTCAGGGGCAGCGCCGGGACGTGAGGTTCTTCCTGCACAAGGCTGGAGACCAGAACCCGCCGCGACACATGGACCCTGCTGGGGACGGGGCCGAGTTCCGCATCCCCACCGTGGGCCGGCAGCACGGAGGGAACTACAGCTGCAGCTACCGGAACCGATCAGAGCCCTTCGTTTCCTCGCAGCCCAGCGACACCGTGCAGCTGGTGGTAGCAGGTGAGGGGCCCGGCTCGATGTCCCCGCTCCCAGCCCCACCCCCAGCCAGAACCTCGGCGGGGGCTCCATGCTGATGGGATGCTCAGAGCCAGGCTCTGTCCTGAGCTCTGGGCCCAGCAGAGGGATGCCCGGCTGCGGAGCGGAGACGGCACAGGTGACCGGTATAATATGGAGCTGCTGCCGAGGGACGCTGGGCTGGTGTCGGGGGCTGGGGGCTGCTCAGGCCTAGCACAGGGCTGGGGTCGCTCGGCATAGCATGGCTGGGGCTCAGGTCAGTTGGCTAATGGGGCTCACCCGGGACTGGGGCCGGACTGGGGTTGCTCTGGTGGCAGGGATGGGGCTCGGGGTTCTAGCTGGCCCGGGGGCAGGGAAGGGGGCCCCCTCGGCCAGTTAAACAGGCTCATTCTGCCCAAGGAGCCGCTTCCATGGGGGAGACACAAAGGGCTGGGGCTGGGTGGGGAGAATGGCTGGTGTTACTATGGGTATGTGGGGCCCAGACACCGGGAGAGAGACACCAGCAGCCAGCGAGGTAGAAACCTGCACCAGCAATGCAGGGACCCAGCGAGCGGGAGCCAGTAGAAAGGGACCGGTGGCGGAGCTGTGTCATCGAAGGGGCCAGGCAGAGAGCTGGCAGGGAGAAAGTCCCATTGAGAATGGGCAGAGATGGCAGGAACAGGAGGAGGCAGACAAAGGAAAGACACCGGCATGAGGGGGAAAGTTAGAGGAAGAACCAGGCTGTGAAACACAAAGAAAAAAGAGTCTCTAAGTTACAAAGCAATTGTTAGAAAACCGCAGGAGAAGTAAAGCACGAATGAAACGTGACAGAAACCGGCTGTGAGCAAAGAGAAACGGGCTGAAGAAATGAGGAGGAAGTGAGCTGTAGTGAAAGTAAAACTAATAGTACGGACAAAACGTCCGCCCAGAACCTTCAGGGGAAGCGACAGGAAGGGAAAAATTGTCCGAGAGCAAAGGGACTCTAGAAAAAGCAGCGGAGGGACAGTTGTTCGATTGAGAAGCCGACCCATCGCCTGGAGAAATAGCTGCAGGTATCTGAGCTGGAACTCAGAGCAGCAAACAGAGACGGCGCAAGGGGATGGCTCAAGACACAACAAACCAGCCTAAGAACAGAGAAGCCGCGAAGGGACCGTAGAGCGGTGGGTTCTGGCCTAGTGCCTTGGACGTTCTAACGCCAGATCCTGGTGCTCCAGGAATGTAAATTGTTGCCCAGGAAGTGGGTTGAATTCAGCCAATGGCAGTTACTGGCCAGGCGAGCTCAGCAATAGTTCCCAGTGTGACCCTACCCAGCAGTTCCTGCTACACCAGCCAACTCTGATTCACTTGTGATCATTCCCCACTCAACTGGTTTCTCCTTCCCCAGCTGATGGAGATAAAACGCAATTGGCCTCTAGGTCCCCTCGGCCTCTCCTTGCCCTGCCCCAGCCACCCCTCCATGGGCTCCTTGCAGATGGATCCGCACCGTTGCCCTGCTGAGGGGTGGGGGACCCCGTGTCTCTTGTGTCATTAGCCCAGCTCTCTCGGTCTTGGATTCGGGGGAAAAGCATCCAGGAGACTCTCCCTGCAGGCCCCTGTATCGGCCTCATCACTGGGGCCGGGCTGTGGGGACGGGGCGCAGTGACCGTGCCGGGGTCTGTGTCTTACGGCCTGTCTCCGCCTGCCCTGTGGAGCTGGTGATAGCAGGTGAGGGGCCTGGCTCAGCATCCGTGCTCCCAGCCCCACACCCAGCCAGACCACAAACCGGGGTGCTGTGCTGCTCCCTGGCACCACAAAGCCACCTGTGTGGGGCACAGCTCAGTGTGTATTCCCCTGGGAGAACGGCACTGGGGCCAGAGAGCCATGGATAATGATCCCGTGTATCCCATCTGTCTGCCTGAGTCTGCAGACAGACTGCGTGAATGGCTCAGAAGCAGGGCTCCCCCTTCGCTGGGGTGCTGCCCAGTGCGACATTAACTCTGGAACCTCTCAATCCAGATAGACATGGTGTTAACATTTGAACCCACTGATCCAGAGTGACATGTTGTTGACTCTGGAACCTAATGATGGTTGTTGCAATGACAGCACTGTTACGTCTTCCGCTGCTGATCACTTTAGAAGGGCATGGCTCTCACAATGACCTCAAAGCACCCTCCCCGGACACAAGCCCCCTCCACTGCCATCCCCCACCCATATGATTCCTACGCAGAAGTGAGATGAAGCTGCTGAGAAATTCCCAGGACAGGGGCAGGACCCAAGTCGGGGGTTGCTGCAGGATCCGGGCCTAACTGGCTTCACAGGGGCCTGAGGTACATCCCCCCCACACCCTGCCCCCACCCCAGTACAGCCTTCTGCTATTGGGAGTGACCCCCCTGACCACTATTACCCAGAATCCCCTCTGGTCCTGCCCCCCCACTAGCCCCATAGCATGTTCTGCTGTGGGTCCCTGGGTCCTCGAGGGGGACGGGCTGGGGCAGCAGGTAACGAACCAGCCGCTCACAGTGCTCACGGCCTGGTGCTGCTTCCCAGGTGGACCTGTATCAAGCACAGCATCGGTTCTGACCTGCAGCATCATCGCCGGGGTGAGCGCGGCGGCTGTCGGCCTCCTGCTCCTGCTCCTCCTCCTGGCCTTTGTCTGCTACCGAAGAACCCGAGGAAGTGAGTGCCCTGCCAGCGAGGGAAGGGTTAAACCCGCTGCGAAGCCGGGCTGGGAAGGGGTCATGGCTTGGATGGGAAATGGGGAAGGAAACCCAGGGGGTGGGGCAGGAGCCCAGCAGGGGGCGCTCTCCCCTGGCAGTGAGAGCTGGCCCCAAAGCCCCTGGGCAGCACTAGGGGGCGCTGGGCTGCAAAGGGTATAGGCTCAGCAGGGGGCGCTGTGGTGCAGGGGGTGGGGCAGAGGGCTCACTAGGGGGTGCTGTGCTGCAGGGGGTGGGGCAGAGGGCTCACTAGGGGGCGCTGTGGTGCAGGGAGCCGGGCTCAGTCTGTCTCTAGGGTATCCAGGTTCAGCAGCTGGAGGGTGAGGTGCTCCCCAGGCAGAGCGGCGGGGGGGCGGGGCTCTCTCCTGGTCCCCCCATCCCAGATGCCCTGTAGGGCTGTGGGGCAGGGCTGGTACACGGGATCCGGGTTGACTCATGGACAATTCTGCTTCGTGTCTCCGCAGGGAAAGGACCAGCCCCGAGACAGAGCAGGTGAGACCCCAGCTCCGCTCCCCACCCCCGATCTACCTGCCCCAGGACACAGGACTCCTGGGTTCTCTCCCCGGCTCAGAGAAGCGACTAGGATCTAATGGTTAGATCAAGAGGTCTGGGAGGCAGAACTCCTGGGTTCTCTCCCTAGCTCTGGGAGGGGAGTGTGATCTAATGGTTAGATTGGAGTCGGCTGGGAGCCAGGACTCCTGGGTTCTCTCTCTGGCTCTGGGAGGGGAGTGAGGCTTAATGGATAGATGAGGGCAGCTAGGAGCCAGGACTCCTGGGTTCTGTGACTATCTCTCTCTCTTTCTCCCCGTAGGGAGTCCGAGGCTGCAGCCACAGTCTGTAAGTCACACATGAGGGGGCAGCCATGGAGCAGGGGGGAGGGGCGCGTGCCCCTGGCAGGGGCCACATCCTGTGGGGGGGGGCATGCTGATGTGGGGTGCAGCCTTGATTCACTGTGTGCCTTTGGGGGCGCCCCTGCCCCCCTTTGTGCCTCAGTTTCCCCCACTGCACCATGGGGCTTGTGAACCTGCCCCACCCCAGTATGCCGGGGGGCAGGCGGGCCAGTCTGCGAACGGCTCAGATGTGGGGTGGGGGCCTGGGCCCGGGGCCCTGATCTGGGCCCAGCCGCTCACTGGTGGGTGTCTCTATTCCACAGACGCCCTCATGGCTGAAGGGAAGCAGATGGATGTCCTGGTAAGTGCCCCCCACTCCTCCACCACCCCCAGCACCAGTGCAGCATCCAACCTCTACACCCACACACACACACCCCCGCCATCCGGCCCTGCACAGGTCCCACTAGAGCCATGTTCTGACACTGGCCCCCCCGACTCTGCCTGCCCCCCCCCGTTCCCTCTCAGGGCAGACACCGGAGCTGGGGATCAGCAATGAGGCTCCCCCCTGAGAGGGGCGGGAGACCCAGAGCACAGAGAATAAGAGCCTGACCCTGCACCCCCCAAACTCACCTTGACCCCCTCAAACCATCCTCCAAACGTTTGCATTTGTCTGAGATTTGGGGAGGGTCAGTGGAATTCCATGGGGGGCAGGTGCCGGGGGAGGGGAGGGGGAATTTCCCTGATCTCTGCCCCATGGGGTTTTGTGGGCTGGAGTGT